>NC_041384.1:642146324-642167160 GCF_002162155.2 Triticum dicoccoides | reverse complement strand
CCCATCGATCGGCTTCAGTTAGCAGCAGTAGCGAAGGAATCGCTCGATCGGGTTCAGTTAACAGCCATCGATCGATTGCTCGGGTTCAGTAATGTGTAGCCTGCAGTGCAATCGCTTGGGTTCAGTTAGAGCCCAACGCCTCGCTCGGGTTCAGTTAGAGCCAACGCCTCGCACACGCGCGCGTACGTGTACGAGAGAAACGCGCATCGCTTGGCCCCCGACCTCCCACCGTAACTGGGAACTCCCTGAAATTTTCCTCCCCCTCGCTTCTACCACGGGTTTTTCCGTCATGGACGGCCCAAAGAATGTCATGCAGCTGCGTCTCCGGCCCGCCCAGGACGAAAAGCCCATTTTCTGTCATGATTTTTTGTCATAGAAGTAGGAGCCCACCACATCTATGATGATACCGGGTTTTGTCACAATTATCGTCATAGAAGTGTCATATGTATGACAGACAAATTTTTCGTTTGGCCCAAAATGTCACGGATGTGTCTTTTTTTTGTAGTGATGGTGCAATTGTTATCAGAAAGCCGAGCATAAAAATTTTGAATAATCATTTCTCTTGAGAGCTCATGATTGGGGCATGAATATAACATCGACTTAAGCCTCCCCCAAGCTTGAGCGATGCTTTCTCCTTCGCGAGGCCAAAAATTATATATATAATTGCGATCACGATGAACAAGATGCATAGGATAAAACTTCTGATGAAATTCCAATTTCAATCGTTTGTAATTCCAAGACCCCATATCATCACATAGCCTATACCATGTCGATGCGTCTCCCTTCAAAGATAAAGGGAAGACCTTCTTCTTAACAACATCTCCGGGTACACCTACAAGCTTAAATAATCCACAAACTTCATCCACATACATTAGATGCTCATCAGGATGTTTTGTTCCATCTCCTAAAAAGGGATTAGCAAGTAGTTTTTCTATCATACCGAAGGAATTTCAAAGCAGTCATTTTCATTTTCAGTAGATTCAGGAGCAACTCTTTACTCTACTAGTCGGGGTGAAGATACCCCGAACAAGCCCCTCAGAGGGTTACTTTCCATAGTAACAAGTGACAGTAAATTTTAGCACACTATATAAATTTTTCCTTACCAAATCCCACCTACCAAAGGCGCTTCACTCCCTAGCAACGACGCCAGAAAAGAGTCTTGATGACCCACAAGTATAGGGGATCTATCGTAGTCCTTTCGATAAGTAAGAGTGTCGAAACCAACGAGAAGCAGACGGAAATGATAAGCGGTTTCCAGCAAGGTATTCTCTGCAAGTACTGAAATAAGTGGTAACAGATAGTTTTGTGATAGGATAATTTGTAACGAGCAACAAGTAACAAAAGTAAATAGGGCCATTTGCATTTCTGCCCCTAACTCGAACCACCTACTCAGATTTGCCCCTAATTTGAAAGCATGCTCAAATTTGCCCCTCTGCCGTTAAGTCAATACTCAGAAATGCCCTTCTATCCAGTCAAAGGCCTTTGACCGTCAGAGGCCCATGTGTATTGTAGCAGACGGAAAGTGCTACAGTATTGGATGGAAAGTGCTACAGTACTATACGGAAGGGCATTTTTGAGTAGTGACTTAACGGCGGAGGGGCAAATTTGAGCATGCTTCAAAACTAGGGGCAAATTTGAGTAGTGGGTTCGAGTTAGGGGCACAAATGTAAATGTCCCAAGTAAATAAAGTGCAGCAAGGTGGCCCAATCCTTTTTGTAGCAAAGGACAAGCCTGGATAAACTCTTATATGGAGAAAAGCGCTCCCGAGGACACATGGGAATATCGTCAAGCTAGTTTTCATCACGCTCATATGATTCGCGTTCGGTACTTTGATAATTTGGTATGTGGGTGGACCGGTGCTTGGGTACTGCCCTTACTTGGACAAGCATCCCACTTATGGTTAACCTCTATTGCAAGCATCCACAACTACAACAAAAGTATTAAGGTAAACCTAACCATAGCATGAAACATATGGATCCAAATCAGCCCCTTACGAAGCAACGCATAAACTAGGGTTTAAGCTTCTGTTACTCTAGCAACCCATCATATACTTACTCCCCAATGCCTTCCTCAAGGCCCAAACAATGGTGAAGTGTCATGTAGTCGACGTTCACATAACACCACTAGAGGAGAGACAACATACATCTCATCAAAATATCAAACGAATACCAAATTCACATGGCTACTAATAGCAAGACTTCTCCATGTCCTCAGGAACAAAAGTAACTACTCACAAAGCATAAACATGTTCATAATCAGAGGGGTATTAATATGCATATAGGATCTGAACATATGATCTTCCACCAATTAAACCAACTAGCATCAACTACAAGGAGTAATTAACACTACTAGCGACCTACTAGCACCAATCCCGGACTTGGAGACAAGAATTGGATACAAGAGATGAACTAGGGTTTTGAGAGGATATGGTGCTGATGAAGATGTTGATGGAGATTGCCCTCTCCTGATGAGAGGAGCGTTGGTAATGATGATGGCGATGATTTCACCCTCCGGGAGGGAAGTTTCCCCGGCAGAACAGCTCCGCCAGAGCCCTAGATTGGTTCCGCCAAGGTTCCGCCTCGTGGCGGCGGAGTTTCGTCCGAGAAGATGGCTTCTTATTTTTTTTCCATCGAAAGACTTCATATAGCAGAAGATGGTCACCGGAGGGCCACCAGGGGGGCCACGAGGTAGGGAGGCACGCCCAGGGGGTAGGGCGCGCCCCCACCCTCGTGGGCAGGGTGTGGCCCCCCTGGTGATGTTCTTGCTCTCAGTATTTTTTATATATTTGGGAAACGTCTTCCGTGAAGTTTCAGGACTTTTGGAGCTGTGCAGAATAGGTCTCTAATATTTGCTCCTTTTCCAGCCCAGAATCCCAGCTGCCGGCATTCTCCCTCTTTATGTAAACCTTGTAAAATAAGAGAGAAAAGGCATAAGTATTGTGACATAATGTGTAATAACAGCCCATAATGCAATAAATATTGATATAAAAGCATGATGCAAAATGGACGTATCAGGGCTGCGGAGAGGGGAATCTGTCACCATCGTCATCATCAACCTTCCTCCATCACCAATTTCATGATGCTCACCTCCGTGCGTGAGTAATTCCATCATAGACTTGCTAGATGGTAATGGGTTGGATGAGATTTATCATGTAATCGAGTTAGTTTTTTTTAGGGTTTGATCCCTAGTATCCATTATGTTCTGAGATTGATGTTGCTATGACTTTGCTATGCTTAATGCTTGTCACTATGGCCCGAGTGTCGTGATTTCAGATCTGAACCTATTATGTTTTCATGAATATATGTGAGTTCTTGATCCTATCTTGCAAGTCAATAGTCACCTACTATGTGTTATGATCCGGTAACCCCGAAGTGACAATAATCGGGACAACTCCCGGTGATGACTATAGTTTGAGGAGTTCATGTATTCACTAAGTGCTAATGCTTTGTTCCGGTACTCTATTAAAAGGAGGCCTTAATATCCCTTAGTTTCCAATAGGACCCCGCTGCCACGGGAGGGTAGGACAAAAGATGTCATGCAAGTTCTTTTCCATAAGCACGTATGACTATATTCTGAATACATGCCTACATTACATTGATGAACTGGAGCTAGTTCTGTGTCACCCTATGTTATAACTGCTGCATGAGGAATCACATCCAACATAATTATTCATCACTGATCCATTGCCTACGAGCTTTTCACATATTGATCTTTGCTTAGTTACTTTTCCGTTGCTACTGTTACAATCACTACAAAACCAATACTGTTACTTTTGCCACCATTACCGTTACTTCCATACTACTTTGCTACTAGATACTTTGTTGCAGATATGAAGTCTTTTAGGTGCGGTTGAATTGACAACTCAATTGTTAATACTTGAGAATATTATTTGGCTCCCCTTGTGTCAAATCAATAAATTTGGGTTGAATACTCTACCCTCGAAAACTGTTGCGATCCCCTATACTTGTGGGTTATCAGGACTCAATGTGATCTTGTATCACTAAAATGAAAATGTAGAGTCTTGAGTTTGAGCCAACTTGTGTCCTTAGCATTTTGAGGGGTCCACATTCCTAGTCCATGCCATGCCAATCATTGTACTTTTTGAAACGATCATCTTGAAAGAGTATTAGTTCAGTGAGCTATATGTTGTTAGGAATTACCAAAACCACCCAGGGATAGTTGCACTTTCAGGTGCGCCCTGGTGGCTTGTGGGGCCTGTGTGCCTACGTTTGACCTAACTCGGCCTCTATAAATTCTCTAAAATCATGAAACCAACAGAGGAGTCCATGAAATACCTTTTTCACCACCGCAAGTTTCAGAACCACGAGATCCCATGTGGAGGCCTTTTCCGGCACTCTGCCAAAGGGGGGAGTCGATCACGGAGGGGCTCTACATCATCCTTGCTGCCCTTTCGATGATGCGTGAGTAGTTTACCATGGACCTTCGGGTCCATAGGTAGTAGATAGATGGCTTGTTCTCTCTATTTGATCTTCAATGCAATGTTCTCCTCTATGTTCTTGGATATCTATTCGATGTAATGACTTTTTGCGGTGTGTTTGTTGGGATCTGATGAATTGTGAGTTTATGATCAAATCTATCCATGAATATTATTTGAGTTTTCTCTGAACTCTTTTATGCATGATTAGTGGGTTCGGTCTTGCGGTCGCTATCACAAGTGGCAATATAAAGTGACGTTCCTTTGCATTAAGAGTTTGTGCATCCAAATAAAAAGCGCATGACAACCTCTGCTTCCCTCCATGAAGGGCCTATCTTTCATTTTAAATACCTACCTTTATGCAGGAGTCATGGTGATCTTCATCATTCCTTTTATTTTTCTCTTTTTAGCAAGCATCATGTGCTGGGGAAAGATCTAGGCACACATATCCAGTCGGATGTAGGTGATCATGAGTTATTATTGTTGACATTACCCTTGATGTAAATGGTTGGGAGGCGAAATTATAAGCCCCTATGTTTCTATGTGTCTGACTGAAGCTTTGATCTCATAAGTATCGCGTGAGTTTTAGCAATTGTGAAAGACAAAATGATGGTCAAGTATGTGAACTTGCTAAATAAAAGCTCTGACATAGACTCTTATCTAACATTATGACAAATTGCAATTGCATTAATGACTGAGATCATAGTTTGTTAGTTTTCAATGAAGTTTATGGTTCATACTTTACCTTGTGAACCAACTATCACTTTAGCATGAGAAGTTATATGACAATATATTGATGTTCTAACGATGATCATGATGCCCACATGTCCGTATTTTGTTTTATCGGCACCTCTATCTCTAAACATGTGGCCATGATTATCGATTTCGGCTTTTGCTTGAGGACAGGCCATGTCTAAGCTTTGGGGAGTTGATACGTCCATTTTGCATCATGTTTTTATGTTGATATTTATTGCATTATGAATGGTTATTACACTTTATGATGCAATTCTTATGCCTTTTCTCTCTTATTTTGCAAGATTCACATGAAAAGGGAGAATGCTGACAGCTGGAATTCTGGACAGGAAAGGAGCAAATCTGAGATCCCTATTCTGCACAACTCCAAATGTCCTGAAACTTTACGGAGAAATATTTCGGAATATATAAAAATATTGGGCGAAGAAATACCAGGAGGGGACCCACCAGGTGGCCACAAGCCTGGGGGCGCGCTCCCTGAGCTTGTGCCCCCCTGGCCAGCCTTCGATGCCCATCTTTCGCTATATGAAGTGTTTTGACCTAGAAAAAATGGAGAGAAGACTTTTGGGATGAAGCGCCACCGTCTTGAGGTAGAACCTGGGCAGAAGCAATCTAGGTCTTTGGCGGAGCGATTCCGCCGGGGAAACCTCCCTCCGGGAGAGGGAAATCGAAGCCATCGTCATCACCAACGATCCTCTCATCATGGGAGGACCAATCTTTATCAACATTTTCGCCAGCACCATCTCATCTCAAACCCTAGCTCATCTCTTGTATTCAATTTTTGTCTCAAAACCTCAAATTGGTACATGTGGGTTGCTAGTAGTGTTGATTACTCCTTGTAGTTGATGCTAGTTGGTTTATTTGGTGGAAGATCATATGTTTAGATCATTAATGATATTCAATACCTCTCTGATCATGAACATGAACATGCTTTGTGAGTAGTTACTTTCGTTCCTGAGGACATGTGAGAAGTCTTGTTATAAGTAATCATGTGAATTTGGTATTCGTTCGATATTTTGATGAGATATATGTTATTTTTCCTTCAGTGGTGTTATGTGAACGTCGACTACATGACACTTCACCATGATTTGAGCTAGGGGAAGACATTGGGAAGTATCAAGTAGATGATGGTTTGCTAGAGTGATAGAAGCGTAAACTCTAGTTTATGCGTGGCACTGTCAAAGTGAGAGGATGAGTCTGCCGCCATTGTCTACTGAGGCACCATCTTGAAGTGGTGAGGCAGACGAGGGGACGGGTAGGGTTCCTCCTGCCGAGAGAAGTGAGATGTCTTTTTCTCTATACCAGGAGAGGAAGGAGACATTGTAAAGGAACATTTTGGCTGACCTGAATTAAACATATCTAATGAGATAGTTAGGTCGTCAACAACCAGTCGGTTTTTCTCTACCTGCATAGAAAGCAACATTGCAAAAGAAACATTTTGGTGGACCTGAATTAAGCACAACGACTTGCATGGTACACCTGAATTAAACATGTCTAATTAGATAGTGTAGGCTGTCAACAACCAGTCAGTTTTTCTTTACCTACATAAAAAGCAACATTGAAAAAGAAACATTTTGGTGGACCTAAATTAAGCACAACGACTTGCATGGTGCATGCTATCAACGGCCATCCACAGACGCGCATGGAAGAGAATATCCCACGGGTGGACGCGAACAATCCCCCGGCGGTGATCATGGAGATTGACCGCCCTGGGGCAGCGCAGTGCTATGGTTTGGATCGGTTAGGCTGATACCATGTTTGAAGGGATAGAGAGGGACTGATGAATTATTGTTTATTACTTGAGCCTCGTGAGCATATATATAGGAGTACAATGATCAACTTAAAGTACAAGATAAGAGAGAACATATTCTAGTCCATCCCGTATTTCCTAACTAATCACGATACTTAACAATCACAACCACCCTGAGGCCTTGTTCGGTTGCGGGTGAATCCGAATGGATTGAAGGGGTTTGAGGGGGATTTAAACCTCTTCTAAGTCAAAATATGAATCAATCCCTGCCAATCCCCTCCAATCCTCTTGGGGAGAGGATTAACCGAACAAAGCCTGAAGGACCTTGGGGCTACCACCCTGGTACCCGAATTCCATTGGACGCGTGCACTGTCGACAGTCAACGTTGCGCTGACCAGGGACCTCCCCAAGCGAGAGGATGAGCCCCGCCAGCGTTGTCCGCCGAGGCAGCATCTTGAAGTGGTGAGGGGTAGGGTTCCTCCTGCCGAGAGAAGTAAGATGTCATTTTCTCTACCAGGAGAGAAAGGAAATATTGTAAAGGAACATTTTGGCTGACATGAATTAAACTCGTCTAATTAGAGTGTGTAGGCTGTCAACAGACAGCCAATCTTTCTCGACCTGCATAGAAAGGAGCATTGCAAAAGAAACATTTTGATGGACCTGAATTAAGCACAACGACTTGTATGATGTAGGCTGTCAACAGCCATCTAGGGATGTGCATGGAAGAGAATATCCCACGAGTAGACGCGAACAGACTAACGAATTGACCAATTCGTCCATGCCACAAGTGGACCAAGAACATATACGCCTTCGCCTTTCTGAATGTTCGAGATTTCCTATCCACAAAATCCGCAATCTCGTACAACTATTTTTCTTTGAACACATTAGAGACGCAAGCGCTCCCACATACGCGCATATACTCACACTTATGAACACATACACACGCATGCCCTGCCCTTATGAGTATATTCGAGAGACTGAGCCAGTATATCCTTGAGATTTACAAAGTCACCATAGACGAATCGTGGTCGACGAAAACGTCTCCTGCCACTGAAAACGTATCGCCAAAAATCCTGAAATAAATCAAGAAAAAATAATGCGAGCGCAAGAAGTTTAACCCTGATGGGTTAGGGATACCACTGTTTTTCAAACGATCGAACCACAGGTTGGTTCACATCTAGCACTACTATTGAGGCAAGCAGATAGAGATGGACGGATGACCCGTCTGGCTGACAGCCCCGTCCACTGCCGTGACGCAGCGGGCGCCAGGGCGAGGAAGAAGAAGAATATACAGCTGCCGACCTGAAAGGTACGGCCAACGGCGACGCCGATCCGATCCACGCGCGTCGCGGCTTCGCCCGTGCATGTCACCGCCGCAAACCGCTCGCGTGGTGTGCCGTGCCGGGAGACGAGAGAGGAAAAGTCTCTGCGTGCGCGCCTCCGTCCGAATATCTGGTCTGGTCCGGGGACTGGAGCCAGAGCCAGAGCCCGGCCGAAACCGACGACCCCGTGCGTGCGCCGTGTCGCCCTCGCGGGCGCGCACATGGCCACGCATGACTTGGCGCGTCGCCGTCCGCCTATATGAATGGGGCCCGGCCACGCATCCACCCACGACCGCGATCCATCCCTCCTGGCGCGAGTCGGAGCCTCGGAGCGCCGCGCCCGCCCGCGCTAAAAGGGGGCCGGAGGAGCAGGGGCAGGGGGGACGCACGCACGCACGCAGCCGCCACCGGCCCACCTCGCCCCCGCTTTGCCCTGCCCTGCTCTGCGCGCACCACCAATCATCGGCGCGCGCACTAGCTCGGCAGCCCCCCGGCGCCGCGCCTCCTGCCGTGCTGTGCTGACCCGCCGTCGGTCCTCGGCCATGAACCGCCCGACGCCGGCGCACCAGAGGGGCATGCCGCCGCCGCCGCAGCTGGCGCGGTACGGCTCCGCGCCGGGCTCCTTCCTCGCCGCGCTGGCCGACTCCGTCGCGCGCGGCGGGGGCGGGGGCGAGGTGCCCTCCCACTCCCAGCCCCAGCAGCAGCAGCATC
Source organism: Triticum dicoccoides (assembly GCF_002162155.2). Classification (NCBI taxonomy): domain Eukaryota; kingdom Viridiplantae; phylum Streptophyta; class Magnoliopsida; order Poales; family Poaceae; genus Triticum; species Triticum dicoccoides. The sequence goes on along the minus strand of NC_041384.1, from coordinate 642,158,189 downwards.
AGCAGCACCAGCCGGTGGCGGCCGTGGTGAGCCGGTTCTTCTCGGGGGAGTCGTCCGGGCTGACCTCCTGCGAGTCCAGCTGCCGGACGGCGGACGCCCCGGCGCCGCTCCAGCGGGCCTACGGCGGCTCCAGCGAGATCCACGTGCCCCTCCCGCAGCAGCAGCAGCAGCAGCCGGGGCTCCTCCGCCACAGCAGCTCCCCCGCCGGGCTGCTCTCCCGCCTCATGGCCGACCCGCACGGTACGCACCTACGCCCCCGTCCTACCCCCTCGCACCCGCTCTCCCGCCGTCGGTCGATCGATCGCTCGTCCTGCGGTCCTGCCTACCGAGTGCCTTTCTCGTGTGTCGTGCGCCCATAGGTTAGGCGGCCGGCCCGCCGCGGTGGCCGAGCTCGCTCGCTCCTGTTTCCTGCTCCTCCTCCATGATCGACCTCTCTAGCTCGTCCATGGTTTGCGTGGAAGCCTGATCCGTGATCTGCCAGCCTTGTTAGCGGGCGCTTAATCAATTCAGTTTTGGTAGCGGTAGCTTACGCCTCTACTGCCTCACCGTGCTTAGATAATACTCACTCCCTTCGTTCCGAATTACTTGTCCCAGGTATAAATATATCTAAATGTATTTTAGTTCTAGATACATCCATTTTTATGACGAATAATTTAAAATGGAGGGAGTACGTACTGCTCACCTCGATGAAGGTCAATGGTGGTTTTGTATGAGTAATCTGTACTCCCATCTCCTAATCTGTTGGGTGGCTGGCAAATGCCAGGAAGGAAGGAAGGAGACGGAGGGGGTGGAATCATCTTTCTTATATTCTATTAACGGATAAAAAGCATACTCCTCATCATCATCCTGTCCATTGTTAGTTATTAAGCGCACCTTATCTATCCATCTCATCTCATCTCATCTCAGATGCAGCACTATCATTGACCCATTATTCTATGCAAATCATATATGCAAACTTCATTGGCACATATAATCAGTGCACTGAACCCACCTACATAATAAACACAAGGGGTAGGGGTACATTGTATCTCGCTGACGTGGCCTGATCCTTCCTTGCTGGCAGTGCCATCAGAGAACCTGGACACATGTCACCCTTCTTTTGTCCGACTAAGCATATCACCCAGTATTACCAGCACATGTCACGCAGGCGGCTCGCAGCACCTGGTCATCCACGATTAATTAGCGAACAAAATTCAGAAGAAGCGACACGGAGATAATGCAGGTTAATACATGCGTATCGCGTCCGCGTCGATCTGATGTGACTGTCATGAGGCAAAATGTTAATAAATCAAAGGGATGATTAGAAATTGCACCATGTGTCTTTCTGCCGTGTATTTTTATTCATTTTCGTATGGCCATTGATTGCCGACTAAACTAAACTAAAAGATAGCGCAGCAATTTCCTTGGCTCGACGACTTTGAAAAGTCAGGCCACTTACAGCCGTTAACCCCCGCCTTGTGTTCTCTGGCGTAATAAAGCCAGTGGTGGTGATAAAAAGGGTGAAAATGATGTGCCGGTTGCAAAGCAAATCATCTGTTTATACGCACCGAACTTTACGTAGAGGTGATTATTCTCCCAGTGACCCAGTACGTACGAACTCCCTCCATTCCAAATTACTTGTCACAGGTATGAATGTATTTAGATATATTTTAGTTCTAGATATTCCGGGATGCCCGATGACCACTGTTCATTTCTGCTCGATGATGACAAACGCCGGCTTGTCTTTAGCTCTGTGTCAGCGCAGTACCAGGTGTAGGGTAGCATGGTGCGGTGGTAGTAGTTCGTGTCGTGTCCTGGGTCGACGTAGCGGTTGGCGGGCCGGGCCGGGCGTGGGGCGTCGCAGTCAGTCACTCTCACAACTGCTGACCTGCTCTTGCTCTGGGACTGTTGATGCACAGGCAATGGCGGCATGGGCGGCGCTAGAGGAGGGATGGGGAGCGGCTACGCGCACTCGCAGGGAGGAGGCAACGTCGACGCCGTGGCGGCGCAGCAGAGGAGGCTGAGCTCGCAGTGGAGCTTCTCGAGGCAGCAGGACATGATGCCGCACATCGCGGAGATGGGGATGGCCATGCACACGCCCACGCCGATGCCGCCGGCCGACGTCGGCGAGAGCATCGGCACCGGCCACGGCAACGGCTCCGGCGACCTCTCCAGGAGCTTCTCCATGAGCTCCTGGGACGACACCAACTCCAACATCATCTTCTCCGCGCCCGGTGGCGGCGGCAAGAAGGCCAAGCTGATGGCCGACGGCGACGACGGCATGGTCACCAGCTACAGCAACATCGACTCCCAGGTACAGTACGCTCACATCATCACATGGCTCATCCGGACTGTGTGCTGCCGCCATTGTTTACGCTTCTGACGCCTTGCTCCAAATTCAGTTTGGCTCGTCTCTGGACATGCCTGGCATGGACGACTACCTGCAGCTGCAGCAGGACTCCGTCGCCTGCAGGGTCCGCGCCAAGCGCGGCTGCGCCACTCACCCGCGGAGCATCGCCGAGAGGGTCAGTTAGCTTTCTCTCCGACATTATCGGCTCCAACTTGACTTAAAATCACCATTACTCCTTGCATGTTCGCTGTCGATCGGATGTTTAAACTGAATCATTTTCCTGTTTGTGATGTTTATAGGAAAGAAGAACGAGGATCAGCAAGAGGCTTAGGAGGCTGCAAGACCTCGTGCCCAACATGGACAAGGTAACTAAACCAGTTGAATTATTGTTGGCAGTAATGGGCAATGTCAACTTCGTCAGTTCTCGAAAAAATGCTGTCAGCAGACATGGATGGAATTTTCACCAAGAATTATAGAAGCCCGTACTCACTAAAGTACTAATGCGTGACAATTTTCACCTAAACTGGATGCATTTTGCCTTGACAAAAACCCAAAACCCAAGTAGCTGTTAATCACCTGGACCTAGTTAATTCAGATTTCAGGATTGCAACCGTGCATCAGAAATATTAATAAGTTTCTTCTTGGTTATGCAGCAAACAAATACTTCTGACATGCTGGATATTGCTGTTGACTACATCAAAGTGCTGCAGGACCAAATCGAGGTATGCTCAGTGCTCACGCCTGTGTTATATATATCACACCTCCAGTTCCAGGAGGCCTTGTTAAAGACACATTGACATGTTTGCTTAAAAAAATACGCAAGTATGAAAAAAAGTTGAAATAAAATTATTTATTATCTTTGGGTTTATGCAGAAACTGAAACAGGACCAAGGAAACTGCTCTTGCTCAGCCGATCAGACGTGCTGACGCCGAAACCCAGATATGTGAGGTTATGTTTGTACCAATGTGATTAGCAAGCCCAAGTTTTGCTTCGGGAGATTAAGTTGTAAATGCCCTTCGTATCTCAAGTAGTCTCCATATGCCTATCTTCCCCTTTCGTGGTTGTACTATGGATTACTAGTTTCAATGGCTTAAAGACTAGGAGGTGACAAGTAGAGTGTTGTAATTTGAGTATGTAAGGCATTGCCAATCTTTCATTTCAACGCAAGTTGGATCGCTTCTGCTTATCATCATTTCCCCTCGTAAAATTAATGTAGGGATCCCCTACCTTGAGTCATTCTCATGCTATCAAAGTTTAATTTTCAGGATTACCAGAAGCACAAAGTGTTATGTCGTGGCACAAAATATGTACCTCCTGTCTACTTCTCCAAAACAAATTTGGACCCAATGAGTTCTTCCAAATTTTCAACCGTAAAATTATTCATGTTAACCTGAAACACCTTGATGCAAAAAAGAAAAATACTTGAATCTCCACATCATGTTCGACAACTTGACGCTTGCTTCCATCGTCAAGCTTCATGACAACCCGAAGGACTCCAACGGTAAGTTCGTAATTTACAACACACAACTCCGGACCTTTTTCCCTACGAAATTAGACCAAGTTTTTGTCACGACAGTCGTTCGAACCAGTTCGCCGGCGGTGAGGTAGCTACGGAGAGGAGGAGGAGAGGGAGCGGCCATGGCGTCCCTGAGCAGAAGAGGGAGAATGAGGAAAGCTCGGGAGAGGATAAGAGCAGAGATAGACAAGAGGCTCAGAATGATTTCATTTCAAACTCGATGATCTCTACAGGGCAACCTCGCTTGCTTATAAACTACAAGCCCATACTCCACTCGGCCCATCGGCCCACCCGTACAACACAACCCACTAAAGCGATGACAGCTGGATTATTTCAAAGTTCCCGCTTCATTCAGAGCTCCTGTTCCTTCCTTTGCACCTGCTGGCTAGTTCTGCTCCTGACACTGATAACCCACAAGTATAGGAGATCGCAACAGTTTTTGGGGGTAGAGTATTCAACCCAAATTTATTGATTCGACACAAGGGGAGCCAAAGAATATTCTCAAGTATTAGCAGCTGAGTTGTCAATTCAACCACACCTGAAAGACTTAATATATGCAGCACAATATTTAGTAGCAAAGTAGTATGAAAGTAGCGGTAACCGTGGCAAAAGTAATAGTAGCAGTTTTGTAGCAATCGTAACAGTGGCAACGGAAAAGTAGCTAAGCAAAGGTCAATATATGAAAAGGTTGTAGGCAATGGATCCATGATGGATAATTATGTCGGATGGCATTCATCATACAAAGGTTATAAAACATAGGGTGACACATAACTAGCTTCAGTTCATCAATGTAATGTAAGCATGTATTCCGAATATAGTCATACATGCTTATGGAAAAGAACTTGCATGACATCTTTTGTCCTGCCCTCCCATGGCAGCGGGGTCCTATTAGAAACTAAGGGATATTAAGGCCTCCTTTTAATAGAGTACCAGATCAAAGCATTAGCACTTAGTGAATACATGAACTCCTCAAACTACGATCATCACCGGAGTGGTCCTGACTATTGTCACTCCGGGGTTGCCGGATCATAACACGTAGTAGGTGACTATAAATTGCAATATCAGATCAAGAACACAAATATATTCATGAAGACATAATAGGTTCAGATCTGAAATCATGGCACTCGGGCCCTAGTGACAAGCATTAGGCATAGCAAAAGTCATAGCAACATCAATCTTAGAACATAGTGGATACTAGGGATCAAACCCTAACCAAACTAACTCAATTACATGGTAAAACTCATCCAACCCATCACGGTCCAGCAAGTCTGCGATGGAATTAATCACGAACGGCGGTGAGCATCATGGAATTGGTGATGGACGATGGTTGATGATGACGATGGCGACGGATTCCCCTCTCCGGAGCCCCGAACGGACTCCAGATCTGCCCTCCCGAGGAAGAACAGGGCTTGGCGGCGGCTCTGTATCGTAAAACGCAATGAATTCTTCTTCCTGATTTTTTTTCTATCTGAAAGTGATTATATGGAGTTGGACTTGAGGTCGGTGGAGGTCCAGGGGGCCCACACGGTCGGAGGGCGCGCCCCCCACCCTTGTGGCTAGGGTGTGGCCCCCCTGGTGCTGATTCTTTCACCGATATTTTTTATTAATTGCATAAAAAATCTCCGTTGATTTTCAGGTCATTCGGAGAACTTTTTATTCTGCACAAAAATAACACCATGGCAATTCTGCTGAAAACATCGTCAGTCCGGGTTGGTTTCATTCAAATCATGCAAGTTAGAGTCGAAACCAAGGTCAAAAGAGTTTGAAAAAGTGGATACGTTGGAGACGTATCACACACCACCGTTGTTGCACTTACAGTACTCGCCCAAGGAGAACCAGCATGCCCCCATGCTAGTGCATTGGGGAAACGTTGCTTTAGCACTTCATAGTCCTCCCAGGTGGCCGAAGTTGCCGGTATAGTAGCCCACTTGATGAGCACTTGCAGATGCGATGTGTTGCTCTTCTTGACCAGACGACGATCCAATATCTCCCCTAGAAAAATTCCAGGTGCAGAAAGATCGATCGGTGCAGGCAAAGATGTAAACACGGGCGTATGATTAGGCACATGATTTTTCAGCTGAGACACATGGAAAACTGGATGTACCTGACTGCCTCGAGGTAACTCCAAACGGTAAGCTGTTGCTCCTATTTTCTCCAGAATTCTGTATGGTCCAAAATACTTCAGTGCTAGCTTATGAGATGGGCGGTTCACCACAGTGGATTGAGTGTAAGGTTGCAGTCTCAAGTAAACCATTTCCCCCACAGTGAACTCTCTATCTTCTCTGCAGTTACTTCTTTAATTTGTTCTTGCTTGACAGGCAGTACACCTTGTAATCTCACCACATGTCCCTCATGTTGGAATTGTATCCATTTCTCAGCCCAGTGACACTGCATGACACCCACTGTTCCAGCCAATCCATACCCAGTATAATGTCATCACCTCCTAAAGGCAACACATGCATATCATTAGTGAAACTATGACGCTGCATCCACCAAGTTACTTTAGGTGCCACTTCAGTGTTCTTTATAATATTTCCATTTGCTACTCTAACTTGCATTGGGTGTTTCAAGGTCTCAGTTGGGACAGAAATCTTGCTCAGCAAAGCCTGGTCGACAGAAGTATGGGTGCTGCCTGAGTCCACTAAAATTAACACCACTTTGTTCCCCACTAATGCTCTCAATTGTATTGTTTTTAGGTGAACATCACCTGACAAAGTTGTAGCTGAAATTGTTGCACATTCCTCAGTTCCACCTTGTACCAAAGCATCAAGAACAACATCAGAAATTATCTCGTGTGGGTCCACCAGTTCAGCTACCTTGAGTTGAGCCCCAGGAGCTGGGACCTGATTGCACATATGGCCAGGTGCAAATTTCTCACCATATTTATAACACAATCCATTTGCTTTGCGATATTCCTTGAGTTGCTTGGCTTTCCACAAGTCCCCTGTAGCTAGGCTAGTTTTGTTCTCTGTCTTCACATATGGTGTCCTAGAAAAACTAGATTTCTGTTGCAAGAGTAAACCCTCCTAAACTGATGAATATAGAGCTGCCAGTTGCACATTCGATAGAATTTTCAGCTCCACCCCCGGCCTGAGCTCCTCTTTGAGACCCATGATAAACCTAGTGACCAGAAATGTATCACTGATTGTAGGCTCATATAACTTGACTGTGTAGACCAATTGTAAGAATTGCTGCTTGTATTCCCCCATCGTAGTTGTTTGTTTGAGCATCATTCGGGTCTTTCATTTTCTGCCGATACACATTCACATCAAACTCTTGCAAAATCGCTGCACAAAATTGGTCCCAAGTGTGCAGCGCACCTGTTTTCTTAAATGCTTGGTACCAATGGGCTGCATTGTTTGTCAGATGCAGAGAGGCCGAAGTAACCTTAAAATTGTCCGGTATATTATATAGCCTGAAGAACGCCTCACACTTATCGAGCCAAATCCTCACATCAGACCCATCAAACCTCGGGAAATCCATCTTAGGCATCCACTGACGCTTTGTTGTATGTTCCTCTTCTATAGGGAGCACTGGCTGAGGAAATACGACGGGCTTGAGCGGTACCTAAACTGGACGCAACGGAGCACAATTTACGAAACCAGGGCCAACCCCCAGTATGCCATCTGACACCTCTGACGCTATTGACGAAGAGCTCTTGCCCATCACGTGTTGCTTCCCCGTCTGAACCGTGTGGAAGTGCGTCTGCTGTACCTGCCCCAGCGTGTCGTAGGAGAGGTCGACCTTGACCTGAACCTGGTCCAGCCGTGCTGACTGCTCGGATATCTTGGCATCGAGGGCATCAAGCTAGGCGCAGATGCCATCCACCGCCTCCCACTTGCTTTGCGCCGCGCGTAGCTCAGCGAACTCCTTGAGCATGCGCTCCTAGAACGCCTCCATCTCGCCCGCGATGAAGCGCGTCTGCGGGTTCAGCTTGAAGGTCGTCGTCGTCGCAGTTTCTCCGAATCAAACCACCTCAGGTCAAGATTTATGCAGATCAAACCCTAGGACGATCCGCGACCATCGCCTCAGATTTGCCAGGTTCGATTTGAGAAAAAAATTGTGGCGCGCGAGCGGAGAGAGACTCTAATACCAGACTGTCACGACCGTGGGTTGGACCAGTTCGCCGGTGGCGAGGTAGCTAAAGAGAGGAGGAGGAGGAGGGAGCGACCATGGTGTCACTAAGAAGAAGAGGGAGAAGGAGGAAAGCTTGGAGAGGATAAGAGGAGAGATAGACGAGAGGCTCAGAATGATTTAATTTCAAACTCGATGATCTCTACAGGGCAACCTCGCTTGCTTATAAACAGCAAGCCCACACTCCATTTGGCCCATCGGCCCACCCATACAACACAACCCACTAAAGCAATGACAACTGGATTATTTCAAAGTTCCCGCTTCATTCAGAGCTCTTGTTCCTTCCTTTGCGCCTGCTGGCTACTTCTGCTCCTGACACCACCGCTGTTGTACTTATAGTTTTTGAACAAAACCAATGGTTCCACCTAACTATTCATCGACATTGGGTTGGGTTCATTGACTAACCCTTCCGGGGTTGCATCCTCCAGCTCCATCACTGTAACACCCACGATGCGGCTATATCTCCCACGTGTCGGAGCATGACTTAGAGGCTAATCGCATTGTAGGCAATGTCGCAAGAGGGGTAATCTTTACACATCCCATGTACTGAATAAGAAAAGAGGTACATAGTTGGCTTACACTCGCCATGTCAAACAATACATAAATATACCATTACAATCATCCAGATACAATCAAGGTCCGACTACGGAACCAAAATAAAGACAACCCCAAATGCATAATATCCCCGATCGCCCCAACTGGGCTCCACTACTGATCATCTAGAAAGGAAACGTAGTATCGTCCTGAGTCCTCATCGAACTCCCACTTGAGCTCAGTTGTATCTCCTGAAACGGTATCATCGGTCCTTGCATCTGGTTTTAGAAGTAATCTGTGAGTCACGGGGACTCAGCAATCTCACACCCTCGCGATCAAGACTATTTAAGCTTATGGGTAGGTAAAAGGTATGAGGTGGAGCTGCAGCAAGCACTAGCATAAATGGTGGCTAACTTACGCAAATGAGAGCGAGAAGAGAAGGCAAAGCACGTTCAAGAATGTATGATCAAGAAGTGATCCAAGTCTACTTACGTTCAAGCATAACCCGAGACCGTGTTCTCTTCCCGGACTCCGCCGAAAAGAGACCATCACGGCTACACACGCTGTTGATCCATTTTAATTAAGTTAAGATTTCAGGTTTTCTACAACCGGACATTAACAAATTCCCATCTGCCCATAACCGCGAGCACGGCTTTCGAAAGTTCAAATCCCTGCAGGGGTGTCCCAACTTAGCCCATCACAAGCTCTCACGGTCAACGAAGGATATTCCTTCTCCCAGGACGGCCCGATCAGACTCGGAATCCCGGTTACAAGACATCTCGACAATGGTAAAACTAAACCAGCAAAGCCACCCGAATGTGCCGACAAATCCCGATAGGAGCTGCACATATCTCGTTCTCAGGGCACACCGGATTGTCCAAACTTTCGGTAGGCCAGCCCAGAGTTGCCCCTGGTGGCCACCGGCGGCTGACAAGTTGGACCAACACTCAGAGGAGCACTGGCCCGGGGGTTTAAAATAAAGATGACCCTTGAGTCCGCGGAACCCAAGGGAAAAAGGCTAGGTGGCAAATGGTAAAACCAAGGTTGGGCCTTGCTGGATGAGTTTTATTCAAGGCAAACTGTCAAGGGGTTCCCATTATAACCCAACCATGTAAGGAACGCAAAATCAAGGAACATAACACCGGTATGACGGAAACTAGGGCGACAAGAGTGGAACAAAACACCAGGCATAAGGCCGAGCCTTCCACCCTTTACCAAGTATATAGGTGCATTAAAGTAGACAAGTAATAATAATGATATCCCAACAATAAACATGTTCCAACAAGGAACAAACTCCAATCTTCACCTCCAACTAGCAACGCTATAAGAAGGGCTGAGCAAAGCGGTAACATAGCCAAACAAAGGTTTGCTAGGACAAGGTGGGTTAGAGCTTTGACATGGCAATATGGGAGGCATGATAAACCATGTGGTAGGTAACATAGCACAGACATAACAATAGAGCGAGCAACTAGCAAGCAAAGATAGAAGTGATTTCGAGGGTGTGATCATCTTGCCTGCAAAGTTCTCCGAGTTGACGTAAGCTTGATCCTCGTAAGCATACTCAACGGGTTCCTCGATCACGTACTCGTCTCCCGGCTCTACCCAAAGCAAGGCACAAGCAAAGGAAGACACAATCAACCACGGTGCAATGCGCAAGCAACATGATGCAAAACATGGCATGATATGCGGGATGTGATATGCAATGCATATGCGTGCTTCGGAAAGGAAATATTGAACCAGGCCTCAACTTGGAAAACCAAGAGTGCCGCTGGAAAGATGAGTTGATTTCGGTCGAAATCGATATAAAGATCACCGGAATCGGATGCACGGTTTGCAAATGGCAAGTAAAACAATAATGGCACCAATCTGCGATTAACAGCACGAAGCCATCTAAATGCATCAAGAAAAAATAAGCTACTGCACTCTAACATAGCAACAAAGCACATGGCAGTGGTCCACTCAAGATGCTTGACAAAAGATGAACACTGAGCTACGGCTAAATCACACAATAGCAGGTTCAAACAAGCATGGCAAAAGTGCAAAAGATATCAGGTTCACAGACTTAGTGAAAATAACAACATGGCAGGATTTAACATCAGGAAGCAATGTTTAGAGCAAGATAACAACATGTTACAGGAACATATCATGGCAAAGCAAGGCATGGCATGAAACTACACAAAGCATATAACAAAAGTCCCTTACTGACCATAAGCCAAAAGGGATCAGAAAATACAATGGCACCCATGTAAACATAGAAAGTTTCATTAACGGATTCAGACTTAGCAGAAAACTGGGCATGTCAAAAACAGAGTTACGTAGGCATGTTTGCGAGCTCGATGCACTCACCACAAGGCATTGCATGACAAACTAAGCATACACCCAGCAAGAAGATATGATAAATAAGATAACCATGGCAAGAACACTTTCATAGCATGCATGGAACAACTACAACAACCTCGGCAAAATTGATTAACATGTAAACAATCTGCCAGGAACATTTTATAGCAAAAGTAGAGCAAGATTAAGTCATGCTAGGGTACTCCATAATTGCAAACAAAGACATGGATGGATAGAGCATAAAAATATCTCAAAATCATCCTTATTGAGCATGCTCAAAATAGGCATGGATCACTCTGTAGCAACATGAATACATGGCATAAAAATATCATCAGGGAAATGACTTAGAAGAATTCTAAGTCCCTGAAATCAGCAACATCACGAGAGCTACTTTGCATGCTTGTGCTAGTCACCACAATGATCACAAAAATACATGGCATACACCCCTGTAAAGATGGCATGGCATACAACAAAACACATGTAGGGCTCAAGATCATAGGAGGCACACATTAAAAATGGCAAAAATGACAAATGTCCATAATCTGTTAAGAATCTGAAACTAACATTACATAGCACTCTTGCAACAGCATTTAGGGCATCAAGATGAACTCAAATGAACATGGTGCAATGGAATGAAATGAAGTGCACATCGAGACGAACAATTTGATATGCTACACGCCCAAAACGGAGCCACGGATGCAAAGTTATGATGTGATGAAGTATGCTAAACATATTGGGGACTAAGGGGAGAAAGGAGGTCAACCCTAATATTTTCATATCTGGATCGGGGGCACTCTTCCCGAGGTTGGCCGGGGAAGCTCTCGCCAGAGATCATGTTGGGCCTCGCCGGAGAAGAAGAACTCGCCGGATCTGGATCGGAGGGCGGCGCGGGGTCGGCGCGGGGCTCGCCGGTGATGAGGGCAGGATGAGGCGGGGTCGGGCATCGTGGCGGCGCTGGCGCGAGCTCGTCCGGGAAGGCCGAAGCGGGCGAGCGCGGCGTCGGTTCGGGCCGGG
>NC_041384.1:642109719-642145801 GCF_002162155.2 Triticum dicoccoides | reverse complement strand
GGCCGGGCGGGCCCCGCCTGGGCCCGGCGGGCCGGCGCGCGGGTGGAGGCGCGGTGATGTGGGCACGGGGCAGCGGCGAATGAGGAGATGACACGTGGCGGCGGCGGCGGGATTTTTGTCCGACGGTAGGCGGACACGTTCGGCCACGCGGAGGGGAGAGGGAGCTAGGGTTTGATCCGGAATTTTCGGGGGAGGCACCTATTTATACATAGAAGGAGCTAGGAGACTCTAAATTGAGCACGATTTTCGGCCACGTGATCGTGATCGAACGACCGAGATGATGGAGGGGGTTTAGATGGGTTTTGGGCCACTTTGGAGAGATGTTGGGCTGCAACACACACGAGGCCTTTACGGTTCCTCGATTAACCGTTGGAGTACCAAACGAAGTTCAAATGGCACGAAACTTGACAGGCGGTCTACCGGTAGTAAACCAAGGCCGCTTGGCAAGTCTCGATACAATCCGAGAATGTTTAACACCCGCACATGAAAAGAGGCAAAAGGGGACATCAGAGGACATAGGAGTGCCGGAATGCAAAACGGACAACGGGGAAAATGATCGGATGCATGGGACGAACATGTATGCCAATGCGATGCACATGATGACATGATGTGAGATGCATGACAAGGACAAAAGCAACACGACGACAAAACCCAACAACGAGGAAATATCATAACTTAGTGCCGAAAATGGCAAGAATTGGAATACAAATATGGCAGGTTACATACGGGGCGTTACAACACTCCACCACTACGAAAGGATCTCGTCCCGAGATCTAGGACTGGAAAAACTCCAGATATTCGGAACAGAGGTGGTCCTCGTGTTCCCAGGTGGCTTCACGGTCGGAATGGTGTGACCACTTCACTTTTAGGAATTTGATAGACTTGTTGCGAGTCTTTCGCTCAGTTTCTTGAAGAATAGCAACGGGATGCTCCTGATAAGACATGTCTTCTTGGAGATCAATCTCTTTGAAGTTGATGGTGTGGTCAGGAGTCTTGAAACACTTGCGAAGCTGAGACACGTGAAACACGTCGTGCACATTTGCAAAGTTGGATGGAAGCTCAAGTTGATAGGCGAGATCACCTCTTTTGCCAATGATCTTGAAAGGACCCATGTATCTAGGGGCAAGCTTCACTTTGATACCGAAGCGACGAGTACCTTTTATTGGAGAGACGCGGAGGTAGACATGGTCTCCGATCTCGAAAGGCAAGTCACGATGCTTGCTATCATAGTAACTCTTCTGGCGCGATTGCGCGGCTTTGAGATTTTCACGAATTACTTTGCACATTTCTTCAACCTCTATGATCAATTCATTGCCAAGTAGTTGGCGTTCACCAGTCTCTGACCAGTTAAGAGGAGTACGACACTTTCTGGCATAGAGGATCTCGAATGGGGCCTTGCCCGAACTCGCTTGGAAGCTGTTGTTGTAGGAGAACTCGGCATATGGAAGATAATCTTCCCACTTCATACCGAAAGAAATGACACATGCCCTGAGCATATCTTCAAGAATTTGATTCACCCTCTCGACTTGGCCACTAGTTTGAGGATGAAAAGTTGTGCTGAAGCGAATGTTGGTGCCCATGGCCTTCTGAAAGGAGTCTCAGAACTTAGAGGTAAAGATGCTTCCACGATATGAAGATATCAACTGCGGAATGTCGTGCAAGGAGACAATCCTGGAGGTATATAGCTCTGCCAACTGAGCTGCTGTGATAGATTCTTTGATAGGAAGAAAATGAGCCACTTTAGTGAGCTTGTCGATGACAACGAAGATAGCATCATTGCCACGCTTGGACTTTGGAAATCCATTCACGAAGTCCATCTCAATATGGTCAAACTTCCATTCTGGAATGGCAAGAGGTTGGAGGAGACCAGCTGGCCGTTGGTGTTCTACTTTCACCCTTCTGCAGACATCACATTCGTTCATGAACTGAGCAATCTCGCGCTTCATTCAGGTCCACCAATACGACTGCTTGAGGTCATGGTACATCTTTGTACTTCTAGGGTGAATAGAGAGGAGTGAATTGTGAGCCTCGTTCATAATGACTTTACGAAGGCCACCCTTAGGAACAACAATGCGATCCTCGAAGAATAGAGTATCCTTGTCATCAAGGCGATAGCACTTGTACTTGGGTTGACTCTTGTCCCAATCTTCACCTTCTTCGCCATAGCATCAAGAAGTTGAACCTCGCGAATCTGATCTTCCAAAGTAGGAGAGACTTGGAGGTTGGCAAGGAATCCTTGAGGAACAACTTGGAGATTAATTTTGCGGAAAGCTTCACAAAGCTCTGGTTGGTAGGGCTTGAGAATCAAACTGTTGCAGTAAGCCTTCCTGCTCAATGCATCAGCAATGACATTGGCCTTGCCTGGAGTATATTCAATACTCGGATTATACTCTTGAATCATCTCGACCCAAAGATTCTGCCTGAGGTTGAGGTTGGGCTGAGTGAAGATGTACTTGAGGCTCTTATGATCAATGAAGATGTCCACTTTCCTTCCCAACAAGAGATGTCTCCATGTTAAAAGAGCATGGCCAACTGCCGCCAACTCGAGGTCATGAGTGGGGTAGTTCTTTTCGTTGGGCTTCAACTGGCGAGAGGTATAGGCCAAAACTTTCTTCTCTTGCATTAACACAGCACCGAGACCTGCAGGGAAGCATCACAGAAAACCTCGAATGGTTTGGATTCATCAGGAGGAGTTAGAACTGGAGCTGTGACTAACTTATCTTTGAGGGTGTTGAAAGCGATGTCACATTCAGGCGACCAGACATACTTCACATGTTTCTAGAGGAGGTTGGAAAGAGGCTTCGCGATCTTAGAGAAATTCTCAACTAACCTTCGGCAATAGCTTGCGAGCCCAAGGAAGCTACAGAGTTGCTTCACATTCCGAGGCGAATCCCAATTCACAATTGCAGACACCTTCTCAGGATTAACAGCTATGCCCTTGACGGAGATGATATGCCCAAGGTAGAGAACCTCATCGAGCCAAAACTCGCACTTTGAAAACTTCGCATAGAACTGATGTTCTCTAAGTTTGTCCAGCACCAATCTCAAGTGCTTGGCATATCCTCCTTGTTCTTGGAAAATACCAAAATGTTATCGAGATAGACCAAGACAAAGTCATTTGTGTAGGGGTTGAAGATGAAGTTCATCATGCGAGAGAACGTTGGAGGAGCATTGACAAGGCCGAAAGACATGACAGTGTATTCATATGAACCATAGCTTGTTCTGAATGATGTCTTGGGGATATCTTGTTCACGAATGCGAATCTGATCATAGCCCATACGGAGGTCAAGCTTGGAGAATACTTGAGCACCCTTGAGTTGTTCGAAAAGCTCGTTGATGTTGGGAAGTGGGTACTTGTTCTTTATGGTCTTCTTGTTCAATGGACGGTATTCGACACAAAGTCGGCCCGTTCCATCCTTCTTCTTGACAAAAAGAACACCACAACCCTAAGGAGAAGAACTTGGTCGAATGAGACCCATACGCTCTTGAATATCAAGTTGTTTCTTTAGCTCCTTCAACTCTTCTGGTCCAAGCTTGTAAGGACATTTGCACACAGGTTCCGTGCCAGGCTCAAGATCAATAAAGAATTCAACTGGCCGGTGAGGAGGCATTCCTGGAAGCTCTTCTGGAAAGATGTCTTGATAGTCACAAACGACTGGAATCTGTGAGATGGCATCCAACTCGCCCTTCTCATTGAGAGAAAACAGTCGAATGGTATCATCACGAGCGGCAAAGACGATCACATCCTCAGACGAATGTGTCAATTGAATCTGCCTAGCAGCAAAATCAAGCTGAGCCTTGTGCTTAGAAAGCCAGTCCATTCCGAGAATAAGATCAATATCCGAGTCACCAAGAACAATAGGAGAAGCTACAAATTTGTAGGCCCAACGTGATAGAAACATCAGGAACCACGTAGCTTGCGTGCAAGCATTTACCCGGTGAGACAATTGCTAACGGACTATGCAAATCTTGGAAAGCCAACTCATGCTTAGATGCAAATGGTCTTGAGATGAAACAATGTGATGCACCAGTGCCAAAAAGAACTTTTGCAGGAATATCGTTAACAGGAAGGTTACCCATAATCACTTCTGACGAGTCCTCTGCCTGAGATGCATTCATCATGTTGACCTTTGCAAACTTGGGATTATGCTTGACCACTACATTCCTGGAAGATATCCCAGGAGGAGGGGGAGGAAGACGCCTCTGATTGAAGCATTTGTTTGCATAGTGACCCTTCTGCTGACACTTGTTGCACGTGACCTCAGAAAGCGGCCGGTGATACGGAGCACTTGACCTTGGAGCATGAGATGAAGTCTTGTTCTGAAAGCCTGGGTTGGGTGGGTGGGAAGATCCATTGCCACCTTTGCTCTTCTGCTGATAAGGCTGACGGAATGGTGGAGGAGGCATCCAATACTTTTGCTGCTTAGCTGCCACTTGAGTTGAGGAAGAAGAAGGAGTTGCATCCCTGACTTGTTGGGGAACGTAGTAATTTCAAAAAAATTCCTACGCACACACAAGATCATGGTGATGCATAGCAACGAGAGGGGAGAGTGTGATCTACGTACCCTTGTAGACCGACAGCGGAAGCGTTAGCACAACGCGGTTGATGTAGTCGTACGTCTTCACGGCCTAACCGATCAAGCACCGAAACTACGGCACCTCCGAGTTTTAGCACACTGTTACGGCATATCTCTCTCAAGGTAGTTTTGGTGATTGATGATAACATGTTTGCGGACTAATCTTGTGCTTTGAATAATTCACAGATTCTCCCCTGGCACGAGACGCTTTCTTCCCCTCGGAGTGTATTTCAAGATGGTGTAGCTCTTTCGTTTCTTTCTCGGTGGACTAGTTGCGTAGAGGGCACCGTACTATCAAGAGGGGGTCCGCTGGGGTATTGCATGGGTGGAATCATCACGTACACATCAGCTTCTCACCCTCCGAGCGTCTCCATTCCATTTAAGAGATCTCTCCTCTCTTCCTTGTCCTGTCTGGGTCCAAGTGGTAGTACCGGGCAACCCAGCGGTAGTACCGCTGAGGAGCCACAAGCGGCAGTACCGCTCCACAGCGGTAGTACCGCCCGTGGCTCCACAGCAGTAGTACCGCTGGGGTGCCTGGCACCTCCGCCTCGTCCTCAGCATCTTTGAGAGATTCTCTCTCTCTCTCTTTTGCGCCCCAGCGGTAGTACCGCACTGCCAGCGGTAGTACGGCCGAAGGGTCACAAGCGGTAGTACCGCTCCACAGCGGTAGTACCGCCCGTGACCCCGCTGCCGTAGTACCGCTGGGCAGTCTGGCTCCTACCGCCTCGATTCGAGAGGTCTTTTTCTCGTGTCGGGTTTTGCGGCACTAGTCGCGGTTGTAGAGGCGGTAGTACCGTTCTAGGAGCGGTAGTACCGTCCCTACCACCGCGGTTGGGTCCTTTCCTACTAGTCTCCTCTACGCGGCAGTGCCGCTGGCTGGCGCGGCAGTACCGCTGTCCTGGCGGTAGTACCGCCCCCTCTCAGCGGTAGTACCGCCCTGTGCGGGGCTGGTTGGTGGGGGGCAATGGTTGGATTGTTGCCCCCACTATAAAAGGGAGTCCCCTTCTTATCTTTGACCTACCTCTTCCTCCCCCAAGCTCCATTTATTGCTCAAGCTCCATTAAATGCTCCAAGCTCCATTTTCGCCCGATCTATCTCTCTAGCCAATCAAACTTGTTGATTTGCTCGGGAGTGGTTGAGAAGGCCCCGATCTACACTTCCACCAAGAAATTTTCGATTCCCCCACTCATCCCTAGCGGATCTTGTTACTCTTGGGTGTTTGAGCACCCTAGACGGTTGAGGTCACCACGGAGCCATAGTCCATTGTGGTGAAGCTTTGTGGTCTTGTTGGGAGCCTCCGATTAAGTTGTGGAGATTGCCCCAACCTTGTTTGTAAAGGTTCGGTCGCCGCCTTCAAGGGCACCAATAGTGGAATCACGGCATCTTGTATTGTGTGAGGGCGTGAGGAGAATACGGTGGCCCTAGTGGCTTCTTGGGGAGCATTGTGCCTCCACACCGCTCCAACGGAGACGTACTTCCCCTCAAAAGGAAGGAACTTCGGTAACACATCCTCGTCTTCACCGGATCCACTCTTGGTTATCTCTTACCTTTACTTGTGCAAGCTCTTTAGTGTTTCTTCCCTTACTTGCTTGTATGCTTGTTGTTACTGCATCATATAGGTTGCTCACCTAGTTGCACATCTAGACAACCTACTTTGATACAAAGTTTAATTTGATAAAAATTGGTAGTTGCCTATTCACCCCCCTCTAGTCAACCATATCGATCCTTTCACACACGTTCAGCTCGATGACGATCCCCGGACTCCGATCCAGCAAAGTGTCGGGGAAGAGTTCCGTCAGCACGACGGCGTGGTGACGATCTTGATGTTCTACCGTCGCAGGGCTTCGCCTAAGCACCGCTACAATATTATCGAGGATTATGGTGGAAGGGGGCACCGCACACGGCTAAGAAAACAATCACGAGGATCAACTTGTGTGTCTAGGGGTGCCCCCTACCCCCGTATATAAAGGAGCAAGGGAGGAGGCCGGCCGGCCCTATTGGCGCGCCAAGGAGGAGTCCACCTCCTAGTAGGAGTAGGACTCCTACTAGGAGGGGGAAAGGAAGTGGGGAAGGAGAAGGAAAGGGGGGCGCCGCCCCCCTCTCCTAGTCCAATTCGGACCAGGGGGAGGAGGCGCGCGGCCCACCCTGGCTGCCCTTCTCTCTCTCCACTAAGGCCCATATGGCCCATTACTTCTCCCGGGGGGGTTCCGGTAACCCTCTGATACTCCGGTTTTCTCCGAAATCACCCGGAACACTTCCGGTGTCCGAATATATCCGTCCAATATATCAATCTTTATGTGTCGACCATTTCGAGACTCCTCGTTATGTCCGTGATCACATCTGGGGCTCCGAACTAACTTCGGTACATCAAAACTCATAAACTCATAATATAACTGTCATCGAAACCTTAAGCGTGCGGACCCTACGGGTTCGAGAACAATGTAGACATGACTGAGACATGTCTCCGGTCAATAACCAATAGCGGAACCTGGATGCTCATATTGGCTCCCACATATTCTACGAAGATCTTTATCGGTCAGACCGCATAACAACATACGTTGTTCCCTTTGTCATCGGTATGTTACTTGCCCGAGATTCGATCGTCGGTATTTCAATACCTAGTTCAATCTCGTTACTGGCGAGTCTCTTTACTCGTTTCGTAATACTTCATCTCGCAACTAACTCATTCGTTGCAATGCTTGCAAGGCTTATGTGATGTGCATTACCGAGAGGGCCCAGAGATACCTCTCTGACAATCGAAGTGACAAATCCTAATCTCGAAATACGCCAACCCAACATTTACCTTTGGAGACACCTGTAGAGCTCCTTTATAATCACCCAGTTACGTTGTGACGTTTGGTAGCACACAAAGTGTTCCTCCGGCAAACGGGAGTTGCATAATCTCATAGTCATAGGAACATGTATAAGTCATGAAGAAAGCAATAGTAACATACTAAACGATCGGGTGCTAAGCTAATGGAATGGGTCATGTCAATCACATCATTCTCCTAATAATGTGATCCCGTTAATCAAATGATAACACATGTCTATGGTTAGGAAACATAACCATCTTTGATTAACGAGCTAGTCAAGTAGAGGTATACTAGTGACGTTTAGTTTGTCTATGTATTCACACAAGTATTATGTTTCCGGATAATACAATTCTAGCATGAATAATAAACATTTATCATGATATAAGGAAATAAAATAATAACATTATTATTGCCTCTAGGGCACATTTCCTTCAGTCTCTCACTTGCACTAGAGTCAATAATCTAGATTACACAGTAATGATTCTAACACCCATGGAGCTTTGGTGCTGATCATGTTTTGCTCATGGAAGAGGCTTAGTCAACGGGTCTGCAACATTCAGATCCGTATGTATCTTGCAAATCTCTATGTCTCCCACGTGGACTAGATCCCGGATGGAATTGAAGCATCTCTTGATGTGCTTGGTTCTCTTGTGAAATCTGGATTCCTTTGCCAAGGCAATTGCACCAGTATTGTCACAAAAGATTTTCATTGGACCCGATGCACTAGGTATGACACCTAGATCGGATATGAACTCCTTCATCCAGACTCCTTCGTTTGCTGCTTCCGAAGCAGCTATGTACTCCGCTCACATGTAGATCCCGCCACAACGCTTTGTTTAGAACTGCACCAACTGACAGCTCCGCCGTTTAATGTAAACACGTATCCGGTTTGCGATTTAGAATCGTCCGGATCAGTGTCAAAGCTTGCATCAACGTAACCATTTACGATGAGCTCTTTGTCACCTCCATATATGAGAAACATATCCTTAGTCCTTTTCAGGTATTTCAGGACGTTCTTGACCGTTGTCCAGTGATCCACTCCTGGATTACTTTCGTACCTCCCTGCTAGACTTATAGCAAGACACACATCAGGTTTGGTACACAACATTGCATACATGATAGAGCCTATGGCTGAAGCATAGGGAACATCTTTCATTTTCTCTCTATCTTCTGCATTGGTCGGGCATTGATTCTTACTCAATTTCACACCTTGTAACACAGGCAAGAATCCTTTCTTTGCTTGATCCATTTTGAACTTTTTCAAAACTTTGTCAAGGTATGTGCTTTGTGAAAGTCCAATTAAGCGTCTTGATCTATCTCTATAGATCTTAATGCCCAATATGTAAGCAGCTTCACCGAGGTCTTTCATTGAAAAACTCTTATTCAAGTATCCCTTTATGCTATCCAGAAATTCTATATCATTTCCGATTAGTAATATGTCATCTACATATAATATCAGAAATGCTACAGAGCTCCCACTCACTTTCTTGTAAATACAGGCTTCTCCAAAAGTCTGTACAAAACAAAATGCTTTGATCACACTATCAAAGCATTTATTCCAACTCCGAGATGCTTGCACCAGTCCATAAATAGATCACTGGAGCTTGCACACTTTGTTAGCTCCCTTTGGATCAACAAAACCTTCTGGCTGCATCATATACAACTCTTCTTCCAGAAATCCATTCAGGAATGCAGTTTTGACATCCATCTGCCAAATTTCATAATCATAAAATGCGGCAATTGCTAACATGATTCGGACAGACTTAAGCATCGCTACGGGTGAGAAGGTCTCATCGTAGTCAATCCCTTGAACTTGTCAAAAACCTTTTGCGACAAGTCGAGCTTTGTAGACAGTAACATTACCGTCAGCGTCAGTCTTCTTCTTGAAGATCCATTTATTCTCAATTGCTTGCTGATCATTGGGCAAGTCAACCAAAGTCCATACTTTGTTCTCATACATGGATCCCATCTCAGATTTCATGGCTTCAAGCCATTTTGCGGAATCTGGGCTCACCATCGCTTCTCCATAGTTCATAGGTTCATCATGATCTAGTAGCATAACTTCCAGAACAGGATTACCGTACCTCTCTGGTGCGGATCTTACTCTGGTTGATCTACGAGGTTCAGTAGTATCCTGTTCTGAAGTTTCATGATCATCATCATTAGCTTCCTCACTAATTGGTGTAGGTGTCACAGAAACTGGTTTCTATGATGTACTACTTTCCAACAAGGGAGCAGGTACAGTTACCTCATCAATTTCTACTTTCCTCCCACTCGCTTCTTTCGAGAGAAACTCCTTCTCTAGAAAGTTTCCGAATTTAGCAACAAAAGTCTTGCCTTCGGATCTGTGATAGAAGGTGTATCCAATAGTTTCCTTTGGATATCCTATGAAGACACCTTTCTCCGATTTTGGTTCGAGCTTATCAGGTTGAAGCTTTTTCACATAAGCATCGCAACCCCAAACTTTCAGAAACAACAACTTTGGTTTCTTGCCAAACCACAGTTCATAAGGCGTCGTCTCAACGGATTTTGATGGTGCCCTATTTAACGTGAATGCGGCCGTCTCTAGAGCATAACCCCAAAACGATAGCGGTAAATTAGTAAGAGACATCATAGATCGCACCATATCTAGTGAAGTACGATTACGACGTTCGGACACACCATTACGCTGTGGTGTTCCGGGTGGCGTGAGTTGCGAAATTATTCCACATTGTTTCAAATGTACACCAAACTCGTAACTCAAATATTCTCCTCCACGATCAGATCGTAGGAATTTTATTTTCTTGTTACGATGATTTTCAACTTCACTCTGAAATTCTTTGAACTTTTCAAACGTTTCAGACTTATGTTTCATTAAGTAGATATACCCATATCTGCTTAAGTCATCTGTGAAGGTGAGAAAATAACGATATCCGCCACGAGCCTCAACATTCATCAGACCACATACATCTGTATGTATGATTTCCAATAAATCTGTTGCTCTCTCCATAGTACCGGAGAACAGTGTTTTTGTCATCTTACCCATAAGGCACGGTTCGCAAGTACCAAGTGATTCATAATCAAGTGGTTCCAAAAGCTCATCAGTATGGAGTTTCTTCATGCGCTTTATATCGATATGACCTAAACGGCAGTGCCACAAATAAGTTGCACTATCATTATCAACTCTGCATCTTTTGGCTTCAACACTATGAATATGTGTGTCACCACTATCGAGATTTAATAAGAATAGACCACTCTTTAAGGGTGCATGACCATAAAAGATATTACTCATATAAATAGAACAACCATTATTCTCAGATTTAAATGAATAACCGTCTCGCATCAAACAAGATCCAGATATAATGTTCATGCTTAACGCTGGCACCAAATAATAATTATTTAGGTCTAATACTAATCCCGAAGGTAGATGTAGAGGTAGCGTGCCGACTGCGATCACATCGACTTTGGAACCATTTCCCACGCGCATCGTCACCTCGTCCTTAGCCAATCTTCGCTTAATCCGTAGTCCCTGTTTCGAGTTGCAAATATTAGCAACAGAACCAGTATCAAATACCCAGGTGCTACTGCGAGCATTAGTAAGGTACACATCAATAACATGTATATCACATATACCTTTGTTTACCTTGCCATCCTTCTTATCCGCCAAATACTTGGGGCAGTTCCGCTTCCAGTGACCAGTCTGCTTGCAGTAGAAGCACTCAGTTTCAGGCTTAGGTCCAGGTTTGGGTTTCTTCTCTTGAGTAGCAACTTGCTTGCTGTTCTTTTTGAAGTTCCCCTTCTTCTTCCCTTTGCCCTTTTTCTTGAAACTAGTGGTCTTGTTGACCATCAACACTTGATGCTCCTTCTTGATTTCTACCTCCGCAGCTTTCAGCATTGCGAAGAGCTCGGGAATAGTCTTATTCATCCCTTGCATATTATAGTTCATCACGAAGCTCTTGTAGCTTGGTGGCAGTGATTGGAGAATTATGTCAATGACGCAATCATCTGGAAGATTAACTCCCAATTGAATCAAGTGATTATTATACCCAGACATTTTGAGTATATGCTCACTGACAGAACTGTTCTCCTCCATCTTGCAGCTATAGAACTTATTGGAGACTTCATATCTCTCAATCCGGGCATTTTCTTGAAATATTAACTTCAACTCCTCGAACATCTCATATGCTTCATGACGTTCAAAACATCGTTGAAGTCCCGATTCTAAGCCGTAAAGCATGGCACACTGAACTATCAAGTAGTCATCAGCTTTGCTCTGCCAAACGTTCATAACATCTGGTGTTGCTCCAGCAGCAGGCATGGCACCCAGTGGTGCTTCCAGGACGTAATTCTTCTGTGCAGCAATGAGGATAATCCTCAAGTTACGGACCCAGTCCATGTAATTGATACCATCATCTTTCAACTTTGCTTTCTCAAGGAACGCATTAAAATTCAATGGAACAACAGCACGGGCCATCTATCTACAATCAAACATAAACAAGCAAGATACTATCAAGTACTAAGTTCATGATAAATTTAGGTTCAATTAATCATATTACTAAAGAACTCCCACTTAGATAGACATCCCTCTAATCCTCTAAGTGATTACGTGATCCAAATCAACTAAACCATGTTCGATCATCACGTGAGATGGAGTAGTTTCATTGGTGAAGATCACTATGTTGATCATATCTACTATATGATTCACGCTCGACCTTTCGGTCTCCGTGTTCCGAGGCCATATCTGTATATGCTTGGCTCGTCAAGTATAACCTGAGTATTCCGCGTGTGCAACTATTTTGCACCCGTTGTATTTGAACGTAGAGCCTATCACACCCGATCATCACGTGGTGTCTCAGCACGAAGAACTTTCGCAACGGTGCATACTCAGGGAGAACACTTCTTGATAATTAGTGAGAGATCATCTTAAAATGCTACCGTCAAACAAAGCAAGATAAGATGCATAAAAGATAAACATCACATGCAATCAATATAAGTGATATGATATGGCCATCATCATCTTGTGCTTGTGATCTCCATCTTCGAAGCATCGTCATGATCACCATCGTCACCGGCGCGACACCTTGATCACCATCGTATCATCGTTGTAGTCTCGCCAATCTTATGCTTCCACGACTATCGCTACCGCTTAGTGATAAAGTAAAGCATTATAGCGCAATTGCATTGCATACAATAAAGCGACAACCATATGGCTCCTACCAGTTGCCGATAACTCGGTTACAAAACATGATCATCTCATACAATAAAATTTAGCATCATGTCTTGACCATATCACATCACAACATGCCCTGCAAAAACAAGTTAGACGTCCTCTACTTTGTTGTTGCAAGTTTTACGTGGCTGCTACGGGCTTAAGTAAGAACCAATCTTACCTACGCATCAAAACCACAACGATAGTTTGTCAAGTTGGTGTTGTTTTAACCTTCGCAAGGACCGGGCGTAGTCACACTCGGTTCAACTAAAGTTGGAGAAACTGACACCCGCTAGCCACCTTTGTGCAAAGCACGTCGGGAGAACAGGTCTCGCGTAAGCGTATGCGTAATGTCGGTCCGGGCCGCTTCGTCCAACAATACCACTGAACCAAAGTATGACATGCTGGTAAGCAGTATGACTTATATCGCCCACAACTCACTTGTGTTCTACTCGTGCATATAACATCAACTCATAAAACCTAGGCTCTGATACCACCGTTGGGGAACGTAGTAATTTCAAAAAAATTCCTACGCACACACAAGATCATGGTGATGCATAGCAACGGGAGGGGAGAGTGTGATCTACGTACCCTTGTAGACCGACAGCGGAAGCGTTAGCACAACGCGGTTGATGTAGTCGTACGTCTTCACGGCACAACCGATCAAGCACCGAAACTACGGCACCTCCGAGTTTTATCACACGTTCAGCTCGATGACGATCCTCGGACTCCGATCCAGCAAAGTGTCGGGGAAGAGTTCCGTCAGCACGACGGCATGGTGACGATCTTGATGTTCTACCGTCGCGGGGCTTCGTCTAAGCACCGCTACAATATTATCGAGGATTATGGTGGAAGGGGGCACCGCACACGGCTAAGAAAACGATCACGAGGATCAACTTGTGTGTCTAGGGGTGCCCCCTGCCCCCGTATATAAAGGAGCAAGGGGAGGAGGCCGGCCGACCCTATTGGCGCGCCAAGGAGGAGTCCTCCTCCTAGTAGGAGTAGGACTCCTACTAGGAGGGGGAAAGGAAGTGGGGAAGGAGAAGGAAAGGGGGGCGCCGCCCCCCTCTCCTAGTCCAATTCGGACCAGGGGGGAGGAGGCGCGTGGCCCACCCTGGCTGCCCTTCTCTCTCTCCACTAAGGCCCATATGGCCCATTACTTCTCCCGGGGGGTTCCGGTAACCCTCCGGTACTCCGGTTTTCTCCGAAATCACCCGAAACACTTTCGGTGTCCGAATATATCCGTCCAATATATCAATCTTTATGTCTCGACCATTTCGAGACTCCTCGTTATGTCCGTGATCACATCCGGGACTCCGAACTAACTTTGGTACATCAAAACTCATAAACTCATAATATAATTGTCATCGAAACCTTAAGCGTGCGGACCCTACGGGTTCGAGAACAATGTAGACATGACCGAGACATGTCTCCGGTCAATAACCAATAGCGGAACCTGGATGCTCATATTGGCTCCCACATATTCTACAAAGATCTTTATCGGTCAGACCGCATAGCAACATACGTTGTTCCCTTTGTCATCGGTATGTTACTTGCCCGAGATTCGATCGTCGGTATTTCAATACCTAGTTGAATCTCGTTACCGGCAAGTCTGTTTACTCGTTTCGTAATACTTCATCTCGCAACTAACTCATTAGTTGCAATGCTTGCAAGGCTTATGTGATGTGCATTACTGAGAGGGCCCAGAGATACCTCTCCAACAATCGGAGTGACAAATCCTAATCTCGAAATACGCCAACCCAACATTTACCTTTGGAGACACCTGTAGAGCTCCTTTATAATCACCCAGTTACGTTGTGACGTTTGGTAGCACACAAAGTGTTCCTCCGGCAAACGGGAGTTGCATAATCTCATAGTCATAGGAACATGTATAAGTCATGAAGAAAGCAATAGCAACATACTAAACGATCGGGTGCTAAGCTAATGGAATGGGTCATGTCAATCACATCATTCTCCTAATAATGTGATCCCGTTAATCAAATGACAACACATGTCTATGGTTAGGAAACATAGCCATCTTTGATTAACGAGCTAGTCAAGTAGAGGCATACTAGTGACGTTTAGTTTGTCTATGTATTCACACAAGTATTATGTTTCCGGATAATACAATTATAGCATGAATAGTAAACATTTATCATGATATAAGGAAATAAAATAATAACATTATTATTGCCTCTAGGGCATATTTCCTTCATGACTCTCTTCTTGGAAGCATCCCACTTGAGTTCAGCAGCCTCTTGTTTCAGTGCCATGTTGTAGAATTCATCGTACTTCTTCGGCTCAAAAAGCACAAGAGCTAGTTGCAGATCTTCTCTGAGGCCACCTCTGAACTGATAAATCATGTTCTTCTCGTCAGGGACGTCTTGCTTAGCGAAACGAGCGAGTTTCTGGAACAATGTTGTACTGGTAAACAGACAAGCTACCTTGCTTCAGATTGCGGAACTCCTCACGCTTGCTCTCAACAACACTCTGAGGAATGTGGTGAGCTTTGAAGTCTTGGCGGAATTCATCCCAGGTAATCACACGACCTCCTCTGGAATCTTTGTATTGCTGATACCACTCTGCAGCTTGGTCTTTGAGTTGGAACGAGGCAAGCTTGACAAAGTCCTCAGGCCTGACGTTGTTGCACTCGAAATGTTTGCAGATATCCACGAGCCAATCATCAGCGCCTGTGGCCTCGACACAGTTACTGAAGGTCTTTGGCTGGTTTGCGAGCAACTGGTTGAGTGTAGCAAACTGATTCTGATTGTTGCCATGGCCTTGATTTCATTGGTTGCGCTCTTGCAAGAGTTGCATAAGCATCTGCGTGTTGGCGTTGGTAGCGGCCATCACAGCTTGCCATGCCTCCGGAGGTGGAGGTGGTGGCGGCTCCGGAGGGGGAGGAGGCCAGCCATATCATCGTTCATCATTCATCACAACTTTGGCCATATCATATCACAAAGCACTTGCTGCAAAAACAAGTTAGACGTCCTCTAATTGTTGTTGCAAGTTTTACGTGGCTGAAGTAGGGTTCTAGCAAGAACGTTTTCTTACCTACGTGAAAGCCACAACATGATTTGTCAACTTCTATTTACCCTTCATAAGGACCCTTTTCATCGAATCCGCTCCAACTAAAGTAGGAGAGACAGACACCCGCCAGCCACCTTATGCAACTAGTGCATGTTAGTCGGTGGAACCGGTCTCACGTAAGCATACGTGTAAGGTTGGTCCGGGCCGCTTCATCCCACAATACCGTTGAAGCAAGATAAGACTAGTAGCGGCAAGAAAGTTGACAACATCTACGCCCACAATAAATTGTGTTCTACTCGCGCAAGAAGAACTACGCATAGACCTAGCTCATGATGCCACTGTTGGGGAACGTTGCAGAAAACAAAAAATTTCCTACGGTTTCACCAAGATCCATCTAGGAGTTCATCTAGCAACGAGTGATTGGATTGCATCTACATACCTTTGTAGATCACGCGCGGAAGCGTTCAAAGAACGGGGATGAGGAAGTCATACACGACGTGATCCAAATCACCGAAGATCCTAGCGCCGAACGGACGGCACCTCCGTGTTCAACACACGTACGATCAGCGTAACATCTCCTTCTTCTTGATCCAGCAATAAGGAAGGAGAGGTTGAGGAAGATGGCTCCAGCAGCAGCACGACGGAGTGGTGGTGATGGAGCTGCAGTACTCCGTCAGGGCTTCGCCAAGCGCTATGGAGGAGAAGGTGTTGGAGAGGGAGAAGGAGGCAACCAAAGGCGTGGAAGAAAAGCCCTCCTTCCCCCACTATATATAGGAGAGCCAAGGGGGGGGGGCGCCGGCCCTAGGAGATCCAATCTCCTAGGGGGGCGGCGGCCAAGGGGAGGTTCCCCCCCCCCCAAGGCACCTAGGAGGTGCCTTCCACTATTGGGACTCTTCCCTTTTGTGAAACCCTAGGCGCATGGGCCCTTTGGGGCTGGTGCCCTTGGCCCATGTAGGCCAAGGCGCACCCCCTACAGCCCATGTGGCCCCCGGGGGCAGGTGGACCCACCCGGTGGACCCCCGGGACCCTTCCGGTGGTCCCGGTACAATACCGATGACCCCGAAACTTGTCCCGATGGCCGAAACAGGACTTCCCATATATAAATCTTTACCTCCGGACCATTCCGGAACTCCTCGTGACGTCCGGGATCTCATCCGGGACTCCGAACAACATTCGGGTTACTGCATATACATATCCCTACAACCCTAGCGTCACCGAACCTTAAGTGTGTAGACCCTATGGGTTCGGGAGACATGTAGACATGACCGAGACGACTCTCCGGTCAATAACCAATAGCGGGATCTGGATACCCATGTTGGCTCCCACATACTCCACGATGATCTCATCGGATGAACCACGATGTCAAGGATTCAAGCAACCCCGTATATAATTCCCTTTCTCAATCGATATGTTACTTGCCCGAGATTCGATCATCGGTATCCCCATACCTCGTTCAATCTCGTTACCGGCAAGTCACTTTACTCATGCCGTAATGCATGATCCCGTGACCAGACACTTGGTTACTTTGAGCTCATAATGATGATGCATTACCGAGTGGGCCCAGTGATACCTCTCCGTCATACGGAGTGACAAATCCCAGTCTTGATCCGTGTCAACCCAACAGACACTTTCGGAGATACCCGTAGTATACCTTTATAGTCACCCAGTTACGTTGTGACGTTTGGTACACCCAAAGCACTCCTACGGTATCTGGGAGTTACAAGATCTCATGGTCTAAGGAAAGGATACTTGACATTGGAAAACTCTAGCAAACGAACTACACGATCTTATGCTATGTTTAGGATTGGGTCTTGTCCATCAAATCATTCTCCTAATGATGTGATCTCGTTATCAATGACATCCAATGTCCATAGTCAGGAAACCATGACTATCTGTTGATCGACGAGCTAGTCAACTAGAGGCTTACTAGGGACATGTTGGTGTCTGTTATTCACACATGTATTACGATTTCCGGATAACACAATTATAGCATGAATAAAGACAATTATCATGAACAAGGAAATATAATAATAATGCTTTTATTATTGCCTCTAGGGCATATTTCCAACAAGCGCGGCGTCTCACGGATGGCAGGCGACGTCGGTTCGGGCCGGGCGGACTCCGCCTGGGCCCGACGGGCTGGCGCGTGGGTGGCGTTGCGGTGATGTGGGTGCGGGGCGGCGGCGAATGAGGAGATGACACGTGGCGGTGGCGGCGGGATTTTTGTCCGGCGGCGGGCGGGCACGTCCGGCCGTGCGGAGGGGAGAGGGAGCTAGGGTTTGATCCAAAAAATTTCGGGGGAGGCACCTATTTATACATAGAAGGAGCTAAGAGACTCCAAATTAAGCACGGTTTTCGGCCATGCGATCGTGATCGAACGACCGAGATGATGGAGGGGGTTTAGCTGGGTTTTGGGCCACTTTGGAGGGATGTTGGGCTGCAACACACACGAGGCCTTTATGGTTCCTCAGTTAACCTTGGAGTATCAAACGAAGTCCAAATGGCACGAAACTTGACAGGCGGTCTACCGGTAGTACACCAAGGCCACTTGGCAAGTCTCGGTCCAATCCGAGAACGTTTAACACCCGCACACGAGAAGAGGCAAAAGGGGACATCGGAGGACGTAGGAGTGCCAGAATGCAAAACGGACAATGGGAAAATGCTCGGATGCATGAGACGAACACGTATGCCAATGCGATGCACATGATGACATGATATGAGATGCATGACAAGGACAAAAGCAACATGACGACAAAACCCAACAATGAGGAAATATCATAACTTAGTGCCGAAAATGGCAAGAGTTGGAATACAAATATGGCAGGTTACATATGGGGCGTTACAATCACCCAACTACATTGTACTCGTCCTCGTCCTTGTGAAGTTCTCATACCAACTCTCACCCCCACTTCTTGGAGGCCTTTGCACAAAATTGGTGACACGACAACATTCATGAGCGGTGCCCACGTTGAGATGATTGGTCGACGGCGGACATGCAAGCCGCTTTGCACGTGCAATGTTTGATGAGATGTTGGTGGAAGAAGAGGGAGGAGATAGAGATTTGTAGTTTACGGCATGTTCAGAGACTCGCTAGCTTGTCCAAAACTTCTCGTATCCAGCTTCTAACCTGACTTCTCACTTCATGTGACGTCCAACAAACAACCTCGCTAGCTTCTCCCAGCGCCCGAATGAGCTGGCAGCCCAGCTAGGGCGGTGAAGCCCAGCTTCTTGCCACCTTGGGCTAGCTGGAAGCAACCCATTTCCACACCGGCGCTGCTCCTCACTGAGCTGCTCCTTCCTTGCGATTTTTGGTTCTATAGAGAGGTGTATAGAGAATGTTTATGAAGTCGAGATGCTCCTCCTTGCTCATCGGCGCTGCTCCTCGCTGAGCTCCTCCTCCCCCCACTGGCGCTGCTCCTCGCTGGCGTCAATGGCATCTGGATGAGATCCTCCTTCCCCCATGGCGCCGCTCCTCGCTGACGGTGGTACTTGCGGCTGTGAGGACGGGAATCAGCGAGGAACTCATTGGGAAGGCCAGATCTGGAGTCGTTGGAGAGAATCTAGGCGGCGACCGAGGGGGGCGGGCGTGGCGGTGGGACGGTGGCATTGAGGGTTTCCAGAGGGATAACGTGAGGGAGAGGGGAGATATTACCGAGTTGTTCGTGCGTTTCTGTTCGAGTGAGCAAGAGGTGGGTTGTCGAATTGTTTTCCTAAGCAGTGGCAATCTGGTTGTAAATAAGGGGAACTCCAGATTCTTCAAAACATGGAGCTGTGTTCCCTTTGCTTCACAAAATTGCACTACCGGCCCATCTTAGCTTCGGGAATTCAACTTGTAGAAGATAAAGCGGTCGAGTCAACTTCAAACGAGAAGTTTGTGGAGTTGAGAGTTGGAGGGGTTCAAAACAGGC
Source organism: Triticum dicoccoides (assembly GCF_002162155.2). NCBI lineage: Eukaryota > Viridiplantae > Streptophyta > Magnoliopsida > Poales > Poaceae > Triticum > Triticum dicoccoides. The sequence goes on along the minus strand of NC_041384.1, from coordinate 642,126,285 downwards.
CCTTAACTAAAATACATTTTACGAGGAAACCTTACAAATTTTGGTGCTTGTTTTCTCCCTTCAAAATTGCTTTTGGATCAAAGTGTATAACTTAAACCAGTGTATAGGGTAAATTGCGTGAGTTTTGAGTTACATGGATCGTTTTTGAATCGCTTTTGGATCATAGATTAATTCACTCTACATTTTTACAGTAAAGACATTTTATAGGGTAGATCGCTTTTGGATCATAGATGAATTCACTATACTTTTTTTGAGGAAAATACTTGAGATTATATTATGTTAAGGAAAACATTACAAGGAGACATACAGTAGATACGAGTACATCCACGTAGGTTACGGAAGAACACCAAATCCAACTCGACCACACAACTGCCGCTACCCACATCTCGCCGTCGTCGCCGCCGGACAGAGAAGAAAAGCGACCAACCCCTTTAGATCCGGAGAAGCACCATCCTTGTAAGCTTTGTGAGCCACACAATCGTAGCCCGCCGAGAGAGGCGAGATCTTGAGCAGAGCTGAAATGTCCAGGCTGCCGAAGCGACGCCCCATGCCACGCCGGATCCGCATCGGCCAGCTTTGCTGAAGCAGGTTCAAAGACCAATCGCCGATGAACAACCTCCAATCCTCCATCCCTGTCGTAGCCACCTCCCGTGTCCACAGCCAAAGAAGCGCCAGAAGCATCTTCCCATGGAGCCGAAGAAACGGACAAGCCCCAACCACCGCTCCACATGGCCAAAGCCGCGAACGCCATGGGTTAGAATCCTCGACCCTGCTCGCCTTCTCGCCGCAGCAAGGAGCCTCGCAGTGACCGACGACGGTGACGACCAACTCGCAGGATCGTAAACACTCAGATCCACGAGACCAAAAGGACCCCAGCTCCTCGCTAGTGCCAAGAGCGACGACGGGCGAGCGAAGAAGGTGACCGAGCCACTTTATTCCACACACCGACTTCCCCTCTGCCATGACGCCGGTGCAAAGGACACCAAACCTAGAAAATCTAGGACTATATACACCGTCAGGCATCAGATCCGAGATCTCCCACCCCTCCAGTAGCCATAATGGCCACCTGAGGTGAAGGAGACCACCGGTCTTACCCTGCCCTCTTTTGTAGGCAGTTTCGAGAGAGGACGGGAAGAGACTAGTTGGAAAGTGTTGGAAGGGAGAAGTGAGAGGGGAATTCACTGTACTTTTTTAGGGTAAAGAAATTAGGGCATTTCACTCTACTTTGCTTTTTTAACCTATCACTCTACTCTACTTTGCTGGATAAAGGAACGAAACATGGTGTTAGGGTATCTCCAACGCCGATCGTCAAATCTCCCGCAACCGTTCGGACCGCGAAAACCATCCAACGCGGGCTTGTATCGGTCTGCAGTGTGGTACGAACGCGTTTTTCTCCCGCAAACTTGAGACAAACGTGGGAGCGATTTGTGGGAGTCTGGACCGCTCCCAAACCTGTTTCTGACAGTCCTGGCCTGTCAAAAACTCCTCCCCCTCCCACGCGCGCTTCCCTTTCGGTGCCAATTGCCCACATTCATGTCGCTGTAGAGCGCGCTGCTCCACATTGAAGGCGGCTCAAGGCGGACGCGGCCTCTCACTGCCTCCGCCATTGAAGCAGCGCGCCGGCCGAGGGTGCCGCCCGCTGCACACCCGGCTGAACACGCCTCCTTACCGCATTCAAACACATCCATTAAACCCGCGTGGAAGTCGAGAAACCTACTCTAGCCACACGTCCGTTCACGAGCGGGCCTATATTAAACACAACGCAGGGCATGCTCCTCCCGTCCGCCCTCTATATAAACCAGGCCAGACTCTGAATCACGCCACTCCACCACTCCCCATCTCCTCCTTCCACCATTTTCTCCAATCTTTCAATGGCATCCAACGAGCCAGAAGAGCAGTTCTCCGACATAAAAGTCTACCGAGTGACCCGCCGAGCTCGGCGGGTATGAGTGAGGCACCTCGTTGCTCCATCCCGCTCGTCTAGCCCGTTTGAGCAAGTTGTCGCCCCAAGCCGATGAGCGATTCAGCAACTCGCTGCTCCAAGCCAGCTCGCGGAGGAGTGGTGAGTTGCTCCAGGCTGGCACATGCATCACCGCCTCCAGTGCATGCGACCGCGCCATCTGTCGTCAATGCACGCGTAGCCGTGCCGTGTAGGCAGAGAAAGAAGCCGGCTACACGGATGTCGACAAGGTGGCGGCAGCACGTCCGTGCCCACCGCCGTCATCGAGGAGAAGTAGAACACAGGAGGCCGTCGCTTCTTGGGTCCCAGGAAGGCCGTCGCCGGTGACTTGGCCGGTTGTTCGTTATCTCAGACCATCCTAGGCACCCGCCTGAGATCCACAGAAGCACCCTCTTTGCTGCTCCAATGAGCAGCGCAGTTGGACATAGGGAAGATATGGGGGAAGAATATGCCTCCAGGGCTCCCGGCAGTCCGGTTAGCGGGCTGTCAAACATGGGGAAGACAAGCTGCGGGCGACCGTAAACTAGTGCAGTGTATTTATGTCGCGGGAATGAAGCTCCACATGACCGTACGTGCACATAGTTTTAGTTTTTTATTAGTTGAAAATATGTTCAAAATGTAACTGTTTTCGTCCGCTTTATATGAAATCCGTCATGTTTATATGAAATCTAACCTTGTTTGCATGAATTCCATTCCTTTGTTGAAAAAGAGTTTGAAATGTATGCAGTCATGGTTGGATGGCGTGTCCGCGGACTGATCCCCGTGTCCGTGGACGGAGGCGGGAGAAAATTTGTGGGTTGGTTAGACCTGCCTTATATAGCTGGCCAAATGGGCACGGCCCGACTTGGGCCAGGCACGACACGGGCTAAACGGGTCGAGCCCGGCACACGGCACGCCCTGGGCCGTGCCTGGGCCTGGAGGCTAGGCTCGCGGGTCGGCACGGCACGGCCCGATTAAGTTTTCTTTATTTTTTTATACATCTATATATGGCCCAACATATAAAAATAGGCTAAAAACGCTCAGTGTGTCAAATAATAGACTGAAAATATGCGGCCCACCGTGCTAAACGGGCCAACGTGCCAGCCCATTTACTAATTGGGTTGTGCCTGGGCCTGAGGGCGCAGCACGCGGGCCAACACGGCCCGTATAGTAATCGTGCCCTGGCGGGCCGTGCCGGGCCAGGCACGATTACAATGGGCCGGGCCGGGCCGGGCCGTTTGGCCAGGTATGCTGCCTTAGTTTGCCCCCCAAAAAAACGGTGGTTCGTTTTGGACTTTTGGGCTTGGGCTTAGCCCCTCTGGTACACCACAGTGTACCCGCCGCCGCCGCCCACCATGCTGCGCTCGCCCACGGCCGCCGCCAACGCCATGGCTGCAACCCGCCGCCTCCTATGCACGGCAATCGCCGATGCGTTCCCCTCCCCAGCCCACCTCCTCGCTCTGCCTCCCGTCACTCCGTCGCCCACCGCCGACGAGCTCGCGCGCCTGCTCCTCGCGCACCACAACCCCTTCCACCCGTCCGAGTCGCCGCTCCAGCTCCTCTCCGGCGGGGGCGTCTCCCTCTCCCAGGATCTCCTCGTGCAGATCCTCCTCCGCCTCCGCGGCGCGTCCAAGCTCGCGCTCTCACTCCTCAACGCCGTCCGCCTCCACCCGTCCGTCTCCTCCCCGCCCAACGCCGACGCCTACGACGCCGTCGTCGACGCCCTCGGCCGGGCGCACCAGTTCGACGCCGCGTGGCGGCTCGTTGTCGAGGCCGCGGCGGACGGCGCCGCCACGCCCCGCACGTTCGCGGTGCTCGCCAGGAGGTACGTCGCCGCGGGATTGACCAGGCAGGCGGTGCGCGCGTTCGACGACATGGAGGCTTTCCTAGGGAGAGAACCCGATGCCCAGGAGTTCACCACTCTTCTCGACACGCTCTGCAAGTACAAGTACCCCAAGGTTCGTGATCTGGATGCCTAGGTGGTAATCCTCTTAGTTTGATTGATTGCAGATAGTGTAAGGTCTCTTAACACTGCATTTCTGATTTCTGTACTATGCCTGTTGTAGTTTGTAGCCTCCTGCTCTATATTTAAATGTCTGTTATGGCGAGTGGCGATTTTCATTGTTTTGTTGCAAGTTACAATTGTGAGCTTACGATGAGAATATGAATGCATTCAAGTGAAGATTGTGTTGGCTTTCTATGTCTATAAATATATGAATGTGCTGCCCCTTAAGCTTTTTGTAGTGCACCATGAAACTCTTGGCCTCTCATTGTGATTTGCTTTTTGTGGTCTGCAGTTTGGTAGGTTCAGAGTGAACATTGCCTGTAGTTTGATGAGACGTTTCATAGTAATGAATTGGTGCAGTTGCAATTAGGCTGATTCAATCTGCAAATTTTCCTCTTTTTTTTTGTTCTGATATTGTGTATGAAATTGGTCGGTCATGGATTTGCTTCTTATTCTGTGCAGTTTGTGGTGTGCAATTTGTAAGCACTAGATGACATCTACAAGTTTGTTCAGCTTGTTCAGTTTGTAAGTACTAGACGGCATCCACAATAATGATTCTGTCCAGTTTGTTCGGCTTCTTGCGAGTCAAATTAACCGTGATGATAAAGATCTACAAGAAAATGAAACCTGAATTTTAGTATCCCTGTGGACAATCCTTCAAAGAGAAACCACAATATCACAGTTCATTTTCTGGAATGGAAAAAATAATGGCAAAGTTACTAATTCAAAGAAATTAGTATATAGAGGCAAGCTTGTTGATCAGGATCTCAGCAGAAGCATTATCATTTCAGGTTGATGAAATACCTGGCATGACAATTAGATCATGCCTGCAAGATGGCAGAAAGGATTAAGTGCTTAAATTGCTTCCTTGGTTGATCATGCATTTCTAGTTTTTTTATGAGCATTAACAAAGTAAGATTCTACTCCAGATATTTGATCTTGGGCATTTCCGCGTGTACAAAGATAAGACTATGCTAACCAATGGTTTTGGTGTTTCCATCTAGATATGTTTTTAATGCTTGGATTCTGGGATTTAGATGAATGGAGTTGTTCTTTTTGGCTTTAGTCTCATCTTGATGTTTTCCTGTGAATGTTGAACTGATTTTTGTTTGTTTGTTTGGGAATATGGTGCCAATGGAGTGGTTTGCCCTCATGTCCTCATAAATGTTTTGTATCTGTAGCTTCAGTAGCGAGTAGAGAAGCATTTTGGATTTCTTGGACATGTAACTTATGTGATGCCAAAATAGATCAACTTTACTAAGTGCCTGCATCCTAATGCGTATGGTTTGGCTGGAAGTTTTTACTTCAGTTTGATAGTCAAATAAGGTATGTGTAGAAAGTTGTAGAGATATTTTTAGACGAAATAGAAACAGTTGACTTAAAAGTATCTCTATTTCATCTAAAATAGATATACTATTTGCCTAACAAGTGTTTGAATTACATTAATCAGCTGTCACACAGTTGTAGTCTACTTTATGTACATTGTTTGGAGGGTCTGGTAATAATTCTCTAATGTGCCCACTGGCATTTTTATCACCATTGCAGGTTGCTGTGGAGATATTCAATAAAAGAAAATACAAATATGAACCAAATGAAAAGATGTACACTATCTTAATTTATGGCTGGTGCAAGGTAAACCGAAGTGACATGTCCCAGAAATTCCTAAAAGATATGATTGATCATGGGATAGAGCCGAACATAGTTACATACAACATTCTCTTAAATGGTATCTGTAGGCATGCAAGTTTGCACCCTGATAACCGGTTTGATAGAACAGTTAACGCAGCTGAGAATCTCTTGAAGGAGATGAGTGACAGGGGAATTGAACCAGATGTAACGAGCTACTCAATCATCCTGCATGTTTACAGTCGTGCACATAAGGCTGAACTATGTTTGTGTATGTTCCGCTCGATGAAGGATAGAGGCATTTGCCCCACAGTGGCAACCTACACTTCTGTGATCAAGTGCCTTGCTTCGTGTGGGAGACTGGAAGATGCTGAGAAGTTGCTCGGTGAGATGGTTAGTGAGGGGGTGTGTCCCTCCCCAGCGACCTATAATTGCTTCTTCAAAGAGTACCGAGGGAGAAAAGATGTTAGTGGCGCCCTTGAATTGTACAACAAGATGAAGGCTCCTTGTTCACCAACTGCACCAGATATTCATAGCTACAATATATTGCTTGGAATGTTCATCAAGTTGGACCGACATGAAACTGTTATGGAACTTTGGAATGATATGTGTGAGAGCACCGTGGGTCCTGATCTTGATTCATACACCTTGCTGATTCATGGTTTTTGTGTCAAGGAAAAATGGAAGGAGGCATGCCAGTTCTTCATGGAAATGATAGAGAAAGGTTTTCTTCCCCAGAAGATCACCTTTGAAACACTGTATCGCGGTCTTATACAAGCGGACATGTTAAGGACCTGGAGAAGGCTGAAAAAAAGGGTTGATGAAGAATCAGCAAAATTTGGCGATGAATACAAATCATATCACATCAAGCCTTACAAGAGGTGATATGTTGCCATCGAAAAGATGATCTGTATATTCTTTTAATTTCTTGCAATCCTGCTGTTGTATACCAGCTTGATCGGGGCACAGTTGTTAGATGTATCATGGCACTATCATTCCGAGGTGATCTTTATGACAAACATAAGCTAAGGAGCACTTCAGGCGGAAAAAAGGAAGGGCGAGCAGACATGTGCCATTGGTACACTGATTTCATCGGACTGAAATTGCAGTTACTCATGCATCTGCTGTCTATATAGTAATCTGGTATAATGATTCTTTGGTGTGATTGGGTGAAGTTGAAGGTGAAGTACTGTATTACTGATTTCAGATCTTCATCTTTAATTTCATGTGAGCTACATCTAACTGAACCATTTCACCTGTTCATGTACTGCAGAAAGGTGTTCCTTCAGAGACATCAGATTATTGGCGGAGTGGGAAAATTCTACTGCCAAATTTCTTGCGACGAAGGCAGCTGTTTGATGGTGCTGGCTTCAATGCAAACTTTCAGGACATGCAGATGTCCCAAATTTTTTGTAGGTTGTGGTTAGCCTTTATCCATAGAGTTGTTTTCGTTTTAGTCAACAATCATGTACTAGTATGCTGTGGGTATCTGATATAGCAAGAAGTTATTCACCTGTGAAAATTGTAGCCCTCCCTTATTTTTTCTAATGTTGTACTTATAGTCTTATACTCCCTCTTTTCAAATGGTACCTTTGACCAACAATTACACTATTAATATATAAATTTTGTCATATTCATAAAGTACTTTGGAATATGAGTCTAATGACATGGATTTTATGTCACATAAAGTACTTTGGAATACGAGTCTAATGACATGGATTTTCTGTCACATGAAGTACATGGAATATGAATCTAAGACATCAGTTTGGTGTCACATAAACTCATAAAGTAATTGTTGGTCAAAAGCCTGTCCTAACAGGACCAGCATTTTGTCATCTTTGCCACCGTGTACTTTCTTCCCAGGCTTTGGGCTGCATATATTATGATGATTATGTTTGGTAATAATGTTTTCATAAAAGTTGGTCTTTTGTATGAGGAAAGGAAGGTTGCAGAAAGAGATGTCATTGCGTGCATGAGAACAAGCTAGATATGTTTTTTTCTTCTTCTTTAACTGGATTTAGGATCTTGTGGTGGTCTTTGATCACAATGATTCTTTTCATCCAAGACAAGAAATATCTCCCACCAATTATTGGTACCCAAGGGTCCCATCTCCTTGAGCTTTTCCTCAAATTGTAAGTGTAATCCTTTGGAAATCTTAAACCCTAATGTTGCCTTTCCAAAGAGGACACCACAATACTTGTGATAAATCCCACACACAAAAAAAACAGCAAAAACATAATCATGTCAAGTCCAATATTTGCATCTTAAAAAAAAATCCGTTTCAATTCCCATTAGCCAATAAATTCTCCAACATAGTTCTACCTCCCAAAATTCATGAAAAAATGGCGAGACACCCATTTTACAGGCAGTGACCTCTAGTACAAAGATTGGGCGAAATGGCACATTGTTTCATCCTTATCCTTTCATTAAACATCTTGGATCTATATGGCCAATTGAAAGTGCATCTTATCGGGCTTTCGTGATGAATGGCAAGACAATTGATATGACTAAGAGTTCATCAAATTTATTTCAGTAAATTAGTCCCCATATGTGAGTGTGACTCCTACTTTTACATCCTTATGTGAGTGTGACTCACAAAGATTGGGCGAAATGGCACATTGTTTCATCCTTATCCTTTCATTAAACATCTTGGATCTATATGGCCAATTGAAAGTGCATCTTATCGGGCTTTCGTGATGAATGGCAAGACAATTGATATGACTAAGAGTTCATCAAATTTATTTCAGTAAATTAGTCCCCATATGTGAGTGTGACTCCTACTTTTACATCTTCAGGTGGTTACTTGCTTCAAACTCCCAGGATGTAATTTATAGGTCTTTGGTGAATCCAAAGTTCACATCAATGTTAGTACAATTATACTATCAGAAGGGCACAAATAAAAGAACAATGGTTGAACTCCAAGATAAAATCCTCAACCAAAGTCCCTCAGAATTTTACTCCTGCCACTCAATCCTTCGTTTTTCCTAGCCTTGGTACCTTCGAGTAATTCTACCCAGTACTATTGAGGGTGTGTGCTCTGTCGAGTGAACCCTATTTTCCCCGAGTCAGAACTGCCAAGAAATTTCTCCAGTACCACCGAGCTATGTTTCCTTTGAGATCAACTCTGTTAGCTCTGGTACATCCGAGCATGACTTTTTCCCGGCACTTTCGAGCCCTTCTCAATTTGCTTCGGCCCTTTGAGTCCCATTATAGGTCCAGTACTCCCGAGCAAATCCATTCGGAACCTCCGAGCTGGGATCTAGCCTTTTCTGCACCGTTTCTCTTTGAGAACAACTCTGCCGACCCCGGTACTTCCAAGCATCTTCTATCTTCATAGAAAAGAGCCACCTTTCTGTTTGGTATCTCCAATCTTCTAATCCAGGTATTTCCAAGCATCTTCTATCTTCGTAGAAAAGAGCCTCCTTTGAACGTGCCCCATAGTTCTGGGTTTTTTTCCTCTGCTGGTTCCGGGCTAGTCTTTTACTAATCATCACTGTATTGGTTAGTACCCCCTCCGTAAAGAAATATAAGAGCATTTAGATCACTAAAGTATTGATCTAAACGTTCTTATATTTGTTTACAGAGGGAGTAATACTCGATAGGCATGTGTCAATTGGGCAAATATCAGTCTAAGGAGAGCCCTCAAATGATGATTATGCACACATTTTATTTTCTATGTAGCAATCCTAGAGGAAAATCAGTGACCAACATAACAAAATAAGATTGTATTCATACTCTGAGAAAGATTGTATTCACATTCGCCGTGAGAATTCAGTTGCTTCGAAGCAATTGTCGGCGAACCATATGTCCATCAGCAAAGCTTTCAGAGTAAAATATTCCAGAATTTACACAAAACACTCCATTTTAAGCTGGACGCAGTGTAAGTTTATGCAGTTAAATTCCCTGACTGGATCAGGAGTTACACACGCGAAGCTTATTATTTATACATCAGCCTCGAAGAAGATCGAACGATAGAGCAGCGAACCCGGGCTGAACCTCCATATGTGCTATACCGTGATCTGCCAACTCGAACGAAACCAAGTTGCAGCAGATGTCGGAATTTATGCGGCTGCCCTAGAGAAGTAGTAGAAGAAGCTTACATAGCGCGCCATTCTCCGGTTAGCTACGCTCCTCTCCTGCAAATTGACAGGAGGGAACATTGGTTCCTCAACTCAAAAGAGTAGGCCAAATGTTGTCGGATTTTGCACAGTGTTGTACTAGTAACTTACAGTCTTGGTTGTGTTCTTACAAGAGATGGCTGCAGCGCGTCGTAGTGCCCATAACCGTCGTATAGAACACGGACCGGGTTGTCCTTGGCGTACTCCTGGCCATACTCTGCTATGATCCTGGGGTTATCGGTGCCCTTGGTGTACATGTGGACGGTGATGGGCATCCTGCAAGCAGTGTTGACATTCCTCGTAAGCAATTACATTTCAGAATATAAACCTACAAATTGATTGCACATGTAAAGAAAGGTGCCTACCCAAGAACATGTGAGCACATGAGCAGCTCAGGTTCTCCTCCCCAGGCGTGAGGCTTCCTCATCTTCCGCACATAGCTCTCGAAATTGCCTTCGAGGAACCTATCCAAAGATTCACATCGAAAATGATCATGTTACTTTTGATTTTGCAGGAAAGAAAAGATCATGTTTAATTCACTGTTTTAAATTTTTTTGCAGGAAAGAAGACTTCACCATTCGGTATCTCCTCGTCGCTTGATGAACTCATCTGCAACCTGAAACAGGCCGACAGGTGGATCAGCAATCTCTTTTGCTAAAATTGCAAGGAACGGAACGGAATCATCAAGTGCTGAACCGGTTGAGTGGTTACCTTTGCTCGAAGCTCGTCGGCGAGTTCCTTCTGGGCGCTGTCGCTCGGCGACTGCTTGCCTCTCCTTATGCAGGCGCCATAGGCGACGGACCGGAACAGGCACCTCCCGTCCCCTGTAATTCCTGAAAAATAGTCGAGTTTCCAATGTTCAGAAATGCGGATGGCCGACTCGATCAGTCTGAAAATCACATCAGAATCAACCGCTTGGAGAGTTTCACAGGAACAAACAGCCCTGTAAGCGTGATGCGCTGTACAAAGCACACATCCCAGGTGGGATCACTTTTTTCTTCATAAAGTACAGTTATATATTTATCTTCCTTGTTGAATTTATGTCAAAGGAGATGCATAGATATATAGATAGATAGATAGATAGATAGATAGATAGATAGATAGATAGATAGATAGATACCCAGTTATGCAAAGGCTGCTGCTTTAAAGTTTAAACTAGTCATACAGTGCATGGAGACGGCAAAATATGGAAGGCGAACAAGACCAGGGAGGCATCTTAACTAGTCGATTAGTTTAATAGCGATTCAAATCAACGCCTAAATCTGTTTTCTCCCGCTCTTTCCTCCCCTTTAGACCAGGCTCAAGATCGTACTGATCACAGATAAATCATGGCAACAAGAAGCAAAAGAAAAAACTCTGTTTCTGTCATGATCATCATCAAAACAATCCCCCTTTTCATGCACCAAGACGAGGAAGACGCAGCAAGCAAGACAGAGAAGCAGAGAAGCAGAGGACGTACGGATGGATCGCAGCGGCGGCGGGAGCTCCCGGTCCGACATCCGCCCTGCCGGCGGCGGCGACGGCGGCGGCGATGGGCCGGCCCTCTTCCTCCCCTTGCTCCTCTTCCACGGCAGGGAGGGGAAGCAAGCGGGCGGAAGGAATAACAAGCAAAGCAGGAAGGGAGAGCGAGACGGAGGCAGGAATGTTGCTACAGAAAGTGGCGGGTTGAGGGGGGGACGGGCGTGGAATCGGATTCGCTTTTCAGGCCGCCGGGGCTGGCCGGGTGGAGGCCCTCGCCGCCGCCGCGTCCCATCGAACCGACCGACGGCCGACGCCCCCCTCCCTCCCTCCCTCCCTCCGCGGCTGGCTTGGCTTCCCGCCACAAATAACCGGGGGCTCCTAATTAAATCAGATCCCCTCCGGAGCCAGCGGCGCCTTTCGGTGCTCCGCTCCGCTCCTCGAGAGCCGCTCGACCAGGTGAGGTGAAACCCGACGGATGATGCCAAAATTCGCGCGCCTGCCGCGCAATCATCCCGTGCGGAGAACGGGACAGCACGTGAGTGAAAATGAACCTCGCCCTTCCTCCGTGCTGTCGGACGCAAGCCGTGGTGGCCGGTCCTTTTTCCCTCTCACAGTCTCATGCATCCATTCATGTTGGCCCTTGCCATGTCAGTGTCGTTATCTTGGCGAGGCCTCTGCGTCCTTCCACGCAGAGGCAGCAGCCGATGATAATCAGTGACAGGACAAAAAGGAACCCACCCCACCTGGATGAGCAAGCAGCGGGATTACCGTGAGCAAGTAAATAAATCTCCTTGATGAGGAGTCGAGCCTCCCTGAAGAACGAAATTAGCTTCACAGGACCATGGAGCCCACATGTCAGTGAGCAGAGGACCGTCGTGTTGACAAAAGAGAACAAACGGTTGCTTGACTGAAAAGGAAGGGAAGAGAGGCATCATCTCTTAACAAGGCAGGCTATATATACATTGTACAGTGTCATGAGAAGGCGGCAAAGAGGGGGAAAATGCCCTACATCACCCCACCGAGCAGGGGGGGAAGAAGCAGTAGTCTCTTTCAACTTACTTAACCCAAACCCAAAGGAAGGAAGAAGCAGCCACGGCGCCAAAGCGGAAGACGACCCAAGGAAAAAAGGAACAAGAAAGAGGAGATGTACAGATCCTACTGATGATGATGAACCAGGCCCCAAAACCCTGCCTGCTAGAGGCTAGCACTGGTAGAGGGAGAAGCCCCGGTTCTTCCACAGCGAGCTCAGCGTCCGCCCCAGCTTCCTCGACTTGGACTTGCACAGCGGCTTCGACTCCCGGTGGCACACCATCACCCCGCCGCCGTTCCCGCCCTCCGGCGCGGCCTGCTGCGGCGGTGCCTGCTGCTGCGACGCGGCTTGCTGCCCCCCGCCGTCCCGTTGCCGCTGCTCCCGGAACAGCTTCAGCAGCTTCTGGGCCTTCTCCCGGCCCCGCCCCGTGCCGGTCGCCGAGATGGAGACCAGCGACGGCACCACGCCCTCCTGCAGCACCGGCGCGATGCACTTGTCGTCCGCCGCGCACATCGCCAGGAGGCACGACACCGCCTGCTCCTGCTCCGTCGGCTCCCCCGTGTCCAGCAGCATCGCCAGCGTGCTCACCAGCCCCGGGGTGGACATGATCTCCTTCCTGCCGGCCTGGGTCGCCGCCAGGCTGATGGCCACCGCCAGGGCCTTCTCCGTCCACCCGATGCCCTCGGACACCGAAGAGTCCGTCAGGAGCGTGTGGAGCGCGTCCACGATGCCGGCCGACAGGAGCGACGGGATGCTGGCCTGGTGGGTGGAGAGGTTGTACAGCGTGTAGAGAGCATCATGCTTGCAGGAGCTGGCTTTCGGGTCGCAGGCGTCGTGGTTGTACAGACGGTCCACTAGGAATGGCACAGCCTGGGTGGAAGCGATGACGCTCTTCGCGTCAGTGAGGCAGGAAAGGTTAAGGTAGAGCGCCGTGGCTGCAGCAGCTAGGCGTGGATTCGATGTCATCTGCTCAAGTAGTTCGACTATCCCAGCAGACAACAGAAGTCCCTTGTTTCTGAAATAAACAAGCATAGGGTTTGTAAGCAAAAACTGGAAATTCAGAAGTTCAAGGTCAACTAACTAGCTGCAAATGACAAGCACCATTTAACTGAAAAATACATGGCATACCTATTATTATTGACTGCAAGGTTAAAAAGAGCCATGGCACCAACTTCTTGTGCCTTCTCATTTCCTTCTTCCACAGAATACCTTAAGAACTGAACTAGGGCCTCAGCGAACCCATTTGAGCCCATCTGGATCCTTGCTTCCTCATCATCTTTCAGCAGATATCTTATCTGCTCAACCAATCTGCACTGGCTCAGTATGTTGTTTCTTTCATTAAGCACCAGCAGCAAGTTCCGATACCCCTCATTCATATCAAACTCAAAACAAGAGCTATCATCCAATGTGCCTGATTCGCTGTTCATCGGTTCTTCCTTTCTCTCGTTCTCCAGGGGAACCACCTTGACACCCTTGATGTTGCTAGTGTCAAAACTATCGACAGACACACAGCCCGTCGCCTGGGAGTCAGATAAAGCAAGCCTCCAATTTACATCAAAGGATCCCGGTGGACCATCTGGAACTGGAAAATCATTCTGCTCGCACCAGCTGGAAATCATGGCCTTAACACAGTAGTTTGGAGTCAAAGACAAGTGGGCTAGTTGTTGCTGAGTCTTGGGACATGTGCTGTGACCATCATTAAACCATTTTTCAATGCAAACACGCTCATAAGTCTGACCAGACGAAACAATAACCGGGTCATACATCAGCTGCAAGGAAATGGGACATCTGAGTTCCTCGGGAGGGATCGACATGTTTTCGGACCTTGGACCACTAGGCCTACAATTGAATGATCCAAGCCTCGAATTGAAAGACCCAAACCTCGAATTAAATGATTGAATGCTCGAAAGCTGTCTACTGAATGCTCGGCTGTTTCCGCAGGGGCCATACATGTCATCCATGCCTAATACTGTAGGTGAACATGGGGCTGATCCTTGAGAATCGGTATCATCGCCTGCTTCACTTCTGAAAAATTTCGAGTATTTCCTCATGAGATTGTATAGGTAGGACACAACAAACTCCTTCCGCTTATCATCTCCAGAACGAGCCTTTTCAATTAGCTTCTTGAGGGCTCTTCTCTCAGTCAATGCTGCCCTGGAAGAAGTAATTCCCAGCTTCAGAGCAGCCATATGAAAGACCTCAAGCTCCCCACTATCGCTGGAACTGTTCATTTTACTGTTTCTCTGGAGCAAATTGATCACCTCATCACCAGCTTCCTTCTCTGATTGATCCAATGTAAATACAACCTCCTCCAACTCACCAATGATCTCTACAATCTGTTGCGCACAGACAGGATCAGGATGTCAGGACATAGCACGCAAATTTACTAAATGGTTTAACCATAAAACAACTGGTGCATAATGTGGGATTTGTAGTCCAAGGAAACCAAACAGAAGCACAATTTAGTTGTGCTAATTAGGATTTTACACAACATACCTTATGGCCAATATCTTCGGTTACTATGCTTTCGACACGCCGAAGACTTTCCTGAAGTTGGCTTCTTGATTTCTCAAACTTCAAATGCACAGTTTCTGCGGTGATGGCCTGAAAGTGGATATTATCAGTGTAAGAGTTTCGCAGTTTAATTATTCTAAAGACACAAATATTGAAAAGCAATGCTGCAAATGCCCCATGGCAAGTTTGCAACTAATTATAATATCCAGAGTGCTCGGCAGGGAGGGGTACAACATCTTACCAAGTAGAGCCTGCTGCAATCTGCGCAATGTTGAAGAAGACCTTTGGATTTATCCAGAGCAACATGCAGCGAACACAGTGCCTGTATGCCAGACTTGCTTCTGGGCCTTGATGCTTCGATGAACGGGAAAATCGCTAAAAGTTTAGAAACCGCAGGATGAAATGCTCTGCACATTCCAGCATGTAACTGCAGAAAACACAATTTCTTCAGATTAGGCAGCCATACACAAATCCACCCAAAAAAGAGAAGATACAAGGTTCCAGTTATTTCTAATATGCTTTGCTTCCTATACAGTACAAAGCTTTAAATACCCATCCTGTAGAAATAAAACGGAATTAAGAGTGCTGCTAAAACAGTCACTAAGATGTAAGTTTACAAAGCAAATCCAAATAGATCTCATTAATCAACAAAAACAGTATATTCTAAACTCTTAACTGCAAATAATCAGCAGACCAATTAGCTTGAACAACAGATATTATCACTGAAAATCAAGATAAAACCACAGTTAAGATGGTACCTTGGCATCAATAGCCAAGAGAGGGCCCTCCTCGACCTCCATTGCGTCCATGCTTGACTATCTCGTCAGTTCCACCATCTAATTTGCAAGATTCAGAAGGGAAAAAAAAGTCAGATCGGCAGATCACATCACTCTCAGTTGCAAGCATTTCAGACCGGCGAAAACAACAGGCCTGGACTTGGGAGGATAGGACAAGGCAACGCTCCCGGAACCAGTACGAAAAGAGGGGATGGGAATGGTAAAAAATCTACCCGCTGCAAGCCCACAACACAGTGTTCTCCAGGAGGCACCTTTCGGAAAACCACCAAGCGAGCACGACCTTTTCCATGCTAAATTTGAGACGCGCGGAGCTCCCTGGAGCCCATGATTTTGACCAAGCTCGCCTCTTTCCCCAGCAAATCCAAGGGCCACGGGCGGGCGCTGCCAGCCAGCCAGCCAGCCAGCCAGCCAGCGCTGCAGCGCATTTCGCTCACCGCGTCTCCCCAAGAAAAACTCAAAAGAAAATTAAGATGAGGTCGGCAGCTCGCTCGAGCTTCTCTCGGCCTGACAAGTAGTGTGGGATTTAAAGCAGCTTCCTCCGGAGTGGGCAAGGCCGGCCACAGGATAAGGAGCGCTCTGAAACATCGTTTTCAGCCCCGCAAATCTGCCATTCGGGCTCGTTCCTCGGATGAAAATGCCAGAAATCCATCGGGAGGAGGCCTTTCTTCGCGTAAAACTAGCATGGTGGAACCGCACGAACACCGCAGGCTTCCTCCCCGGAGATCCCCAATGGCGGAGCTCGCCCAGAGAAAGAGGAGCAGAGAAGCACACGCGCGCGCAGAGAGGACGCACAAGCAGCCCAGAGCACCCCCAAGGTCACATCCCGCCCCACCAAAGCTTACTCTGAATCCTAATCTCCCGGACCGAACAGCGGGGAAAGGAGAGGCGAGGAACGATCCATGGCGGCAAGAGACGAGTCAGAACACGCACCGTCTCGAGCCAAGAGAGCGAGGCGGGAAATGCCTCGGGAGGGCCGCTGCGGCGGACGGGTCTCTCCCCGCGGGTGTCTCCGTCGGTCGCCGGCGGCGGCGGGCGGCGGGCGGCGTGGTGAGGGGAGAGGCGAGAGGAGGAGGGGG
>NC_041384.1:641993428-642109286 GCF_002162155.2 Triticum dicoccoides | reverse complement strand
ATGCAGAGCGGGGGGGCGTTGGAGTGGTGGATTTTATTCAGATGTCAGGGGCAGGGGGGCACCGAAAAAAAAAAGAGAATGGGATATGCCACATCTTCTCTTCTCCGGGGTTTTCATTTAATTAATTAACTAAGAATAAATGATTTATTAGTGGAAATAATACGGTTGGAGCTTTCCTAGTTATTCATTTCACATATTTATTATTCTCTTGATGTGGCCTGGATAAGATATATCTATATATCATCGAAATAAATATAAGCTTGATTGCTAGTTTTGCCCGATATGAGAGGCGTGGACGTCCGGTGGTTGGTTAGTGTGCGTGTGTTGGCTCACAAGTGTGCCTTGTGAAAAAAAATTAAAACAAATTTCATGCTGAAACTTTGGAGGTTGGGTGCCCTCCTTTTTTGGGTGTGTGTGTTTTCTTTCCTTATATTATGGGAGTTTTGGATATGCTTCCGTCTTGTTTATCTCGAAGGCAAATCATGGAGCACAAGCAGGGCCGGCCCTGTGTTTCGGGAGGCCCTAGGCGAATTCGATGCCATGTACCCCTATGTCTTAAGATCATATATATGTATGTGCGTGCGTGGTACATAAACTTAAACATAATAATTGTTGGACAATGCCATATTACGACAGAAATATTATATATGTGCACTACATCATGGGGCCCTCCCTGGGCTGGGCCCTGGGCCGTCGCCCCCCTGCTCATGCCCCAGGGCCGGCCCTGAGCACAAGCAACCGTATTTTATTGTTGAAATGAAATGGTTTGTAACAGCAAACCTTACCGGGATAACAATAACAAATAATGGGAGTATGTGTTTGGAGAACTCATGTGAAATATAGTTATCAATAATAGCGCCAAAAAGTACGTTTAATTAGGTATGATGCACGCCTTTTGTTATATATAAAACGCAAGAGATTCCAAGAAAAGATCGGCGAGGGTTTTATTTCGGCTCTTAGTTTCCTCTTGTTTAGGGTCCATATCGCTAGATATCTTTATGGAGACATGTCAAATACATGTAGTAGGAAACGATCCCAATCGAAACGAGATGGCTTGGATGGCATGTCGCCCCGTCGTGTTTCTTTCTCCTGCCCTTTCTCTTGTCACGCATGATATCGATGTTTAAACAACTTGGCAGACTGCTGTCATTTTTCCCGTCTCCCGTTTACCTCAAACACACAAAGAAAATACAGTATATTGATTTTACCAGTGTGGTTTGCTTGCAAGTACTCCCTCCGTTCCAAAATAAGTGTCCGTGGGTAGAAATTAGTTTCTGCTGTGATGGCTCCTTGCAAGATGTAGGGCA
The DNA here is from genome assembly GCF_002162155.2 of Triticum dicoccoides. NCBI lineage: Eukaryota > Viridiplantae > Streptophyta > Magnoliopsida > Poales > Poaceae > Triticum > Triticum dicoccoides. Next base: position 642,107,979 of record NC_041384.1, on the reverse strand, counting down.
AGCAACACATGATTGTGTCACGCCCCAAAGCGCAACCAGCCCAACTTGCCCTGTGCCCAAAAGTGGCCACCCTCCATGGCATGGCATGGCACCCATCTCTGTCCCTCTAAACAATGTGTCCATCATCCACTGGTGATGGAGCAGCACAGCAGCAAACTACTAATTGCTAGACCCCAGATTTAACAAGTGAAACCGAGATCAACACAGAGATCTAGCAGTGGTAGCAGCTAGTGCCAGCATAGTGCCCACCTCTCCCTCCCCAAGTTGAGGCCTTTTTGTATGGGCATCTTTGATCCCCATCAGATGCCGAGCCCCAGACAGGGAGAAATAAAGAAGCCAATCTTGACCTGCTAATTAAATTATCACGCACTAATTAATCCAAGGAATGGTTAGTTAATTAATCATGTGTCTGAGTGGCCCCTCCACTGGCCGGCGATTCCATGCGCCCCGCTTTGGGAATTTTTAAAAACCGTCGGAGTTGGATCGGCCCTTGCTTTCGGGCTGATCCTGGATCGATGCGCGCGGATCAAATCGTGGCGTCGACCCGACCTGATTTGAATGGGTGTTTAATTTAACTCGTCGTTGGAAAAAAGGGCGCCGATATGTGGTGGCCAGGAGTTTGCATGTGTTTTTTCCTGGGTTATTATGAGATGCGATTTGGCTTTAGGCGACAGGTGCTTGGAGGCAGGGACGAGCGTGTCGAAGAATTATTAGCGAACTTTTTAGTAGTTTGTTTATGAAAGCAGGGAATGTGGAGAAAGGTTTACTGTTTGCTTGGTGCTGGGTGCGACGGTCATCGCTCCATGGACAGAAAGAAAAGAGGGGAGGATAATTGACCACTCATGCTGCAATTTGCATGATGTAAATTGGCCACCCGGTGCATTGTTATGTGTGAGCTAGCCGGTCTGTCTCATGACCTGACCTAGCTGGTGTTCATTCCTATTGCTTTCATCTTTACTTTACCTTTTCTTTTTCTTTTTACTTTTCAGAGTGCTGGATTTTTCTGCGGCAACAGCAATCTTGACGCGAGTAACACTGTCCGCTACTAGTGCTCTTTGATTCTTGATTTGTGGGTATGGCTACGTCTCAGTCGACTGAGACTTAACCAAGTCTCAGTCAAGTGATATAATATGGCCGTATGCATCGCTCTGATGCGGAGGCCGGGGTTACCCCTTTTCGAAAAAAGTGGTATAGTATAAAAAGAAGAAAGAAAAAAACTGAAAAGAAAAAAATTATACGAATCTCCGTGCAAAATCTAAGGACTATAGCATCGAAGTCTCAGTCGATCGGGACTTTGCAAATTGTTTGTAAAATGCTATCCACTAGTTAATCACAGTTATTTTTTCTTTCTTTCTTTTTTGATTGGCAAAATGCTCCTAGATGTTGTCAGAAACTCTGGGTTTTGTGCGTGTGTGCCAGCGTTGCGTTGGCCGGCGCATAGATCAGGGCTCCATGCGATGCGATCCGCTGGCAGCGCCACGTATTCTATCGCGAGGATCGTACCAGGCCTACGTCAGCGGTGTCAGTCGGCCCAGCTGCCCGCCCGCCTCGGGGCTCGGGCGGATCGGAGCCATGGATGGATGGATTAAGAATGAATGCACTCGTACTACGAGACGGGGGCACTCCGGCAGAGAGATGTCGCGATTGAATGGGAGGAAGCGAAGGCAGTGGGAGCGGCGCCAGCCAGCCACGAGCGGAGCGTGACTGGGACTGCCAGATGCGCAGATGCCAGCTGGCCACGGCCATCCAGGCAGGCGCCGCGCAAGCACTCCCCGCCATCGGTGCATCTGCGGCGGCCAGCGAGTTAAACCGGGCGGCGCCCTGCCGCCCCACGCCAAGTGTCGGCGCCCCTCCGTCCGTCTCATTTCCCGCGCACCCAGCTGCCGCTACCACTAGCGCCACTAGCGCTGGGTCGACGCGAGGCTGGTCCTGCCTGTGGTGGCTGCAGTAGCCCAGCCCGGGTAGACTGGGCACTCGTTTCTCCTTGTCCCGTCCGACGGGTTGCTGTCCGTGCCTGCGGCACGGCCGCCGTGTCCGTGTCGCCGACAGCACTCGCCGCCGCCCTCCTCCTCTCTCTCGATGGCAGCCGGCGAGCCATGCATCTGCTCTGCTTGTGTGGCGTACTGCGCTGCGTCCGGTCCAGGGGCCATGAATGATTTCGGGATCCGGCGGCCGGGTGTCGGGACGCACACGTGGACGGCGCCGTGCGAGCCGAGTTGATGGCCCTCGCTGACCCCCGCGGCCGGCCGTGGACACGCTGGCGGGCTGTGGGCTGCGGCGCGTGAGATGCGCTGGCTGCGGCCATCAATGGGACAGCTCAGCCGGGCCGTACACGCGGCGGCCATCACGGAGTGCCCGCGCGGTGACCACCACCTCCCCAGCCCCCTCGTCCTCTCCTTCGGGGCATACGTGGCGCTGTAGCGTGTGTGCTGTCGCCGCTGTTCGGGGCCGCCCGGAGGCACGTTTTTCTTTGGACCAGCAGTAGAATAGCTTTTTTTTTAATCAAGGGTAGCAAGCTAGCAATAGAATATAGCCAGCATGGAGGAGCATGGAACGAGTATTAATTTGGCTGGCATTTTTGGCAAAAACTGCTAAAAATGGAAAGAAAATACCCTTTGAAACAAGGTGGTAACTACACCTGATAACTGGTTTTATTTTTACAAAATTCAGAACAAGTCAAAACGTTCCAAAACTTTTTCCCAACAAACATAAATCTATTTTTCTATGCCATCTCTTTGCTATAGGAATCGAGATGTATGTCATCTCATTTTTTTTATGATTTTTCTATTTCTATGTTGTTCATATCTATTAACTAAAGGAGGCCCAGTTCAGAAAAATCATGAAAATGAGATGACATACGTCTCAATTCCTATAGCAAAGAGATGTCATTTGATAGGATAGGAATTTTTTTCCATTCGGTCAGGGCAAATGTTTTTTTTCTTCGAAAAGTGAAGGATCGATAGGGACTAAGTGCATCTCCAACGCAGACCTGCAAATTTGCTCCTGCATCCGTCCGTGGACTAGGGGGGGAGCAGTCCGTGGACACGGAATAACTCTCGTCCAATCCTTTGAAAATGAGTCTTGCCCTGACACATTTTGCTGGATGCATTGCAACAATCGATTCAGTGAGAAGGAAGCAGGTGAAGGTGACGCAAGGGCGAGCGAAGAAAGGCCTGGAGAGGCCGGCAAGGCCTTGACGAGGAACGAGCCGCAACCAATGTAGACGAGTAAGAAAACTGATGATTGGTAGGGGTGTGGGGGTGTAAGGCTCCGCGGGGAAATCTGGTAATGTGCGTGTTTAAAGGGATGACCAGGCAGGGGCCGAGCTATGAAATTTTTCTAATGGTGCACTCATGATTTGAGTATGAACTAGCTATTGAACAATATCGGGCCATCTCATAATAAGAGTACAAATAGTGGCGAATCTATGTGTAAGGGTCGGGGGAGGAGGGGGGGGGGCTATTGCCCCCTACCTTCGGAATAATGTGAAGTTGAGAGAATTTGGTCGGCTTCGATGTTTTTTATTATTGTTTGCTCTCCCCATATCTGCATATTTTACTGATCCACTAAAGTTTCTCTCTAGCTACACACGGTCATCTCCTTCCACTCGTTAGGTGGGGAAATTTCTGTGCATATGAACAATTCAATCCCCTGCTTATTTTTATTTGGAAGTGCTAAAAGTTTGACGTTAGATTTTTAGGAATGGCAACTCTAACTTTTTCATGGCAATTTATATTGGCACGAAGACGACAAGTTTAGTTTTGCTAGCACGGCATCTTTCTGGCAAGAAAAAAAGAGACTCAACGGATTTGTCATACCCGTCAGCTAAACTTGCAATCCTTGATGAACATAAATTGTCATGAAAATTGCTCGATTTGCCGTGCCTAAGGATCTGATGCTTGCTTGATATTCGGGCCCTTTTTCTTGTCTTATTCTGCTCGTCGGCACCTAATGCAGATACCGTGCTCCTAAAAGTATGCAGTCACACGAGCCTAATAACGAAAACCGGCTAGGCAGAGCACGCGCGCGAGCACGTTACGCCACATGCTGACATGCATGCATGCATGGGTGCAGCTGCGGGCAAAATGGCATGGCGGTGTGTTCCGTCGCCTTTACTCGAAACAATGGCGACCCTCTCTCCAACCATCGATCGATGGCGAGTGGTTTGATTTGGCCCAAGATGCCAACGGAACCCACGAAACCAACCAACCAACCAAACCTCTCATGCATGCATGCAATGCACGTACCGGCCGGCCTCGCCAAACCCCGTGGCGGCGCCTGCACTGCATGCAACCGCATTTCCTTCATCCTTGCCATGCACTCCTCTGCGGCTGCACGAAAATGTTCTGCCTTTCCTTTCACTTCAGCCGGCCCTGACACCGCGTGTCAGGCCGGGAACCCGGTTCTGCCGCCGCCGGCAGGCATCTTTCTGGTTGCACTACGGATCTACTGTACGTTGGGAGTGTGCAGTTTACGGGAGAACGAGATCAGGCGGGAGAACTCGATCGCCCAGCTCGTTCGTTTCCGGGGGAGGGAATAAAAAGCTTGCTTTTGTCGCGCCAAAACGCTCTCCTGATCCGGGGCACCGATCGGCCACATGCGAGATTCCTGCTGCGTTCTGGTCTGGTGGTGGCCTCCTGGATGCATGGATCGATCGAGTGGAGTTGGAGGAAGTCCCTCCTCCACAGATATTTGGCCAGCCAGCCAGCCAGGGGAAATAGTGTCGAGCAAGCAAGGCAAGGCGCTGCCAATCGCGTGGCGTAACATGGCGCCACCGACAGCCATTAGCAGTGCTTGGGGGTCGCGGGGAACATGGCGCCACAAAACTATTCGCTCCTCTGACTTCTCACGCTTGGCCCTACGTACCGCCCCATTTGGCCATTTCCATTTGGGTTTCTTTCTTTCTCTGGGTCACCTCGCCCTCATTGGGTGGTGCTCAGCATGTATTATGGACGGTGTCATCGCGAAGCCGTCGTCGTTCAGCCTGTAAACCGGATCGAGATCTGGGTTTCCGATTTGAACCTTTTGGTATGATATAATACATGTTTTTTTGTGTGGTGTTTCTAACAGGTCCGAGAGAAATAGCTAGCATTTCCTTCAGTTCTTTTTACTCTGCATATAAGATTTGTTTCAAGCCGGATTTTATGAAGTCTGGCCATTTTTACATGAAAAAATATATAAACATCTATAATATTAAAGTCAAATTCATGATGCATCTAATGATATTGATTTCATATTGTGAATGTTGATTTATTTTTTTCTTCATAAAGTTGATCAAACTTCACAAAGTTTGATTTCAGATAAATCTTATATGCGAAGTAAAAAAGGACCGTAGGGAACAATTTTTAAAGTCACCACCGCCCCAGGGATGTGAGATCACACTTTGGGAAATAGTGCTCGCAACAACAAAAAAACCAAGGCAAAAGATTTACCTCATAGATTAATTAAACAGAAGAGAATTGTTCGGTTGATTAATGAGAACCCGGGTGTGCATAACCTCTTGAACAAGCTGACAGACGTACCCAACACGCAAAAACCATAAACCCCCACACTTATGCTCTTTTTAGCGAGGAGTTCCCCCAGTTTTCATTAAGAAAACCATAGTAGTTCTTACACCACCACAGATCGCCGAAGCTTCATTAGTGAAAGAGAACAAAAAACACTTCTGTGTCGCACGGAAACCCCTAACGAGAACGCTTCGGCTTAAGACGATGGATGCCTCTTAATCCACGGAGACAAAGACAAGCCATGAGGGCGACCTAGAAGATTGTGACCATCCATTAACTAGTCGCAAGTGTCTTTCCTACAACATTACTCTTCTTGCCTTTGATCATGAGAGCCTTCTCTACCTTCTTGATTTTGTTCCTCGTAGCCTTCCCCGGAAGGAGGCAAGCAATCATCTTGTCAGATCCAAGGCTAGCCGCCTCCAAGAGAGGTGGACAAGTCACAACGCTCTTTCGGGATGAGTCTCAGAATTAGGTGCCAACACACCTGCCTTATCAACCTCGTTACCCATAAACACGAGTTATCCAATGGTCACACATGAGTGAATGACAGTAGCATTGATACTTCCATTGCCAAAAGTGATGAGAAAATACCACAACAAACATTAATTATAATTGATTCAAATCTTTCAAAGTCCACTTAGTTGTCATCACTGCCATTATCTTCGTGTGCATGGAAGAAAAGATGAACATTAGAGGTGGTATACCTTCTCCTTTCCTCGTCATGTCCGTCATATTTGCTTGCATGATTGTGTCCTCGTGCATCCCATTGTCAGCACAGACCTCCTCACATTTGGGTGAGCATATGTCATCCTTGGACCTCATGCCACTCTCAATAACTACCAGTTGATGGAAATGAGCTTTGAGGTCCGCCTTCCCAATAAAATTCAGTCAGAGGCATTCACCTAGTTGGCCACACCCCTCCTCCCATTTCTCTTTGTTCAATCATCAACGGGGCTTTTTTGTGTCGAGTGTAACCACCATTCTCGCATCATTTGATCATTACCTCATCTTCGTGTAAGCCTAATGATATTTAGAAGCCTTTTGAGATGGGATGATTCATAAAATTATATGGTAAGTGACAGCAAGAGAATAAGGCAAAAATCACGATAAAAGGAGATGGCCCGGGTAGCCTTCATTCAAATAAAAGAAGAAGAAAAAGGAATATATGATGCACTAATGTTCAAAGTTAGCATACTCCATGCTTGGACCTCATGCCACCCTTAATAACTACTAGCTGATGGCAATGAGCTTTGAGGCCTGCCTTCTCAATAACAACATGTCAAAGGCATTCACCTAGTTACCCCCTCCCTCCCAGTTTCACATTTCTCTATGTTCAATCATAAACGGGACTTCTTTGTGTCAAGTGAAACCACCATTCTCGCATCATTGGATCATTACATCATCTTCGCGTAAGCCTAATGATATATATAACCCTTTTGAGATGGGATGAATCATAAAATTATATGATCAGTGACAATAAGAGAATAAGCCAAAACTCGCGACAAAAAGATGATGGCCAGAGTAGCCTTCACTCAAACAAAAAGAAAAAAAGGAATATATGATGCACTTGTGTTCAAAGTTTTTTCTTATAGTGTAACACATAGCCATCATTAGAGGTGCGAAGTGTGATGAGGGGAACGGATAAGGGAGACGTAGCTCGTACAAATAAGCAGAGTGGGTGTTACAGTTAAGGAGTAAGAGAAAACATGAAAAGCATGGCATCACATTGTAATTAACCCTAAAGTCAAGTCATGGTGAAATAGTAATATCCGTAAAATGAGATAATTTCGGTTTTTTCATCATAATTTGCCCATCAAGGGCCCAACTTTTTTGGGGGAAGTATTATATTATGAACACAACTGGACTGAGGCAAAAAAAGACGAGCACGGTGATCGGCATGCCACGTGCATGAGAGGGATATTAACTCGAATATCTGCTTAATTAATTTTGTACCTCATTGCACATCTTGAAATTTCTATGTAGTAAAAAAATGTGGTAACGAGATTAACAAACTCCCGGATGATGCTAATCATTTGAAGTCAGCAAAGTGATATATTATTATAGTGCTCCTCCGCATTATTGCTTTGTTGTGCGCTATAGATTACTACTGGATCTTTATAACGATCAGTTCATGTGCCCCAAGCTTGAGCACATGGAGGAAGAGGGAAGCAAACACAATCATTTGCGCGCCCGCTAAGTAGGCGGATACATGCATTTAGTTTATCAGGGTCGGTCAGTTATGCGTATAAGCTTTATGGCTCAAACTTATGCATGGGCACTAGTATAATGGTGACACGATTTATAAGATATCTTTTGTCTTGCCACTTTACATCCAAATGCCATCGAGGATTGTTTTTCTTCGTAAACATTCAAAGCTTGTTTAGCGCATACCCTCACCCTTATGAACGCATACACATACCCTACCCCTATGAGCACCTCCGAGAGACTGAGCCGGCATATCATCTTGAGATTTACGAAGTCACCGTAGGCGCCTCGTCGTCGACGGGAACGTCTCCTCCCACTGAAAGCGCATCGCCGGAAATCTTGAAATAAATCCAGAAATAATGCGAGCACCAGAATTTGAACCCTGGTGGGTTGGAGATACCACTGTCCACCTAACCAACTCAATCACAGGTTGATTCGCATGCTATTTACTGTTCACTGTATTATGTTCGGCTTCATCGAGTTTTGTTCCTCTCAACCGCATGCTCCAACCGTGCTAAAATTTTCTGATGGCCACTCTTATTTTCTTTTCCGGTCCACGGTTCATGTTGTTGGGGAACGTAGTAATAATTCAAAATTTTTCTACGTGTCACCAAGATCAATCTATGGAGTCATCTAGCAACGAGGGAGGAGTGGATCTACATACCCTTGTAGATCGCGCGCGGAAGCGTTCAAGAGAACGGGGTTGATGGAGTCGTACTCGTCGTGATCCAACTCACCGATGATCCTAGCGCCGAACGGACGGCACCTCCGCGTTCAACACACGTACGGAGCAGCGACGTCTCCTCCTTCTTGATCCAGCAAGGGGGGAGGAGAGGTTGATGGAGATCCAGTAGCACGACGGCGTGGTGGTGGAAGTAGCGGGATTCCAACAGGGCTTCGCCAAGCGCTGCGGGAGGAGGAAGATGTGTCATGGGAGGGAGAGGGAGGCGCCAGGGCTTAGGTATGGTTGCCCTCCCTTCCCCCCCACTATATATAGGGCCAAGGGAGAGGGGGAGGGCGCAGCCTTGCCCCTTCCTCCAAGGAAGGGTGCGGCCAAGGGGGGGAGGAGTCCATCCTCCCCAAGGCACCTCGGAGGTGCCTTCCCCCTTTAGGACTCTCCCCTCCTCTTGTTCCTTTGGCGCATGGGCTCTAGGGGCTGGTGCCCTTGGCACATGTAGGCCAAGGCGCACCCCCTACAGCCCATGTGGCCCCCGGGGCAGGTGGCCCCACCCGGTGGACCCCCGGGACCCTTCCGGTGGTCCCGGTACAATACCGGTGACCCCGAAACTTGTCCCGATGACCGAAATAGCACTTCCTACATATAATTCTTTACCTCCGGACCATTCCGGAACTCCTCGTGACGTCCGGGATCTCATCCGGGACTCTGAACAACTTTCGGGTTACCACATACTAATATCTCTATAACCCTAGCGTCATCGAACCTTAAGTGTGTAGACCCTACGGGTTCGGGAGACATGCAGACATGACCGAGATGACTCTCCGGTCAGTAACCAACAGCGGGATCTGGATACCCATGTTGGCTCCCACATGTTCCACGATTATCTCATCGTATGAACCACGATGTCAAGGACTTAATCAATCCCGTATACAATTCCCTTTGTCTAGCGATACGATACTTGCCCGAGATCCGATCGTCGGTATCCCGATACCTTGTTCAATCTCGTTACCGGCAAGTCTCTTTACTCGTTCCGTAACACATTATCCCGTGATCAACTCCTTGATCACATTGTGCACATTATGATGATGTCCTACCGAGTGGGCCCAGAGATACCTCTCCGTTTACACGGAGTGACAAATCCCAGTCTCGATTCGTGCCAACCCAACAGACACTTTCGGAGATACCTGTAGTGTACCTTTATAGCCACCCAGTTACGTTGTGACGTTTGGCACACCCAAAGCACTCCTATGGTATCCGGGAGTTGCACAATCTCATGGTCTAAGGAAATGATACTTGACATTAGAAAAGCTTTAGCATACGAACTACATGATCTTGTGCTAGGCTTAGAATTGGGTCTTGTCCATCACATCATTCTCCTAATGATGTGATCCCGTTATCAACGACATCCAATGTCCATGGTTAGGAAACCGTAACCATCTATTGATCAACGAGCTAGTCAACTAGAGGCTTACTAGGGACATGGTGTTGTCTATGTATCCACACATGTATCTGAGTTTCCTATCAATACAATTCTAGCATGGATAATAAACGATTATCATGAACAAGGAAAAATAATAATAACTAATTTATTATTGCCTCTAGGGCATATTTCCAACACATGTGGCCAGATGTAACTTAAAAAAATCATGTTCATTTTTTCACTAAGTTGTAATAAGTTATTTTGTGTATGTAGGATAAAATCATTTGCCTTTCAACCATGTAACATATATCTTGGTTATATTTTTATTCCTGTATGTTTCTTAAACTTATGGGAGTTTAACCTATAAGAGTTATTCAATATTATCGGTCTATTTTTTGTTTACGATGCCTTGTCTATTTTTATCTAGCTCATGTATCGATTTCTCTATACTAAAATTTTATAGCTATACAGGTTATACTGCATATGGACCGTGTTTATGGTTGGAAGCCAACTGTACTATAGGTTTTTTTCCTTCATGTAGTGATTTTGACTAACTCCAAAATTACTATTTGTGTTTTCTTCAATTTACATGTACTGATAACAATGAACTCTGTACGTATGTGTCTTCTATGAAATTTTCATAGACGACATCGAGTTACGATTGTTGGTCAACATTCAAACATGAACTAGACAAAAACTATATTAGTTCTTCCCAATCTGCATAATATTAACATTCAAAACCCTCTCAAAGGTGAGTTTAGATGCTCCCCATCCCGCACTTCACTGGTAGGTGTGTTTAATTTGAATCCTGAACCACACATTGGTATTAACATTCAAATCCCTCTTAAAGCTACAGCTCCCAAACCCTAAGTTAATCAATCAGTTTAATTTGAACTGACGTGATGTCGAAGCTAGAGCTCCCAAACTAGTGGTCCTCCCAAAATCCTTTTATTTTCCATTTCCCGCAACTCATTGGTATGTAACCTATGGCCGTGGCCCTGGTGGCCCACAAAATCCCATTCATGAAGGGAGAACCGTTATTGAAAGTGCATTTAGTCTCTAATGTTATTTTGGTATTGATGACATAGTAGTTAGTGAGACTAATGTCGGTTATTAAGTTTATCTCATGACATTGGTCTCTCGATGAGTTCATATGGAGATCGTTGCCCACCTTGACTTCAAAAAGGAAAAAAATCATCATTATCTAGAGACTCACAGGTTTTATTGGTTTCTTTTGATTCATAGGTCAACCACACTATTAAGGGGGTTGAGGTGGTTGCATAAGGATGAGGATCATGCAAAACATAAACACCAAGCCATTCACTCCTACCACAAGATATTTGGGTTAATACCCTACTCAAGATGATTTGTGTGGGTACCCCATGCCCACAGGGTCCAGGAAAATATCTCTGCGCACGGGCCCTATGACTTGGGGTTTGTTGCTAAACTCCCAGGACACCTCGTGTGAACATGGTCTAGTGTCTGGCTCTCAGGTGACCCCATGCGCACATGGGCTATAACCCAGTGCGCATGGGGCCCTGAGGCCGGCAACTGCCACCTTGGGATGGGAGTATAAATACCCACTCTTCTTCCACCTCTAGATGTAACCATTGATTTCAGGTGCTCCATCATTTCCAACACTTCAAAATCTCAATCTCATTCAATCCCTCCACTCAACCAAAATATTAGGATTGAAAGAGAATCACCCAAACTACACTTCCACCAAACCAATTTGTGATCCCCATTATTGTTTATCACCAAACTTGTTACTTTTTGAGATTTGGGACTCTTAGGCGGTAGGAGTCAAGGCCCGGAAACTATGTGATTTGAGAAAGTTTGTAAAGGTACGGTGGTCTTCTTCAAGGCCAACCACAAGTCATTTGTGGCTCATCTGTTTGGGTGACTCAAAAGGGAGACTAGGGTGAGCTACTTGGTGGCATTTCGAAGCTTCTTCTTTGGCACCTCTCTAACGGGGATTAGCACTCCTCAAAGAGTGAGAACTTTGGGACACATCCACATGTCCAACTTGTGCAGTTCTTCCTTTTTGTACATTTACTTGTGTTTGCTTGATAGCTAGCTTGTTGTTCTTGCTTATCTAGTGTATTGGCTTGCTTGGTATATAGGTTGTTGTCAACGTAGATTGCACATCTATATAACTTACTTTATATGCATTGCCCCTGAAATTGAAAGTGAAGCTAAAATTTTGTAATCTCCTATTCGCCCCCTCTAGTCAACCTCTCAATCCTTCCAGTTATTACCAATGCAATAACAATATTAGGGTTTCTGAGTTCTATACTTATAATCATTAACTAGTCTCCATCCAAATTATATTTTATAGTTAGGTGTTTAGCAAGGAAATGTTAATATCTCTCATGCTAGGAATGCCTAAACCCTCATACTCTCCAGCTCCCATAAGCTAAATGGTTTACGTGATGATTATTAATGATGAATCAAAATTAACTAATTTCTAAGCAAACTAAACTGTAGTTACTCCGTGAATTTGGATGGCATGGACACATACTAAATTTGTCCGAGAACACATCAAGATTTATTGTATGAAACAAATGTTGCAAACATACATAGTGTTACAATGTCGAGACATATTTTTTTAAGAAACATGCTTTTTTGCTACTTAACCAATAAGTGCTTCAGGTCGAGCACGAAACAACATTTAACATTCAACTAACATAAAGCGGCAAATCCACAACTAGGAAGTTCATAATTTTTGTATATTTGTCGCAAAAAGGAAAGGGAATACAGTTTGCAAAACTGAAATTAAAATTTAAGTCATATATTCATTGCATAATAGTCGAGTTTGGATCATGTAATATTCAACACGAGGGAGTCCAGAATTGTTTACAGACCTTTGCATGGATGGAAGCCAGACAAATAATTAACCATGTGGTTTCTTCAAGTAGCGAGCACGCCCGTCGTAACTCCGTTGAATTCATCCCGATGGACGAATTTGAGGAGGATCGGAGCCTGGAAGACCAACTCAAAAAATGAAGTGTCGTCATCTGCTTGATTGCCGCCCGTCCAAGAAAAAAAACATAACCTAAACTACTAGTCAGCGAGGATCCCCTTCCTAGCCCGGTCATCAAAACAACAGCAGGGGAAAGGGAGCCATGGGCTCATCAGAGAAACTTGGAGGGGGTGAGTTTGCCCTGGCAACCACATGCGAGAGGGGAAGAGTCACGAAGGGTACTAGACACACAAGGTGTGTTTGGTTGCAGTAGTGAACAGTACCTGCGTTGCATACACATCTCAACCCAGCATGGCTCTCGAAAAACAGCCTCATATGCGACATCTGCAAGTTGTTTCGTTGCCTGCATATGGACTTCCTGCATTAGGGGATCAACTTTGGCATGTTGTTTGGTTGCCTGCATTGTCTCGGCGCATACAACTAAACACTGTTTGGTTGCCTGCATGGGGTATGATTAAGAGCTAGCACTTGCACTTAGCACACAGGGTTAAGAGCTAGGAGAGAAAGGGTGAGAAGAAATGCAGTATGCGTTGGACCATGGCGACTGCGGTGGATAGTGGTCGTGGCGCCGTGTCCGACATGACGAGCATGGAGTCGTGGGCGAGTGACCCCGTCGGCGAACTAGTTGCGGTGCTCCGCAAAGACAATGGACAGGGGAGGAGAATGCAGTGCTTGCACCATGTCCGTGCGGTAGGACGAGAGAGGAGGCCGAGATGATCAACGTCGAAAACGACTCTAGTGTAGTGGGGTGAGAGAGAGGAGGCTGAGAGGAGGCCAAGATGACGGACCCCGTCGGTGTTGCGGCGAACTGCAGTGTGCGCGCCATTGCAGCGTCAGTGCAGTAGGAGGACGACAGAGAGTAGACCGAGATGAGCGACGCCGGAAACGACTCTAGTGTAGTAGGACGCTGCCAAGGAGATCAAGGGGGAGGGCATCGGCGTCAAGAGGGACGAATAGGAGGACTTTGAGCAGAGGACAGAGGAGCTCGACATGGCGGCGTCAGTGCAGTAGACTGTTGTTCAAAAAGAGATGAAGCTACGATCGTCGAAACCAAAAACTTACAACACAAATGTTGTGAGGAACTGCGAGATTAGGCTGCTGGTCAAAGGAAATTTCAAATGATCGATCGTGCATGACGAATCTGACAAAACTCGTCCAGAATAGCTCCAAGCGGAAAGACGAAATTAAGAACTTACGGTCGACAAAACTACGAACCGACCGCCTGAATGGAACCATAACATCGAGGTGCATCTTTTTCATGTAGAGCTTACCTCGAACCGAAGTACCGTTGTATAGATCAGAGGAAGGAGATTAGATAGGAGCTTACTCAAGGTTGAATAAGACCTCACTTCACTCATGCAAGGGCCCGCTCGCTTGCGCTCGTCTCAGCCTGGCTTGCGAGAAACTGCCGATTCAAGCGTTTCCAGCGAGCCAGGCTCTGGGTTGCTTTAAGAAGCGTGCGATGCAGACCAACATGAAAACCAGTCAACCAAGGTTGGCCTCTAGGCGGGCAACCAAACACGCCCATACTGTCTCTCTCTAGCCCAGATTCTGGTCAGCAAAGTATTCCCTGCGTTTTTTTTTTTACTTGAGGCACTTTTTTTTTGCTCGCCAAGGGATTGGTGAAATTTACTAGGGCGCGATACGTCACGTACGTAGTACGTGGATTAGTTGCAGCATCGACCAGAAGGCATTGATCGACATACTACTAGCTCATAAATTCCTACGGGACACCTTAACGAGAAAAGGACCCTAATAATCAAGGCCACCGTACGTACGTACGCGATCAAACGAGACGACTAGTCGACACGTATGAGCACCCACCCACACGCACTGCACCGATCTCCGGATCCGCTCGCCTGCCCTTGAGTTAGTTAACCCACCCACACAGCTGCTCGCTCAGCACCTGTGCACGCACGCACGCGAGAGATTAATTAAGCTTCAGTTACACCGGCCAGGCCAGCTCGATCGACTGAGTAGTACTTGGTTTAGTCATCATTAACCTAACCAAACCGGCCGCCAAAACCTAGGACAGGACAGAGCATCAAGCTAATTAAACTACTCCCTCCTTTTCGGTTTATAAAAACAAGTACAATAAAGCTGAGTCAGCAGACTATAAAGATTAAACTAATATATTTCTGCTTAGTAGGAGGAAAGAGAAGAGGAGAGAGAAAATAAACGGGCTCTTCGTGAAGAGCCAACTCTAGCACGTGCTTCTAGGCACTTTGTGAGAATGAAAGGTGGGCCACATAATAAAAAAGTAGTACACTCTTTTGATCTCTATTGTATATATTGGCTATAAGATGGGCTGTAGATGACATGGCACTGGCTTGTAGCCAGCAGCTGGCTATATTATTAACCATGCTCTAAGGCTCAATTCAAAATTCTCACCAACCAAGGTAGATGGTGAGTGGTGGAATACTTTTTGTAGTTTGCAAAAGCACCCAATTAATGCTTTTGTTTTCCTCAAAAAAGTATGTTTATCAATGCATTAATTGCAATGCATGCATGCATAAATTACATGCATTGGTCAATTTTCTCTTAGTACTTTCATGCAATGATTTAATGCATCTTGGAATCTGAATATGTGATAGAAAACAACTAAATTGAGCCTTATGAAATGGAAAAACTAAAATTTTAAGATAAGCTCTATAAACCGGAAAGAAGGGAGTAGTGATCATCAGCTTAATTGATGCCTCGGCTAGTTAGCTGGCTGGGTTCTAGCTTGGTCAAAATAGCTACTAGTACTCTACTCTAGACTCTAGTACAGCCTGCTCGGAACAGCTAACTGCACAGTATACTTCTAATCGAGTGGCACGGTTGGCAGTGAGTGGACTGCTGAGACGTACAGCTAGGCACTGCCAGAGAAGCCCAGCGCGTCGTCAACTTGGGTCAAATTTAACAAATTTGACAAATTTGACCCGTGGACGAGATCAAATCACAAAATAAACTGCTTGTGAAGCTATTTTACGCGGGTGAATTTTTTGTGTGACGCCCGACATGAAGGCGTCACACTACATTGTGCAACGCCTTATAGATAGACGCTACACACCTGGCCAACATTGCACCCCAAACTGACTAAAAATTGCTAAGTCATTGTGCAGAGCCTACGAGCTAGGCGCTGCACTGTATAGTGTGGCGCCTAGCTCTCAGGCGCTGCAGTAGTGGTTGCACTACAAGCAACCACTAGTGCAACGCCTAGAAGCTATGCAGTATAGTGTGGCGCCTAGCTCTCAGGCGCTGCACACTGATTTTGTAATTTTCGGATCACATGGGTGCGATGTTGGCCAGGCGTGTAGTGCCTATCTGTGAGGCGTTGCACAGTGTAGTGTGACGCCTTCGTGTCGGAGGTCACACAAAAAGGTCAGCCATATAAAATAGTTTCACGGGTAATTTATTCTGTGGTTTGATTTTGTCCATGGATCAAATTTGTCAATTTTGACTCAACTTGGATCGTGCTGGCCTACTTCCGGCTTAAGCCGTCCACGTCACGCGTGGAAACCAGCAGGGGACGGGACACGCGCGCACGTACGTGGACGTTGATGTATCACGAGATGATCACATCTTCATCTCCACCGCACTGACTATTCGCAGCAGGCTTACACCAACTCTACCAGACCCGTATATCAGCGAACCCATATAATTTTGATGCGGGCTTGGTCCAACTTTTTATTAAAATAGAGCCAGTATACTCATCGGACGACCCGCAAACCGACCCTAGCTTTTTCTAAATAGTCGAATAAAGTCGAGTAGGGCTGGCAACAAGGACTAGGAAGATACGGGCTAGTTTGTTATCTAGGGGAAGGTTTTATGCAAGATATGCACGTGAGTAGGTCAGTATATGCGTATTTGCCAAAGCAGTATATCTACGGGTTTGCAGGGCAGAGACGGATAGAAACCCTATCCTCGCGCCGCCGGCGTTTCGTCGCAATTCCCCACTTCCCTCCTCACATTTCTCGTCGCCGGTGAGCTCCTTTCCGCCTCCAGCTGCCATGTGGGGCCGCATGTGGAGCTCCGGTGACAGCTCCAACAGGGGCGGCCACCCTGAGCACGAGCGGCGTGTCCGCTCGGACAGCGCGCGGCGAGGAAGTGGACGAACGAGGGTCTCGAACCGCCGCCGAGGCTCCTCGGTCGTGAGACGGAGGAGTACGACCGTCGGCACGGGCGTACGCCCTCCTCGGCCGCGAGCTCTTCCTCTTCCGGCGCGGCGCTTCTCCCCATGAAGAGGGAGTGGTCGAAGGAGCCAGAGGGTATCGAGTTCGTCGCCGTCAAGTAGGAGCCGGAGGAGATCGAGTGCCGAGGGGTCGTCGGGCCCGAAGATTTCGCGGCCGATGTCGACGCGGTCACGACTGCCATTGCCGAACGGAGCTGGCATAAGGAGGCGGAGCGCTAGCGCCACGACGAGGAGCTCGAAGACCTCATCCTCAAGCAGGCGGTCGCGGCCAACCTTGCCACGAAGGACAAGGACAACGAGTGGTGGCGCATCCGCGAGGAGCAGAGTCAAAGTTCATTGATCTTGTCAGCTCCGACGAGGAGGACTGAGCTCCTCCACCGCGTCGTCCTCGGCCGCGAGCACATCCATTTTGGTACATCGACCTCGGCCTCGCCGCCGCGAGATCCCCCACCCCTCTCTAGTAGTAGTAGAAGAAGAAGAATGTAGTATGTATGATCTTGTAGTATGTGATGAACTAGTGTATGATCATGTAGTATGTGATGAATTATTGTATGATCATGTAGTATGTGATGAACTAGTGCTGTTGCGATTTCTCATGCGAAAGTTTTTTTTTTAAATTATACAGTTTCATATACGGGGTTTACTGTGCCATGCATAATTTTAACCTGTAAAACAGTAATTCGTAGAACTGTAAACACCTTATGCGGGTCGCTACTATACAGGGTCTACTCGAGTTGCTCCTAACCTGTGCAGCGACTGATCCTGCTTACTTGGAGATCAGGCAGAGCACGCTGGTGCCGGTGAATACGAATTCTGCAGCAATGTTGCCACGCTCAACTGTAGGACGGTTGGTCCTGCTAATTTCTCAGTCCTTCAAGTTCATAAAAATGTAGGATTGATTAGTCAAGAATTTTTCATAGACATTTGGCACTTCAAATCTCAAAACCGAGCAAGCCGGTTCAAATCCCAATTTCAATGTAAAACCGGTCACGCGGAAACGGTTCTCTCTCCTCACTTGCCATGTGGGACAGGCCGTGGGTCAAACGGGCGCATGGTGTCTCTCTCCTCATCACAGCTCTCTCCCCTGCCCGACACTTCTTCATTCCTTTCTCTGTCCTGAGTCCTCACCGCCTCGCCGGCCGATGGCCTGGCCTGTGTTCGTCGCCGTCGCCGTCGCCATGCGTACTCGCGAGGAGATCATCGTGTGGGTGAGTGAGGGCAGAAGCAAACGTACTACTCCACATTTCTTCTTTCTAAAACGATGCAAGGGAAATTTGAACTCTCCTATGCGCAATGCGTGTGTGGGCAGAAATCACATATTTGACCTGAGGGTCAAATCAAATCACAAATTGACCTCGTTTCAAAAAAAATTCACTCTGCTGACCCTTTCGTGTGGCGCCCGACAGCTGGGCGCCACATACTACTATGCAGTGCCTCTCTCTTGGGCATCGCACCTTCTGCCAGCGTGGCAGCCTGGTCCAGGTGCGCCCCCACAGACAGCACTGCAGCGCCTCATACTTAGGCGCCACACTCGTAATGTGCAGCGCCTAGCTCTTGGGCGTTGCACAGTGAGTTAAAGCGCATCGGCCCAGCCCGGCCAGACAGTTCTTTCCCCTCTCCGCTCTCTGGACAGAGAGCAGCGACGGCGCCCCCATTGAATCCCCCCTACATCCCTCTCAGATCTGAAGATTTGATCCATGGATTCGATCTCCAATCCATCCTACTAGGTAAACTCCTCCGTTCCCTTTCTTTTCCTCCGTAAATTTGTTGCCATTTTAGAGATTTGTCCAAGATTTGATGGAACCCTTGATTTGCTTGATTTGCTTGATTTAGGATGTGTAGTCATAGTGGTAGTATCGTAGTGTTGTTGCTTAGTTCACAATATATAGTTCTTGTTAGTGAAACCCTAGATTGTTTTGTTTATATATATATATATATATATATATATAGAGAGAGAGAGAGAGAGAGAGAGGACATATTTTATCTACAAGCAGTGGTAGTTACCACCTAATTATCTGTGTGCCACGTGTCCTTCCACACCGATGTGCAAACGGGTTAGTGGATGAATAGTGATCCATTAACATTTCACTCTCGGTAGTTAGTTGAACAACACGCTAGTAGCCCGACCGCATGCACCGCATATCACTGCGTGGATAAGTGCTAGCTGCTTTTTTAATCACCGGATAAGGGTTAGCTAGCGTGACTTACGTACTGCACTAATTAATATTCGATACATACTCTATGGTATATCTGTTCCATACATATTCTACCCCCGCTGGATAGTCTCAATATACATACTCCATACACTATATATAGTATACTTGTCCAGCTATATTATAGGTACATACTATATACTTCAGAAAAAGTAGAATATATATACTCCATATATACTCTATATACAGTATACTCGTCGAGCTATGTTATACATACTATATACTTCAGAAAAAGTAGAATATATATACTTCATAGTCATATAGATTATGAAAAGTATGATGTATGCCTTACAGTTGTTGGAGGCATGGTGTATAGAGTATGTACGCTCTTAAATTGGAGTATAGAGTATGATGTTTAATTGAGGTTTAGAGTATTAAGACAAGGATCGAGTATGTCAATGGAATTAAAAAGAGGGCGTATGTATACATAATAGTAGTATGTTACAGTGCATTCCGTGGAATTTCCCAGGCACTCTCACATGCACGCATATAGTATGTATATTAGAGAAAGGGAGTATGTAGATTACAAAAAGAGAGTATATGTAAGAAAAGTAGTATGGAGTATAATAATTAAAAGGTAGTATGTAGTATTATCTCGCGAAAAAAAGTATGTAGTATTATCTCTTGCTACAAGAAATATAGTATGTAGTATTATCTCTTGCTACAACAAATTAAAGATACGGAGCCAACATATACACATTGACGTACTACACAGATAATGTAAGTAGTTCATCCATTATTGCATCGACCTCTACGTGACATCGAATGATCATATACAATTTATTCTCTTGTTTCCCTCCGGTCATGTGCCCATCTTATCATCCCTGAACTTTGTTTAGCAACTCTTAATCTGTGATAGGACGTACGTCGGTGCATGCTGGAGCAATCACGTCCCTCTACCATGTGACTCCACTTCTCACCATCATCAGGTATGTCAGAAGTGCTGGAGCAGTACTGAACAGTACGTGGTGCAAGTGCGGAGCCAACATAGTTGGTGGATGTCGTTAGCGTCGCCACGGCCACAGATCGGATGGCTACGTACTTTGAAATGTTGAAAAGTGTCCAACAAAATATAAAAGAATTAGTATTAGCATTTGGTAGCCCGGCAACAACAGCGGACGAGTGATGTCCCGGAAAGCAAGAATGCGCCCGGCCATGGATATCAACGCCATGTTGTCGTCGATGATAGGGCCGGTGTATGTACGCGTGATGCCGTCTGTCTCACTTCACAGATAAAACTCGCATGAAGCCCGTGCATGTGTATATATCTTGTCCCCAACCTGGAATTAACAGATAAAAGATGGATCACGAAAGACAAAAAATCCGTTGCAGATGGGCCTCTCTTTTTTCTGATTGTGTAGTCCTGATCTGAAGCATGAGCACCGGTCTTGGCATCCATAGGTCACACGACATATGCTAAATCTAGAGAAGTAGAGCAAGATGGAGCAAAGATTACCCCACAAAAAAAAGATGGAGCAAAGATTAACATATGTGTTTTGGGATGGATCACCGTAATAACTCCATATGCTTACCTCCGGTGAAACATGACGCCAGCGGCGGCCGCGCAGCCGGCGGATATATTTTAAAGGCTAGCCTCATTTGCTTTGACTCGAGGTAGTTATATATGATAAAACTAGCCATATAAATCAGGAGGATGCGGCTGGATATTTAATCGGGTTGAGAAAATCTAGCTACTTCCAAAACCGTGACCCGTTAATCAGCTTCCACAAATGGATGGCATCCGACGGCAGTAAGGGTGGTGGTAACTACCACTAGGTGATAGTATCTATTTTCCCTATATATATATATCTGTGTGTGTGTGTGTGAGATGCCTATTTATATGGATAACAATGAGATGTTGAGTTTTGTAGAGATATATGATCTGTTTTTTAGATATATATTAGATGTTGATTTTATTTGAAATATTAGATGTTGAGTTTATTTGAACACATATGACATATTCATTGTGTGAGAAGGAGATGTTGAGGTTCTTGTAATTGAACACATATTAGATGTTTAGTGTATACCGATATTTGAGATGAAGATGAACTCATATATGTTTATTGTTTGAACTTTGTAAGGATGGTTTGGCTTCTCGACGATGTCTACGACACGAAACACCGGGGCTACATGATGCGCAAGAAGGAGATGGTAATAACGAGTAATCTAAATATTTTGCCTTAAGTTGAAATTTACATGCCCTAAGATTTGTCATTACTTGTTTTTTGCAGAAGCTTGAACCTTTGAAGATTCGGTATCACGGGGTCTCTGGTCCTGCCATGCCTTACGGTGAGCGGTACACACCGTACATCAAGCAGGGAGGACTACTCCCGTGGATTCAGTTGGTCAGCCGGTCCACGCCGAATCTGAACGCTCCACTGGTGTCCGCTCTTGCTGATCGGTGGAGGCCGGAGACGCATAGTTTCCATCTTCGGACTGGGGAGATGACCGTGACGCTCGAGGATGTCTCGTTGATCACCGGTCTTGCTATCGACGGGATGCCTCTCTGTATGAGCACCGATTTGATGGGTGGCGCGAGCAGATGATTGCTCTTATCGGTATGGCTCCTACTGAGGCTGAGGCTGATGTAGAGGAGGGAGAAGAGAAGAAGAAGAAGGAAAGGAAAGTAGCCGGAGCTGCTTTGACGTGGATTCAAACTCACTTTGCGACGTGCCCTCCGGATGCCACTGATGACGTGATCCAGACACATGCTTGTGTCTACATGTGGTATGTTGTGTCGAGGACTTTGTTTCCTGACTCCACTGGCAAGAACCCTCCATGGATGTGGCTGAAGGCGCTGACCGTCTTCGATAGCAAATGGAGTTGGGGTTCAGCGACTCTTGCCTACTTGTACCGACAGGTAGTTGGTCTATTTTGTGATCAACTCATTTCTTCATTAGCAATGCAAGCTTGCTGTCAAGTTAACATTGTTTTTCTTTCATATGCAGTTGGACGATGCATGTTGTAGGATCACAGATAGTGCAGGCATTGGTGGTAATATGCTTCTACTTTCTGTATGGAGCTGGGAGTGTCTGCCTGTTGGACGCCCGAAGAGCGTCAGGTTTAATTCTTGGTATGAAGATGAAGATGACGAATTACGGCGCCCCACTTTACGGTGCCCTTGTATTGTCCGGTCAAGAACGTGCCATCAATGGCGATGACGGGCCGACAATGCTCAAAAGCCCTCACGCATTGCTCAAAGGCTCAAAATGCACGACCAAATACTCGGACTGTCCTCCCGTTGTGAATCAATGTTTGGTGCCCATGAGGCTCAACCACGTGAACCATGCCTGGGTTTGTGGTGGCCATAGCTAACAACAACCTAGGGAGTCGGTTGTATGCTTCCTCCCAATTGCCATACAACATCTTGAATGCGGCTTGCTTTGCCTTCCATGCCTTGTCGTACTTCACCTTGTAATGAAAGATGGCTTTCACAAGGTCAATGACACTCTTGATGCTCATTGTTGGAAGTGTGGATATTTGGTTGGAAAGCCTATAAGCGATGAACTCGGACGTGAGTTGTCCGTGTTGTTGGTACACAAGCTTGCCATCCGCATTCTTGTGCCGGCACATGTGATTTGGTAGACAACTCACTATGCGCCAAGTGAGACCTCCTTTCCATGGCCTTGCACGCACAATCCATGGACAACTTGGCACTTCACATTTGACCGTGTAACTCACATTGACGCCCAAGTTGGCCACTTTATGTGGAGGATAATGCGTAACCGAGTAGTTGTCGAGCCACATCTTCAATTCCAAGAAGGATTGAAACTCACAACCGGGATATATCCCGTTCTTGCCGTCTTCCAAATCACGGTGAGAACTTGGCCTAGCTCCAAGAGATATGCATTTGCCACCATCCACAACGGCTTCATCCGCGAGACTAAGATCCTTGAACAATGGTGTCTTGTGATCCTGCCCGAATACCTTCTTGAATGCTTGGGCCTCCTTCGGTGTGAATCCCTCCTCATCAACTTCTTCATCGGGACCATCGTCATCCGAGTCCGATGCATATGCACGGGAAAAAGGGATGGATTGGTCCATTGTCTCTTGCACATGATATTGGTCGAGATCACCCACATTGTTGTCATGGAGATCAACTTCGTTGTCATCCTCCTCGTACTCATCATTCTCCTCTTCAAAACCTTCATTTTGGTTGTTTGGAGTCAGGCTCAATGTTGGCCAATCTTGTTGCATGAAATGAGGTTCACTCATTTGATCTTGGTTCATGGGTGGTGGAGTGCTAGCAACCAACGGGGAGGGGTTCCGGTTCAAGTCCAAATTCAAAGTACACTCAACCTTCTTGGAGGCGAATAACTCAAGAGCCTTGTCTAGAGATTCGGCAACCGTCTCCTTGTATGCAACCCAACGTTTGCTCGGAGTTCACACGCATTGTCTTCCAACGGATGTGCATTCCAAAACCAACATTATGCCTTCCCTCGAACTCAACAACGTCACTTGGGTCCATTCAATTCAAATCCTTCCTCACTTGGTCCAAGAGCTCCGCATAGCTTGGACTACTCTCAAACACCATGTCAAGCTCATCCGGGTCCGGCTCAACATTGCCTTTCAAAAATGCCTCTTTATTCACATGATGAACATAAACACATGTTCTCCCCATCCCTACAATAATAATAAAAAAACATATATCAAGTAAGTACTTAACAAAAATATTTGCACAAAATACATATGCCATAACATATATATGAATTAATAATCCTAACCCCCACTTAACAATAACCACAACCCTAACCATAGCATAACTCTAACACCAACATCAAACACACATAATCCTAACCCTAGCATACTATGAAAGTCTAACCAACCCAAATTAGCAAAGAAATATAACATGATTCAATACAAATTTGCAAATCCAAGCCAAAACTAGGGTTTCCCCAAAGTAGCAAGATTTGAGCAAATGTGACAATTCCTATGGATGAAAACGAGGGGATCGAAGGAGATTACCTTAAGGGAGGGGTTGGCTTCTAAATCCACGGTCAAATACTTCGGATTTGCAAGATTTGAGAAGGATTTGAGAGGGGGGGAGAGGGGAAGAGAGGAGGGGCGCAAGGCTAAGGGTTTGTGTGGGGTGGGGTGTGTGGAGTGGGGGTGGGATGAGAAAGAGGGTGGGGCCAGCCTAAGTGGAACACAGCCTGTGCAGCGCCCAAGAGCTAGACGCTGCACATTACAAGTGTGGCGCCTAAGCCTGAGGCGCTGCAGTGCTGTCTATGGGGCCGCAACTGGACCAGTGCTGCCACGCTGGCAGGAGGTGTGACGCCCAAGAGAGAGGCGCTGCATAGTAATGTGTGGCGCCCAGCTGTCGGGCGCTACATGAAAGGGTCAGCAGAGTGAATTTCTTTTGAAACAAAATCAGTTTGTGATTTGATTTGGACCTCAGGTCAAATATGTGATTTCTGCCGCGTGTGTGAGCTACGTACTCCTACGTACGGCGACGCCGGGAGAGATTCCCCTCGTTCCACGGATTCAGGGCCGTGCCTGCGCACGCGAGGGCCTACGTGACGCGGTGGACAAGGGCCACATGGCATGATGCTCAGTCTCCGTGTCTAGCTCGCGTGGCAGCGATTAAACAGCTGGCCCGATCGGTCGGGACAACTTCAAAACCCGGTCCTGTTCCACCGTCCGGCTCCGGGACGTAGCACGCCTCGCTCTCCTCCTGCCGTTGCTGTGGGATGTTTCAGTCCGCCGCGCGTGCGTACGTACCGACGTCGCCGATAAGACTAAGGTCGAAACTGAGCATCAGCATCCGTCCCTATTTATCTCGATCGCCAGCCCATGCGACCCACAGGCACGTAAACTCTCCCGTGCGGCCGTGCTAGTGCAAGCTGTTTCCTATATTTTTCTAGCGAGTTTGAACTGTGAAGTGCTAAATGGCGGGTACTATGTGGTAAAGCTCGACCAGGACTCACGGGTCAGCACATAAACGCTCTGTGGTGAGAACGGCCATGGCCCTCCCCAGTAACCATGGCCGCCACGTTGCCGCCTACATCAGCTGCAGGACAAAGAATGCGCCAAGCTCGAGTTTGGTTGGCACCACCATCACCGTAGCTATTATCCAGGCCAGGAATGTGCAGCCGCGCCAACAGTGCAAGTTTGGCGCCTGTTCCCCGGCCGTACACAACCCCCTTAACACACTAGCTCCCAAACCCAACGAAACGACATTGACCGCCTAGACATAATTAACGATTAGACATAGTACTCTGTGATGCTTGTTTGGGAGTTATAGTATTACGTTACGTATAAAACTAACTAGCTAGGATGACAGCATCCAGCCAAGGTGCCAAGCTCCCCTTTGGCCAGGACTTCTTTTTTGGAATCCAGAGGCAGAGAGACGAGACTCGAAGGGCCGGCGCATATGACAGCATCAGCTTGAGCTGATCGCGGTGCACATCGGTAGCATGTGCGGTGCGGGCGCATATGACGATGTTCCCCGGGCTCTGCACGTACGGCATCCGCCGGTTTTTCAATGGACGGCGACCGGCCGGCCGAGACGTACGTGGTGGTAGCTCTGGCCTCCAGCCTCCGGGTGCACCGCGCGCGTCGACCATCCCTTCCGATCCGCCGCATGTGCGAACGACGGGAGCAGCACGAGCCGCGGTGGAGAGCCACACCGCCATTCGCCGTATGGGCATCGCATTTGGTGAGGTGAGGTGGTTGCAGAGCACGAGGCACGACGGACTTGCTAGCCTCATTTTGTGTGTTGACGCCCGGGATGGCTGTCGCAGTGGCCGTGGCCATCAATAGGTTTCATGCCGGAACGCCGCCGTGGTCTGCCCGTGCATCCAGATCGCGATCGGAGGACGCCTGGTCAGACCAGAACCAGGGTGTTCGGTCGCTCAAGCTAGCCGCAACAACATTTCGTTGAGGCGCTGAACTCCTACTTTGCCACAGCTGTTTTTTCCTAAAACACCGAGTAGGCGAGTATAATGGAGCATACATATGCACGTGTTCAAGTGTGCCAACTTTTGTTGAGGACCATGCGCAGGTGTACCTAGCTATCTAAACGTTATTTTTGATAATAATCCCACATATAAGGAGCAGGTGAAATGATCGGCATCACTAGTTAACATATCTATCTATAGGACTAATGATAGGTTACGTAGATTCTTTGGCGAAATCATGTACTCCGAAATCATGTAGATTTTCCTTCAAGGGGTCTGGTATATGCTCCAAGAATCATTGGGTCTCCATTAGTGTTAGCATTCATTCAGGAAGAGAGCTACTACTACCACCATATGAGAGATATTTAGTGGACGTTAAAGAACACTTAGTAGCGCCTAATTAAAATGGTGCACATGGGGGATCAACGGAAAGCACTTGTTATTGTCATCTAACCTTAACAAACCATACTCATGAAACATTCATTGAAGTCGTTTGACTTGAAAAAGGAATGGCTAGGCAATGACCCAAGGACAGAGACGATCAACTTTCAACTGGAAGGATGGCCGTCCTAAAAAGAACATGAGCATTTTAACATCGCAACGAACAAAAAGGTGCTAGCACTGGAAACAAATCATTGGATGCATTGACGCTCACGTGGCCTCAACTCCGTTACAAAGCCTTCCATTGACACGACTATTGTTTTCTTTCAGGACGGAGAAGAAATAGAGAGATTGAAATGAATAGAGTGCGTCCTGGAAAAATAAGTGAATGGAGCGATTTGTACTGATGGTGAGTTGGGTATTCATATCTCCTCAATAGGCATGTACACAGCGGCAAGGCCAGCCTAAAGTTTCTGTGGGGTCAATGGTATTTTTTGGATTTTTTACTTTAATATGAACAATAACTAAACAGTGTTTTTAGGCTTATTTTCTAGAAAGCTGTGGGGTCAACTGATCCGACAGACTAACCCATAGCTTCGCCGCTGCATGTACATATGTCGGTTAAAATGACTGTATCCATTCTAGAGCCTTCAGTATTGGCAGCTTTTGGGCAACGCTAACTATATGTAGTTAGCCTATAGGAAAACCTAATTGCTATGTTGGCCTAAACTGACACTAACTGCTAATATTTTTTAAGGGCATCTTCAACGGCAAACCATAAAAAAAAACTTCCGCATCCGTCCGCGGACATAGACGTAGGAGGCAGGCATTGAACCGTAGCCGCAACATTTCACAACAACTCAAATCAACCGGCCAAAATTCGTGCAAATACGTGCGAATTTCATATAAACAAAGCCGGATTTTATATAAACATGTTGGATTTCATATAGACATGACCGATTTCATTACAAACACATGAAAGCGGTCTTAGGTGGGCTAATATAAATGATCGCCAACGTCCGGTCCCCGTCTCCGGTCATGAACCAAGAGAACGAAAGCTTCGCCTTTCCAGCACCACCTCCATGACCTCCGCCTTCGGAGCCCCTGGAAGTGAAGTTGTCCGCCTCGATGTCGCCATCGATGCTGAGCCCACCAAGCTTGAAGTCGACGGGAGGGGGGAGTCGTGGCCTTCTTGGGACCCGAGTGGCAGCGACCTACGGTGCACTACTATTCCTCGCTGCCGACGGCGTCTGCGGACGTACCGGCTTCTTCGTGGTCATGATGTCAGGGCGCGGCCTCCTCGTCGTCGGTGTCGCCGAACAACACCTCGGCCGCGTCGTCCTCCCACTCATTGCCGGCGGCCACCACCTCCGCCACCCGCTGCCGGTACTGCCAGCATGCGAGGCGGATCTCGTGGGCGGAGCGGTAGGACTCGAGCATCGCCTCCTGCTCCGCCAGGTCCGCGTCCAACGCAACCGCCCTGCCGCCGGCGACCTGCTCCTCCGCCCGCAGATGCTCCTAGAGGAGGCTGTGGTTGTAGTTGGCGTCGGCCTGCGCCTCCCGGAACTGCTCTTCCGACACCATGTCCATATAATGGACACAAGCCTCGCCGATGGTCAGGATGCAATGCACCGGCGAGGGTGTTGCGGAAGAAGAGGAGGCTGCCGCGGAGGAAGAAGAGGGTGGCGTTGGCTCATCAGAGGAGGCGTCCTGCATTTGCACGCCCTCTAGCTACCTGCTGGCCTACCAGTCGGCAGCAATGGCGGCCATGGCCTTCTTCAGCTCCGACGTCAGCCCGTCCCAGAGAGCTTTGGCCGTGGAGGGATCCATGGCGGGAGTGGTGTGGAGAGGGATGACTGTGACTATGGCCGGGGCACCGGGGCAACGGTTTACATAGCACCGGTGGGCGACAGATGGGCGGATGGGTGGCGCCAGAGGAGACACCCAGGCAACCGCATGCCATCAATGCGGGCGGCAGACGGACGAACAGGTTGTTGTTTTATCGTTTCAACGCGCGGGAGTCGCCTGCACTGGGAAGCGGCGCGGGCGGCGCTCTCTCGGTCGGCGCACCGCTTCAATGCCGGCGCCAGTAAGCGGTCACGTCCGCTCTGGACGGGCATGAATGCGGGCGCTGACCGAAAATGTGCGGGAGAGGTGAGGGGTTTTTGATAGGCCAGGGCGGTCAGAAATGGGATTGGGAGCGGTCCGCACTCTCGCAAGCCTTCCCCACTTTTGTCTTCGGTTTGCAGGAGAAATCACATCTGGATGGCTCCGATGACCGATACAGGGCCGCGTTGGATGGTTTTTGCGGTCCGGGCGGTTGCGGGAGGTTTACGGGTCAGCGTTGGAGATGCCCTAACACCCTTCCTTGGACAACGTTATTTTATTAGCTTCATTCATTGCCTTGAGAATCTTTATATATCTTGAGTGTTGGAAAGTCTTGCATTTCATTGGTAGTCCCTCACCTTGAAACTTCGAAGATCTTTGGTCTTGTGTCCTTCAAAAATCATGTGGGAAAACATATGGATAACTATATGAACTCAATACACGGTTGGTGTAAATAATTGGCTCATTAAAACATATATGAGAAATCCATTGGAAAACTCATAGGAAAAGAGTATAGTGTTCTATGATAATTAATAAGTTTAGTTCCAAGATATTTCTCCCCCGAAACTTTGCAATTTTCGTAGTTGTCTCATACCAATGCCATGAATGCATTTTTGAAATGCAGCTGTTGGTAAAGACATGGTAAACAAATATGTAAGATTTGACAAGATTTTGTTTGCAAAATGTTAATTTCTCCATTTTTCTGTAATTCAAGAGGAAAAACAATTTTGGAGCAATATGTTGTGTGATATAACTTTTAAAAAAGCCATATGCATTTGAGCAACACATGCAACATTATCCTCATATGTAATGGTTAATGATTCTAATGAACCAATACCACATGATGTTTGAATAACAATCCATTTCAAATTTGGGGTACTACCCGGGGCTGTTACAACTAGATAGTATTCGACTTCTTGCTTGGTCAAAACAGCTAGTAAACTACTACTTGAGAAGCCTGGTCAAAACAGCTAGTAGACTACTACTCGAAACAGCTAAGGGCCTGTTTGGTTACCCGCATGGATTGTAGCCTCCTTGCACATGTGGTCCGGTGGGATTTGACTTAAATAAATCTATAAATAGTTTGGTTGCATGCATCCCCCAACCCCCGCCTCGCCGAGTAGAAACACACACACACACACACAAGTGTTCGGTTGCAAAAAGTGATGTTGTTTTGTTACATACATGACATGCAATGTGGTAACCTCTTGTTTTATTAGGCAATACTAACAAAAAACACATTAATAGGCATAGCCATGATATAGATAGTCTTAAACATACAGACCCCTAAGGATTAACCACACAGAGTCTTAAATAAACAACCACTACTAGCGAAAACACATTAACGGGTCAACGCAAGTGCTTCGTCGTGCTTCTTGCACCTAGCCACCACCTCATTGTCGGAAAGGTCAAAGAGGATCACTCAGAAGTTGCTGGGAATCAACACCTTGAAGGTGATGAGGAATTTGATCTTCAGCTCGCCGGCAAAGACGAAGATTACCCACCCTTTATCAAGGGTGAGCCTACTGTTGGCCACCCGGAGCGTGACTCTCCAATTGCAGTCGTTGTACGTCCTCTACATGAATTCCAGTGGGACGATGGCCATGTGCATGTTGAAGTTACTGGGGATCGGCAGACACTCCAACATAGGTGCTAGAATGACCTTGTAGAAGTGTGATGGGCCTATGTCCTCATAAAACTAGTCGTAATTTCTCGGCTGAGGCCTCTTGGTAGTGCTGCCCTCCTTCACCTCCTTGCCCTTTGAGTTATTAACCTCCTCCACCTCCTTGCCCTTCGATCAGTTTCCCTTTGAGCTGTTACCCTCCTCCACCTCCTTGCCCTTCGAGTAGTTGCCCTCCTCAACCTCCTTGCGCTTCAGTCAGATGCCCTTGACAACATTGCTGGGCCGAGCTTATCAGCAGAGCACTGCATTGAAACCGAACAACCAAAAATGTGACCCTATATGAACTATGCACATGGTAAGATCTGAGCAATGTGCATTGGTATGGTCAACGCACCAATCATAGCAATGCCCATTGCCTTGATCAGAGCAAGCCAATCAAGGAAATGGGTATTGCTATGATCACATAACAAACACATTGCATGCACACATTAGCAGGCATGTAGCATGCACTGGTCATGCACATTCTACTGAAGCGATCATGTCAAACCGACATAGCATGCACACATCCTAGGCAAGCAATCCTAGCAATCCGACACTCATGATAGCAATCCTAGCAATACTACCGATCCTAATAATCATTCCAATCATAGTAGTCGTAACAATCCTAGCAGTACACTGATATTATTCGTCATCATATTAATCAAAATCATCTGGAGACGAATCGAGTCGAGTTGAATCAAATCAGCTGCCCAAAAAAACTGACCAGCCCAAAATCGGATCTGCAAAAGAGAGATGTGTACTTACCGGGTTCGCATGCACCAGAAAGGGTGCCGCCTGAACCCGGGCATGGAAAGGATGGCCTGATGACCCATCGCAAAAAACCTGGGTTGGGCCAGGCTGGGCTCGATGTTCAGGACGAGCTCGGGCCTTGTTTTGCAGCCCGGAAGATAGTTTGGGCCGGGCTTAGGCTTCAGTTTTTCTGTATTTCAGGTCGGGCTTCCACGTGCGTACACTAAAAAGCAGCGCTCGGGACGGGCTCGACCTTCAGTTTTTCTGTATTGTGGGTCGGGCTTGCACATGCATACACTAAAAAACAGCGTTTAGGCCGGGCACGGCTTCAGTTTTTCTGTATTTTGGGTCGGGCTCGGGCTTCAGTTTTTCTGTATTTCGGGCCGGGCTTGCACGTGTGTACACTTAAAAACAGCATTCGGGTCGGGCTTGGGCTTCATTTTTTCTGTATTTTGGGTCGGGCTTGCATGTGCGTACACTAAAAACAGCGTTCGGGCTGGGCTCGGGCTTGAAGACAGGGAGTATTTTGGGCTTTGGGTCGGGCTCGGGCTTGAGAAATGAAGGTCAGGCTTTTACAATCCTGGCACGAAACCCGGCCCGGCCCGACGTTTTCCCGGGTTTAGTGGCGCCGGAAGAAACCCTGGTGGGAACAATGACTGGATGTAGCCAATGACTCCGACATTTTCGTTGTAACGGCTGCCGCGGTCGAGGTACTGGGCGGGGTACCATTGGATTGGGTCTGTGCGATCAAAGAAAACCCTCATAGGGGAGTGGGGATCCCTGCCCCGACACGTGTAACAACCATCAATTGGTGGAGGGAGATGAAGCAGTTATTGAAGGAAATATGCCCTAGAGGCAATAATAAAGTTGTTATTTATATTTCCTTATATCATGATAAGTGCTTATTATTCATGCTAGAATTGTATTAACCGGAAACTTAGTACATGTGTGAATACATAGACAAACAGAGTGTCCCTAGTATGCCTCTACTTGACTAGCTCGTTAATCAAAGATGGTTAAGTTTCCTAGCCATAGACATGTGTTGTCATTTGATGAACGGGATCACATCATTAGAGAATGATGTGATGGACTAGACCCATCCGGTAGCTTAGCACTATGATCGTTTAGTTTATTGCTATTGCTTTCTTCATGACTTATACATGTTCCTATGACTACGAGATTATGCAAATCCCGAATATCGAAGGAACACCTTATGTGCTATCAAACGTCACAATGTAACTGGGTGATTATAAAGATGCTCTACAGGTGTCTCCGATGCCGTTTGTTGAGTTGTCACTCCGATTGTCGGAGAGGCATCTCTGGGCCCTCTCAGTAATGCACATCACTATAAGCCTTGCAAGCAATGTGACTAATGAGTTAGTTGCGATATGATTTATTACGGAACGAGTAAAGAGACTTGCCGGTAACGAGATTGAACTAGGTATGATGATACCGACGATCGAATCTCGGGCAAGTAACATACCGATAACAAAGGGAACGGCATATGTTGTTATGCGGTTTGACCGATAAAGATCTCCGTAGAATATGTAGGAGCCAATATGAGCATCTAGGTTCCGCTATTGGTTATTGACCGGAGATGTGTCTCGGTCATGTCTACATAGTTCTCGAACCCATAGGATCCGCACGCTTAACGTTTGATGACGATTTATATTATGAGTTATGTGATTTGATGTACCGAAGGTTGTTCGGAGGTTTGGATGAGATCACGGACATGACGAGGAGTCTCGAAATGGTCGAGACATAAAGATCTATATATTGGAAGGCTATATTCGAACATCGGAAAGGTTCCGAGTGATTCGGGTATTTTTCAGAGTACCGGAGAGTTACGGGAATTCGCCGGGGAAGTAATGGGCCTTAATGGGCCATACGGAAAATGAGAGAAGGGCCTCAAGGGGTGGATGCGAGCCCCCCATGGGCTGGTCTAAATTGGACTAGGGAGGGGGCGGCGCTCCCTCTTTCCAAGAGCCCCTAGTCGGCGCCTTGAGCGCCCGTTTGACAATTTGGCGCCTGCACGTTTCTTGACTGGGCCGTTTCCGAATCTGGCCCATTACTGCTCATGAAGGAAAACGCCTCCATGTTTCTTGACTAGGCCGTTTTAGAATCTGGTCCATTACCTGCTCACAAAGGAAAACATGAAAAAACAATAGTGCGAGAGCTGGGGTTCGAACTCACCAACTCAAGTCTATACACACTAACACAACAACCACTGGACCAAGCTTGTCTGGGTATCTATTAACAGAAAACAATTCTACTTATTGTTTCTAATAAAACATTAACTGAAATTTCAAAATTACTTAAAAAGTTCATCAATTTTGAAAAAAGTTCATCAATTTTTAAGAAAAGTTCACATAAAATTGAAAAAAGTTTATCAATTTTAAGAAAAGTTCACAAATATTTTAATAAAGTTCATAGATTTTGAAAAAAGTTGATCTAATTAGAAAAAAGTTCATCAAAATTTGAAAAAAGTTGATCAATTTGAAAAAAAGTTCATCGAGTTTGAAAAATAGTTCATCGATTTTGAAAAAAGTTCACAAATTTGACAGGAAAAATTCATCATTTTTTTAAAAAGTTCATCGGATTTGCAAAAAGGTCATCAAATTTGAAAAAATTCATCGAATCTGAAAAACAACTCAGGAAGTTCTAGAAAAATGTTCATCGAACCAGGAAGAAGAAAATAG
Organism: Triticum dicoccoides; assembly: GCF_002162155.2. Classification (NCBI taxonomy): domain Eukaryota; kingdom Viridiplantae; phylum Streptophyta; class Magnoliopsida; order Poales; family Poaceae; genus Triticum; species Triticum dicoccoides. Next base: position 642,074,300 of record NC_041384.1, on the reverse strand, counting down.
AAAAAGAACAAAAAAGGAAAAGGAAAATTTGAAGTAATATAAGGATGGGAAAGATGAAAGTTAAAAGAGGAGATTGTGTGGCGGGGTGGTTAGTGCATGGCTCCTTGAAAAAGCAGGTCTCGGTTCGAGTCACCAGTGCCGCACTTGTTTTGAGTTTTTGGAAACAGGAGAAAGAAGCTACAAATTGAAACAGATAAAATGAGCTAGCCCAGCTAACACCACTGCAGGCGCCGGTTAGGAAAATTGGCCCTTAACCGGCGCCTGCAGCGCCGAATAGGGTTTGCCCCTCTTCCCCTTCCTCTTCTCCTACTCCAACTAGGGAAGGGGGGAAGCCTACTCCTACTAGGAGTAGGAATCCCCCTTGGGGCGCGCCATAGAGAAGGCCGCCCTCCCCTCCTCCACTCCTTTATATACGAGGGCGCGCCATAGAGGGGCACCCCATAGACACACAAGTTGACAGTTGTCTTAGCCGTGTGCGGTGCCCCCCTCCACAGATTTCCACCTTCGTCATATCGTTGCAGTGCTTAGGCGAAGCCCGACGCCGGTAGCTTTATCATCACCGTCATCACGCCGTCGTGCTGATGCAACTCTCCCTCGATCTCAACTGGATCTAGAGTTCGTGGGACGTCACCGAGCTGAAGGTGTGCATATCGCGGAGGTGTCGTATCTTCGGTGCTAGGATCGGTCGGATAGTGAAGACGTACGACTACATCAACCGCGTTGTCATAACGCTTCCGCTTACGGTCTACAAGGGTACATCGACAACACTCTTTCCCTCTCGTTGCTATGCATCACCTAGATGTATCTTGCGTGTGCATAGGAAATTTTTCGAAATTACTGCGTTCCCCAATAGTGGCATTCGAGCCAGGTCTATGCGTAGATGTTATATGAACGAGTAGAACACAAAGGAGTTGTGGGCGTGGGTATATACATATTGCTTGCCGTCACTAGTTGTTTCTTGATTCAGCAGTATTGTTGGATGAAGCGGCCCGGACCGACATTACATGACCACGTTCATGAGACTGGTTCTACCGACGTGCTTTGCACACAGGTGGCTGGCGGGTGTCAGTTTCTCCAACTTTAGTTGAATCGGATTCAATGAATAGGGTTCTTTCTGAAGATAAAAAAGCAATCACTATACCACATTGTGGTTTTGATACGTAGGTAAGAATGGTTCTTGCTAAGCCCGTACCAGCCACGTAAAACTTGCAACAACAAAGTAGAGGACGTCTAACTTGTTTTTGCAGGGCATGTTGTGATGTGATATGGTCAAGACGTGATGAGATATAAATTGTTGTATGAGATGATCATGTTTTGTTAAAGTTATCGGCAACTGGCAGAAGCCTTATGGTTGTCTCTTTATTGCATAAGATGCAAGCGCCATATAATTGCTTTACTTTATTGCTATGCGATAGCAATAGTTGCAAAAGCAATAGTTGGCGAGACAACCATGTGATGACACGTTGATAAAGATCAAGATGATGGAGATCATGGTGTCATGCCGGTGACGATGGAGATCATGACGGTACTTTGGAGATGGAGATCAAAGGCACAAGATGATGATGGCCATATCATGTCACATATTTTGATTGCATGTGATGTTTATCTTTTATGCATCTTATTTTGCTTAGTACGACGGTAGCATTATGCGATGACCCCTTACTAAAATTTCAAGGTATAAGTGTTCTCCCTAAGTATGCATTGTTGCAACAGTTCTTCATGCTAAGACACCATGTGATGATCGGGTGTGATAAGTTCTACGTTCACATACAAGGGGTGCAAGCTAGTTTTGCACATGCAGAATACTCGGGTTAAACTTGACGAGCTTAGCATATGCAGATATGGCCCCGGAACACTGAGACCAAAAGGTCGAACGTGAATCATATAGTAGATATGATCAACATAGTGATGTTCACCACTGAAAACTACTCCATCTCACGTGATGATCAGACATGGTTTAGTTGATATGGATCACGTGATCACTTAGATGATTAGAGGGATGTCTATCTAAGTGGGAGTTCTTAAGTAATATGATTAACTGAACTTTAATTTATCATGAACTTGGTCCTGATAGTATTTGCATATCTATGTTGTAGATCAATTGATCGCATATAGCTTCCCCGTTTTATTTATGATATGTTCCTAGAGAAAAACTATGTTGAAAGATCTTAGTAGCAATGATGCGGACTAGTGTTGGAGATATGCCCTAGAGGCAATCATGTATGATGATATTCCCTATGTGTTTATGAATAAAGATAGTCCTTGGACATTATCAATGATATGCATCAGCAATTATGTGACTTGTTTGTGGGACTATGCATTGTATGATGAACGTCCTAAATGGTCCCTAGTCGAAAGGGCTATGTGGACACGCAGCCAGCTAGACTAGCATATGACACGATCGATGGCTTGGTCTCACTAGCCACGGGGCATTGGATGCTAACTAGATAATATGGACTCGGAAGGATCTGGTCGGATTCGACGTAGTCGGATCCGAGTTGAGATAAGGTCCGAGTCGGACAGACCCAACTATGAGACGCAGCGATATGTCATCTGTGAGTCTCTAGTACAACATACGTTCTATGTCCTAAGACCTGAGCTCGCGCATATACTCGGGATGGTAACAGACTTGCTTTGGGCCAACCAAACGCTACTCCGTGACTGGGTAGTTACAAAGATAGGTTTCGGGCTTGTCCAGACCCATGCCGCGAGACATGGTCGAGCAAGATGGGATTTGCCCCTCCGATCAGGAGAGATATACTCTGTGCCCCTCGTGTGATCCGACCAGGATAAGCATGGCCATGCGACAAGGATTATGAGATAATCTGGTTTGTGGTCGGATCACTGGAACGAGAAAGAGGTCGGGCTAGCACAAGGATGATAGACTTGCCTTGAGCCCGACAACATACATCGTGTGGTAAAATGAATGGAAGTGTGATGTACAGGTTCGTCTAACCAACTTCAACGTCTGCTTGGTGGTCGGCACGCCTTGCTAGAGGCTGCTACCAGCCATGTAGTTCGGAGATGATCCGAACCGCGGCCAAGCCGGCTTGAACCTAAGGGGTCACGCGCTTAAGGGAAGGAACCTACGAGGTCGGATCCGAGGACACTGGTCGGATGTGATCCTAGCTGTATTTGGATTGTGGCCGAGTAGACTTATGGGCTTTAGGGTCCGTGCGAGGCCCAAGTGTTGAGCCCACGACGGACGCCTATATAAAGTGGTGTGCGGCACACTCATGCGGTTGATCGCTTCGGCGCTGTCACTAGGGTTTGCATGTGTTGCGAATAGATACCTCCACTCGCCGCCGGTTGTGTGATCAGACCTAGTAGTCCACCGCACGATGTTCCTCCTGCACGCGCGAATACCGTTAGAGGCAGTGCACTTGCGCCGTTCCGACGAACCTGTACGTGGGAACCGACTACCGGCTATACAAGGGAGATCGGACGAGGAGGATACGATCCAAGCAGACGCGCTGCCCCAACTCTTCTTCCGCTACACGGCACTGCGTGTCTAGTGGTAACGAACTGTGATCCATCTCCCGTAGCATGTTCTTGGTTGTTCTGCTCATAGGAAATTTTTAATTTGCAGTGGACGCACCCTACCATAGAACCCAACAACCAGCTCCGTGATCTGAAGATTATCCTCATTGCTGCACAGAAGAATTATGTCCTTGATGCATCGCTAGGTGATGGACCTATTGCAGGAGCAGAGGCAGACGTTATGAACGTTTGGCAAGCTCAGTATGATGACTACTTGATAGTTTAGTGAGCCATGCTTTACGGCTTAGAACTGGGACTTCAAAAATGTTTTGAACGCCACGGAGCATATAAGATGTTTCAAGAGATGAAATTGGTATTTCAGACTCATGCCCGAGTCGAGAGCTATGGGACCTCTGACAAGTACTTTGCCTACAAGATGGAGGAGAATAGCTCAACCAGTGAGCATGTGCTCAGAATGTCTGAGTACTACAATCGCTTGAATTAAGTGGGAGTTAATCTCCCAGATAAGATAGTGATTAACAGAGTTCTCTAGTCACTATCACCAAGTTACTGGAACTTCGTGATGAACTATAATATGCAAGGGATGATGAAAACGATTCCCAGGCTCTTCGTGATGCTGAAATCGACGAAGGTAGAATTCAAGAAAGAGCATCAAGTGTTGATGGTTAACAAGACCACTAGTTTCAAGAAAAAGGGGCAAACAAAAAGAATGGGAACTTCAAAGAATGGCAAGCAAGTTGCCACTCCGGTGAAAAAACCCAAAGCTAGACCTAAGCCTGAAACTGAGTGCTTCTACTTCAAAGGTAATGGTCACTGGAAGCGGAACTACCCCTAATACTTGGCGGATAAGAAGGATGGCAAAGTGAACAAAGCTATATTTGATATACAGATTAATGGTGTGTACTTTACTAGCGTTCATAATAGCCCCTGGGTATATGATACTGGTTCAATTGCTATGATTAGTTACTTGAAACAGGAGTTACAAAATGAACAGAAACTAGTTGAGGGCAAGGTGACTATGTGTGTTGGAAATGATTCCAAGGTTGATAAGATCACCATCGCACACTCCCTTTACCTTTGGAATTATTGTTGAACCTAAAATAAATGTTATTTGGTGTTTGCGTTCAGCATAAATATGATTGGATCATGTTTATTGCAATACGGTTATTCATTTAAGTCAAAGAATAATTGTTCTTCTATTTACATGAATAAAACCTTCTATGGTCTGTCGGTGGGAACGACACCTATGGGATCACTGGGATCCCTTCTACGGTCGGCGGGCGCGGGGTCATGAGGAGAGCAGGTTTAGGAGCAAGCACACGGATCATTTACCCAGGTTTGGGCCGCGAGGATGCGTAAAACCCTAGCCTGCTTTGGTGGATGTATTGAGTGTTCTTGAGCTTTTTGAACTAGCTACGGTGGCCGTCCCGTTCCAAAAGGCCGAATCCCTCTCCTGGTCGCCTCGGGCCTCCTTTTATAGGAAAAAGGGGTTGCCACAGTGGCACACAGGAGGTGGAAAGGCCTACAGTGCGCGAGATTATCGCACGGCATTATGTTAGAAAGTGCATTAAATGCGCTAAGTAGGTGTCCATTAGCTTTATCGGGGACGGGAACGAGGCCCGTCCCGTCCGTCGCCGCTCCGCCTCGCTTCGACACGCGCCCAGGCTAGATATGCATGCAGCGTCATGTAGGCAAGCAAGCAACTGAGGTGGCGCGGTGGTAGGGCCTTCATGAAGATCTGCATGCCGCCACGCGGGTGCTTGCTGATTTGGCCTGGAAGCTGAATGTTGCCATGCAGGTGCCTGCCCAGTTGGTTGGGCTGGCAGCTGCATGCGAACGACGGCGGAGTCTTGGCTGGTGCAGGCCTGGCAGTGGCCCTGATGGCGTCCTCGGCAAGGGCCTTGTCGAGGGGCCGGCAAGGGTCTTGCTGTGGTGTCGTACTCGTCCTCGGCAAGACGCTTGCTGGGGGTCTTGTGGATTTCCTTGGCGAGGACCCCGCCAAGGGTCGTCGTCTCCTGATCCTCATCTGATCTCATATATTTATGGTCTTGACAAATATCTGCATGCCACCACGGAGGTGCCTCCCGAGCCCTGGTCCCACGTAGTTGTCGACGGCGTTCGGAACCTTTGGGCTCAAGGGTGGCTCGCTCTGCTGGCGTTGGGCAAGTTGCCCTGGCAAGGCTCTTGCTGGGGCTGCTGAGGCTGCCCTTGCAAGGGTCCTGTCGGGGGAGTCCGCCTTGCCTCCTTTACTCTTTATGTTTCTGGTCTTGGCGTTGCCTCTGATCGCCTTGCGCCTTTGGCTTGATACGTCTCCAACGTATCTATAATTTATGAAGTATTCATGCTATTATATTATCAACCTTGGATGTTTTATATGCATTTATATGCTATTTCATATGGTTTTTGGGACTAACCTATTAACCTAGAGCCCAATGCCAGTTTTTGTTTTTTCCTTGTTTTTGAGTTTTACAGAAAAGGAATATCAAACGGAGTCCAATTGATGTGCCAATTTTTGACGATTTTTTATGGACCAAAAGAAGACCCGGAGTAAAAGAGTTGGGCCAGGAGAGTCCTGGGGCGTCCACGAGGGTGGGGGCGCCCCCCCAGGCGCATGGGCCTGCCTCGTGGACGCCTCGGGCACCTCCTTGACGTGAGACCGACGCCAAAAATTCCTATAAATACATAAACCTCGTAAAATTAACCTAGATCGGGAGTTCCGCCGCCAAAAGCCTCCATAGCCACTAAAAACCAATCTAGGCCCTCTCCGGCACCCTGTCGGAGGGGGCCATCATCACTGGAGGGCATGGAGGAGGATCCCGGAGGGGCCATCATCACCATGAAGGCCAAGGACCAGAGGGGGAACCTTTCCCCATCCATGGGGAGGCCATGGAGGAGGCAGCACAAGGGGGAGAACCTCTCCTCTCTCTTGGTGGCACCAGAGTGCCATCGAGAGGGGAATCATCGCCGCGGTGATCGTCTTCATCAACATCACCATCCTCATCTCTTTTACGCGGTCCACTCTCCCGCACCCCGCTGTAATCCGTACTTGAACATGGTGCTTTATGCCACATATTATGATCCAATGATGTGTTGCCATCCTATGATGTTTTGAGTAGATATCCTTTGTCTTTGGGTTGATTGATGATCTAGATTGGTACGAGTTGTATGTTTTATTTTGGTGTTGTCCTATGGTGCCCTCCGTGTCGCGCAAGCGTGAGGGATTCCCGCTGTAGGGTGTTGCAATACGTTTATGATTCGCTTATAGTGGGTTGCGTGAGTAACTGAAACACAAACCCGAGCAAGGGGGTTGTTGCGTATGGGATGAAGAGGACTTGATGCTTTAATGCTATGGTTGGGTTTTACCTTAATGATCTTTAGTAGTTGCGGATGCTTGCTAGAGTTCCAATCATAAGTGCAGATGATCCAAGTAGAGAAAGTATGTTAGCTTATGCCTCTCCCTCATATGAAACTGCAATAGTGATTACCGGTCTGGTTAACGGTTGCCTAGGACAATTCCGCACACCGATCTACCATTATTCCGCACTCACTACTTATAATATTTAGTAATATATTCTAGCTTCATGATAACAGCACCTACTTTTATATTTTAGCTCTCCGATATCATACAAAGTTATCCTCTTCATACCCACAACATAGTTTTATTTCTCGTTGCTAGTTGGAAGCAAACGTTCGGTGTACGTAGAGTCGTATCAGTGGCAGATAGGGCTTGAGAGAATATTGATCTTACCTTTAGCTCCTTGTGGGTTCGACACTCCATATTTATCACTTCCACCTTTGTAAATTGCTACGATGATTCCTTGCACTTGGGGATTATCAAGCTCTTTTCTGGCGCCATTGCCGGGGAGCAATAGCGTGGGGTTGATATTCTCGTGTGTGCTTGTTTGCTTTCTTCACTAAGTAGATTTTTGTATTTCCCTTTTTGTTTCTGTTTAATTGTGGGTGAAACATACAAAAAAAATTAAAAGAATGACAATACCAAAAAAAAATTTACTTGCCTCTCATGCCTAAAAAGTTTTTCAAAAAGAGAAGTGATTGGAAAGTTATGCATTGAAGAAGTGAGGGTCGACCTTGAGCACTTGTGTTCATGCTCACGGAAACAATGTAGAATTTTTTCATGGAAGTTTCTCTGTAAATAATTATCCCCCTATATATAGCCATTGTATTATAAAAATAATGTGCCAAGCTTTGGTTTTAGGATGATTAGATTGGTTGTTTACTATGTGCAAAACAAAAACATATACTTTGGTTGTAGCGCATGATTTTACATTTTTACTGGAACATCAAATGGGTCTGAAACTTTTTGATAATTACTTCTGTATAAAATTTTCAAATTTTCAAATTTATTTCATAATTTTTGGAGTTACAGAAGTTTACTAAACCTTCAGATTACTATAGACTGTCCTGTTTTCGGCAGATTCTGTTTCTCGTGTGTTGTTTGCTTATTTTGATGAATCTATGGGTCGTATCGGGGGGTATGAACCATGATGAAGTTGGAATAGAGTAGATATAGTTCTAATATGAAATTGGAATGAGTTTGCAACAGTACCTAAAGGTAGTGATTTGCTTTATTATACTAACGGATCTCATAAAGTTTTTGTTAAAGTTTTTTGTGGATGAAGTGTTCGAAGAACATAGAGTTATCGATGTGAGAAGAATAAAGAGAGGCAAGAGCTCAAGCTTGGGGATGCCCAATGCACCCCAAGTAAATATTCTAAGGATACTCAAGCATCTAATCTTGGGGATGCCCCGGTTGGCATCCCATCTTTCTTCTTCAACAATTATCGGTATACCTCGGTTTTTATTTCGTTCACATGATTTGTGTCCTTTGTGTTTTTTTGTTTTTCCTTTAAGAACCATGCTAGTATAAGATGCCCCTTCATCAATTTATAGAATACTTCATGTGCTTCACTTATATCTTTTAAATATGATCTTATAGAATTGCTCTTTGTGCTTCACTTAAATCTTTTGAGTATGGTTTTATTGAATCCTTCGTGTGCTTCACTTATATATTTTGAGCTTGGATATTGGTTACTCTATATTAATTGTAGAATTCTCCATGAACTTCACTTATATCTTTTGGAGTATGAATAAGACTATCATCTAAAGTGGATTTAGAAGAAGTTTGCTCCCACTATTCCGAATAAGGAGAATTTTGCTTATGTGGAGAGTAGTAAAATTTCTATGCTCGTAGATCATGAAAAGAATGCTTTATGCGATGGTTATATTGTTTAATTTATTAATGATGCCACTGAAAATTATTATGAGGAAGGAATACATGCTTGTAGGAGTTGCAATAATATCAAGTTTCCTCTCTATGTGCTTAAAGTTTTGAAGTTGTACTTGTTTTGCCTTCCTATGCTAGTTGATTCTTGTTCCCATAAATTGTGTGCTCACAAAATACCTAGGCATAGGAAGCGGGTTAGATTTAAATGTGCTAGTCATATTCTTTATGATGCTCTCTTCATGTTTCAATTCTTATCTTTTATGTGAGCATCATTGAAATCATCATGCCTAACTAAAAAGGCATTAAAGAAAAACGCTTGTTCGGAGAAAACCCAATATTTAACCTTAATGTTTTTGTGTGTTCTCATGATTAAGCTACTGTATTAATCATGTATTATAGCTTTTGTTTCAATGAAGTGCCAAGTAAGACCTTTGGGAAGACTTGGGTGAAAGTTAATGTGATCTTGCTGTAAAAAACAGAAACTTTGAGCTCGCGAGATTTGCTGCCATTTTTTATTGGAGAGTGAGATTAGGTTGATTCTTTTTGAAGAAGATTAATAGACAAATTCCTCACGTCCACCAATTTATTTCATAATTTTTTGAGTATCACAAGTATGGTTAGTGTTCAGATCATTACAGACTGTTCTGTTTCTGACAGATTCTGTTTTCATTGCATAGTTTGCTTGTTTTCTAGTTTCTATGATTTATATTTCTCAATATAAATTGTAGAAATGATATGGTACTGTATGCATTGTGTGATAACAATTATGAACCTTGTCTTTGACGGTACCAAAGTGAATGGTTTACTCTTTATCATACTAACCTATCTCACGAAGTTCTGTTTGAAGGAAATATTCCCTAGAGGCAATAATAAAGTTATTATTTATTTCCTTATATCATGATAAATGTTTATTATTCATGCTAGAATTGTATTAACCGGAAACATAATACATGTGTGAATACATAGACAAACAGAGTGTCACTAGTATGCCTCTACTTGACTAGCTCGTTAATCAAAGATGGTTATGTTTCCTAACCATGAACAAAGAGTTGTTATTTGATTAACGGGATCACATCATTAGATGAATGATCTGATTGACATGACCCATTCCGTTAGCTTAGCACCCGATCATTTAGTATGTTGCTATTGCTTTCTTCATGACTTACACATGTTCCTATGACTATGAGATTATGCAACTCCCGTTTGCTGGAGGAACACTTTGTGTGCTACCAAACGTCACAACGTAACTGGGTGATTATAAAGGTGCTATACAGGTGTCTCCAAAGGTACATGTTGGGTTGGCGTATTTCGAGATTAGGATTTGTCACTCCGATTGTCGGAGAGGTATATCTGGGCCCTCTCGGTAATGCACATCACATAAACCTTGCAAGCATTGCAACTAATGAGTTAGTTGTGAGATGATGTATTACGGAACGAGTAAAGAGACTTGCCGGTAACGAGATTGAACTAGGTATTGAGATACCGACGATCGAATCTCGGGAAAGTAACATACCGATGACAAAGGGAACAACGTATGTTGTTATGCGGTCTGACCGATAAAGATCTTCGTAGAATATGTAGGAGCCAATATGAGCATCCAGGTTCCGCTATTGGTTATTGACCGGAAACGTGTCTCGGTCATGTCTACATTGTTCTCGAACCGTAGGGTCCGCACGCTTAAGGTTTCGATGACAGTTATATTATGAGTTTATGAGTTTTGATGTACCGAAGGAGTTCGGAGTCCCGGATGGGATCGGGGACATGACTAGGAGTCTCGAAATGGTCGAGACGTAAAGATCGATATATTGGACGACTATATTCGGACATCGGAAAGGTTCCGAGTGATTCGGGTATTTTTCGGAGTACCCGAGAGTTACGGGAATTCGCCGGGGAGTATATGGGCCTTATTGGGCCATACGGGAATAGAGGAGAGAGGCCAAAAGGAAGGAGGCCTGCGCCCTCCCTCTGGTCCGAATTGGACAAGGGGCGCAGCCCCCTTTTCCTTCTTTCTCTCCCTCTCTTTCCCCTTCTCCTACTCCAACAAGGAAGGAGGGAGTCCTACTCCTGGTGGGAGTAGGACTCCCCTTGGCGCGCCCCCTCCTAGGACGGCCGCCCCCTCCCCCTTGCTCCTTTATATATGGGGGCAGGGGGGCACCCCATGACACACAAGTTGATCCACGTGATCATATTCTTAGCCGTTGTCGGTGTACTAGAGTAAAGGTACCCTAGTATCCCGAACTTGTGCACGGGCAGTTGCAGCATCCCGCGGCAAGGCTTGCCGGGTGAACGCCAAGGTCCTCCGTGGTTCCTTTGGAGCCATTCAAGGACAAAGTATCCAAGCCAAGGCCCGGTGAGCGACAAGCTCCCGGACGCGACAAGACCCCGGCAAGAGGAGCTTGCCGGGAAGGCCAACCAAGGCATCTCAAGGAACTTGCCGCGACACGCCACGCGTCCCGGCAAGGCCCGGTGAGCGACAAGCTCCCGGACACGACAAGACAACGACCGCGGCAAGGCGCTTGTCGCGGCAAGCCACCACTCTGTGCCCGCGCTCCAGCACACCACCAACGTGTCGCTCTGGGACCCTTCCAGGCGTACGTGGCGGGAGGCTGTGCAGCCAGCGGTGCGCGGTGGCAAGCGGCACTGACAAGATTGCCATCGTGGCGAGCGGTGGCATCCCTGACGGTCCCTTTTGCACTATTTAGGCGACGCAGACGGGCAATTAATGCCCTTGTCCCCTGCCGTCAGGGTTAGGTATGATACACTGTAGCATGTAGTTGTACCAACCGCAGCACCTTTCCATTTTTACCCTTGTCTACGTTGCCACCTGTCGGTGACCCCTTGAGCATATAAAAGGAGGCCCATGCACAACGTAGGAGAGGGGGAAGAGAAAAAGAGAACACTCACGCTCGGTCTCGTTAGCTGCTGGGGTGTACTGTAGCACTCCGCGCTCCCGAGCAAGAACTCAATACAAACCACAAAGCAGGAGTAGGATTTTACGCATCCATGCGGCCCGAACCTAGGTAAACTGCTCGTGTGCTTCACCTCGATCCGCTCTTCGTGCGACCCTCGCCCCCGCCGAACCGAAAGGGACTCGGTCCGCCGGTCCCATAGGTGCTCGTGGATTAGTCCCCCGACATCTTTGGCGCGCCAGGTAGGGGCATCGAGGTTGTGTGAACTAGATCTGGCGTTCACACGAGCTAGATCTTCATCATCTTCATCGACATGCCGCCGAAGAAGAAGGCTTCGGAGGCGGCTGCTCCGTCCGCACCGAACCCACCACCGCCAGAGCAAACGGCTGATGGGGCAGACGCCGGCGGAAGAACGGGCGTCGACGAGGGAGCTCACGGTGCTGCCAGGTCCAAGGACAAGGCTGTGCTGCCCATCGGCGGCGTAGCCGGCTCCCACAACGATCGGGCGCACTCCAAGACCTCGGCGTCCGTACATGCACCGCGCCCATCTCAGGAGGCGCGGGACCGGTAGCGTCATGGTACTCACGGTACCATGCGTTTGCTGGACCAAGATCGAGCTGGTGGATCTCGGAGTGCTCAAGACCAGCATGCACGCCAACATGCTGGCACGAGCGAGGCACGGTCGCCTGGACGGGATACTGCTCCTTCTAACATAGTTAGAAGTCCGAGCATATCCCGCTCTTCGCACCGTTCGCCACCGCCACCCGCCACTACAGCAGAAGCTTTGGCGCGAGCTCAACTGCTCCTGGACTACCCTCCAACGGCAGACAAGATCGACGACTGGAGGGCCACCATTCAGAGTCTCATCGGCTTCGCCAACAGCGACACTCAACGGCAGCCGAGCACGTCGCAGCCGCGGCAAGTCAACCAGGCACGAGCCGGTGGCGACAAGACCGGTGGGGATGCGACCATTGTGCACTCTCCGCCCTGAAGGCCAAGATCGCCGACTCGCCGGATCCACCTCGACAGTGACTCCACCATGTCATCAGATCCACGAGCTCGGCGCGATCAGTGCCAAGTTCTTCACGAACAACAGCAAGAAAACGCTCGTACTCGCATCGAGCGCCGAAGAGAAGCACGACGTCAATCGGACCAGCGCACTGGGCCCTCTGTCGACATGCATGCGCCAGGGGAACCAGGCGACTTGTCGTACGCGGTAGGTTGCCCTGCGTTTACTCGTGAGCTGCGGCAAGTCCAGTGGCCCAGCACGAAGAATTTCAAGCCAGACGTACCAGAGAAGTACGACGGCAAGTCGCATCCGTCGGAGTTCCTCAGCATCTACACCATCGCGGTGCAGGCTGCCGGGGGGCGGGACGACAAGATCCTTGCCAACTACTTCCCGCTGGTGCTCAAGCCCAACGTCAGGTCCTGGCTCATGCACTTGCCGGACAACTCCATATCCTCCTGGGCAGACCTATGCCATCAGTTTGTCGGCGCCTTTACAGGCGGACACAAACCTCATGGCCAAGAGAGTGACCTTCATCTGCTCGCCCAGAAGGAAGGAGAGCCCCTGCGCAAGTACATTCAGAGATTCAGCCGTGTACAGCACAACATCCCAGATGTCCACCCTGCCGCGGTAATCAGCACGTTCCATCAGAACGTGCGTAACCGCAGGATGCGGGAGGAGATGGCGATGTGCAAGATCAGAGACGTCAGTGAGCTGTATGCCCTGGCCGACAAGTGTGCACGTGCTGAGGAAGGGAGGAAACTCCCCGGAGAGAATACAGGAGCAGGAGGATCTGACAGCGAGGATGCTGCCCCGGCAAAGAAAAACCGGCGGCGGAACAACAGGAAGAAGAAAGGCAAAGATGTGCTAGTCATTGAGCAGTCCGGCAACGAAGGTGGCGCCAAGAAATCCAAAGCTGGTAGCTCCGGCAAGGAGATTGCCGCATGCACCAACTGCCAGGTTGTGGCGGTCGCCAACAAGCAGGACGGCACGGACAAGCAGTACTGCAAGATCCACCGCACCAAGGGCCATGACCTCCAGAGCTGCAAGAAGGTCGAGCAGCTTGTCCAGTAGCAAAAGGCTGAATACGAGCGACGCGACAAGGAGAGGGCCCAAGGAGGCGCTGGAGAATCCGGCAAGAAGCACGCCGGCCGGGGAGGACGCCGCGGTAAGGCCAAGCAGCGGCAAGGAGACAGACCTCCCCGCGGCCGCGACAAGGATGAAGATGACGACGACGACGAAGACATTGATGGTGTCGAGACTAGTGAGAAGGAGTTCCAAAAAGCCACAGAGGTCTTGTGCGTTGACGGCGGTGCTTCTCTGCATACTTCGCACCGCCAACTCAAGCAGTGGGTGCGGGAAGTCAATGCGGCGGAGCCACCTATCGAGTCACGCAAGCTTCTGAAATGGTCCAGCACGCCTATCATCTTTGATATTGAAGACCACCCTGATCGCACAACTGCGGTCGGGTGCTTGCCGATGTTGGTTTCACCAACTATCCGCAACCTCAAGGTCACTAAGATGCTAGTTGACGGCGGGGCCGGCTTGAACCTGATCTCCTTCGCTGTACTCCAGAAACTCCAGATCCCTGACAGTGAGCTTGAAGAGGCCGGCACATTCCAAGGAATCAACCCGGGAAGGAGCAAGCCGAAGGGGAAGGTCACGTTGCCAGTAACATTTGGCAGCGAGGTGAACTTCAGGACTGAGAGGGTCACTTTTGACGTTGCCGATTTTCCATTGCCTTACAATGGGATACTCGGCCGTCCAGCACTCGCCAAGTTCATGGCAGCCTCTCACTACGCATACAACATGCTGAAGATGCCAGGCCCGATAAGCGTCATCTCTGTCCCTGGCGACAAGAAGGATGCTCTTATCTGCACCGACAAGATCTACCGGGAAGCGGCAGCCGCAGCAGATCGCAAGTCACCTGCCGTTGAAGCTCCCGGGGAGAAGAAGACCAAGTCTGGCAAGAGTTCTGATGCCCACTCCGGCAAGCGCACCTCTTCGGAGTGTTGCGCTGCCGTCGAGGACGCACCATCGAGCTCCACCGGCAAGTGTAAGAAGACAATGGCAGCTCCACCAGAGACCAAGAAGGTGTCCGCCAAGGAGGACGGCACTGGTGGTACCTTCACCATCAGTGCCACTCTCGACCCTAAATAGGAAAGCGCGCTCATTGCTTTCCTGCGGGCGAAGGTCGACGTGTTTGCGTGGCAACCGTCTGACATCCCCGGTGTACCCAGGAAAGTAATTGAGCACCATCTTGCTGTTTGTCCTCATGCGCGGCCCGTCAAGCAGAAGGTCAGGAAGCAAGCAGTGGAGCGCCAAGAATTCATCGCAGAAGAGATCAAGAAGTTGGAAGCAGCAGGCCTTGTCAGAGGAGTGCTCCATCCTACGTGGTTGGCCAATCATGTAGTCGTGCGCAAGGCGAACGGGAAATGGAGACTTTGTATCGACTTTACCGATGTTAACAAAGCTTGTCCCAAAGACCCATTTCCTTTGCCGCGCATTGACCAGATTGTTGACTCCACGGCCGGATGTGACTTGCTTTCATTTCTTGACGCATACTCAGGATACCATCAGATCTTCATGGCAGAAGAGGATGAGGAGAAGACCGCATTCATCACTCCATGTGGCACGTACTGTTTCATACGGATGCCTTTCGGTTTAAAAAATGCTGGTTCAACATTTGCAAGGGTAGTCCATGTCGCTCTTGACCCACAAATACACAGAAATGTGGAAGCCTACATGGATGACATAGTGGTCAAGAGCAAGGACAAGGCAACTCTGATTCAAGATTTAGACGAGACCTTTGCAAATCTGCGCAAGATCAGCCTCAAGCTCAACCCCGAGAAGTGTGTGTTTGGAGTCCCCTCCGGCAAGCTTCTCGGGTTCTTCTTGTCTCAGCGGGGAATCGAAGCCAATCCCGACAAGATCAAGGCCATTGAGCAGATTGAAGCACCAAAGCGCGTCAAGGATGTACAAAGACTTGCCGGTTGCGTGGCTGCTCTCAGCAGGTTTATCTCTAGGTCTGCTGAGCGCGCCCTGTCGTTTTTCAAAATATTGAAAAAGGCAGGTCCAATGAAATGGACTCCGGAAGCGGAGGCTGCGCTGCAAGACTTGAAGAGATACCTGTCCTCCACTCCAACACTTGTCACACCTAAGCCAGAAGAGAAGTTGCTGCTGTATATAGCGGCAACCAATCAAGTGGTTAGTGCTGCGTTAGTAGCAGAGAGGGAGGCAGATGACGAGCCAGCAACCACGGCAGGCACATCCAGCGACAAGCAGGGGGCTTCCCCGACAAGCTCTGGTCCCGACAAGGATGAATCTGCGCAGACGCGCGAGGAGATATAGAAGAGAATGGTACAGCGCCCAGTTTACTTTGTTAGTTCCCTTCTGCAGGGGGCTAGGTCAAGGTACTCTGGCGTGCAGAAATTGCTTTTCGGCCTTCTCATGGCCTCGAGAAAGCTGCGCCATTACTTCCAAGCACATGAGATCACAGTTGTCACTCATTTTCCGCTGAAGAGGATACTACAGAATCCAGAAGCGACAGGCAGGATTGTTGAGTGGGCACTGGAACTGTCAAGGTTTGGCCTCAAGTTTGAGAGTACTTCAACTATCCAAAGCAGAGCATGGGCAGAATTCATAGCAGAATGGATGCCAACACCAGATGAAGAAATTCCAGAAACGAGCATCCCCGTCGAGGAAGCAAGCAAAGAGTGGCTGATGTACTTTGATGGTGCCTTTTCGCTGCAAGGCGCCGGCGCTGGCGTGCTGCTTGTCGCACCCACCGGAGAGCACCTCAAGTACGTAGTCCAGATGCACTTTCCCAAGGAGCAAGCAACAAACAATACTGCAGAGTATGAATGCTTGCTTGCCGGTCTCAGGATCGCGGCAGACCTTGGGATCAAGAAGCTCATTGTCAGGGGTGACTCACAGCTTGTCGTCCGCCAAGTGAACAAGAGTTATCAGAGTCCATTGATGGAAGCCTACGTTGACGAAGTGAGAAAGCTAGAAGAGCACTTTGACGGCCTACAGATGGAGCATGTTCCAAGAGCTCAGAAATCCATTGCCGATGGCCTATCAAAGTGCGCCGCACTTAAGTTACCTGTGGAACCAGGGATCTTTGTGCTCAAGCTGACTCAACCGTCTGTAATGCCATCAACTGGACAGAGCAAGAAGAGGAAGTTGATTTCTGGTGACTATTTTCCGGCAGAGCTTCCCGAAGCCGCCGCCAAGAAGGTCCCCAAGATCAACGCCAAGAGCGCTGAGGAGCATTCTGCTCCGGCAAGGCCTAGGGTTTGTTCCGTTGAAGCAGAAGCTCCCGACAAGTTTTACTCCGGCAAGCTTGCCGGGGAACGTCAAGCTCCAGTAGAGCCGCAGGTTCTCGCCGTAGAAGCGGATGTTCCTGCAGCAGCAGATTTGCCTTTAGTCCTTGTTGTCGAGCCACAAGCTCCAGCATGGACACAGCAGATCGTCCGTTTCCTTCAGACAGGAGAACTTCCCGAAGAGCAAGAAGAAGCGGAAAGAGTAGCTCGGCAGTCAAGTATGTACCAGTTTGTCGACAACACACTGTACAGAAGAAGACTCAACGGTGTGAAATTGAAGTGTATTCACCGGGAAGACGGACAAAAGCTGTTGGCAGAGATACATGGAGGCATATGTGGTCACCACATTGGCGCAAGAGCACTTGCCGGCAAAGCATTCCGGCAAGGTTTCTTTTAGCCGACAGCCCTCCAGGATGCAACTGCACAAGTAACTAAGTGTGAAGCGTGCCAGTTCCATTCCAAGCAGATACACCAACCAGCTCAAGCTCTCCAGACGATCCCTTTATCCTGGCCATTTTCGGTCTGGGGGCTCGACATCCTCGGCCCCTTTCCCCGAGCAGTCGGGGGCTTTGAGTACTTGTACGTTGCAATCGACAAGTTCACAAAGTGGCCGGAAGTGGAAGCAGTGAGGAAGGTGACAGCACAGTCAGCAGTCAAGTTCTTCAGGTCGATTGTTTGCCGCTTCGGGATCCCTAACAGGATAACCACCGACAACGGTACGCAATTCACGAGCCGCACCTTCACGCAGTACGTCCAAGATCTTGGCGCCAAGGTCTGCTTCGCTTCTGTTGCTCACCCGAGAAGCAACGGTCAAGCGGAGAGGGCAAATGCTGAAGTGCTGCGTGGGCTCAAGACCAGAACTTTCGACAGGCTGCACAAGTGCGAAAGAAACTGGATCGAGGAGCTGCCGGTGGTTCTTTGGTCGATCAGGACGACGCCAAATCGAGCCACTGGCCAGACACCTTTCGCTCTAGTCTATGGAGCAGAGGCAGTTCTCCCCATGGAACTCATATACGGGTCACCTCGAGTGCTCGCTTATGATGAGCTTGAGCAAGAGCAGCTGCGACAAGATGACGCGCTACTCCTCGAGGAAGACCGTCTTCAGGCTGCTGTACGAGCTGCTCGCTACCAGCAAGCTTTGCGTCGCTACCATAGCCGCAAAGTTAACGCCAGAAGTCTCGAGGAAGGCGACCTTGTTCTTCGGCGTGTTTAGTCCGCCAAGAATTCCAACAAGTTGACGCCGAAGTGGGAAGGCCCTTACCGGGTGAAACGAGTCACTAGGCCTGGCGTTGTCCGCCTTGAGACCGAAGATAGCATTCCGGTGAGCAATTCCTGGAACATTGAGCATCTTCATAAGTTTTACCCGTAAGGCGCGGTTGCCAGAACCTGTTCCGGCAACCACCTTTTGTACAAGTCTTGCCGCTGTTGCATGTAATCCTTTATACAAAGCTGGGCGCAGACCCCGTGCATAAGTAAAGCTCATATGCTCCGCGCATCTTGTCAATTTCATGCTTTCTATTTTTTGCATATGTGATCTGACACTTTGTGTAGCACCTACTCCCCGGTAAGCAATAACGAGCCGTAAGGCTCCTTATCTTTATTTTCTCCTCTTTCTTTTTTCTCAAGGAAAGGAAGGTTCCCTCGCCCACAAGTTTGCCGGGGGGGAAAGGAGAAGATAATAGTATGGACCAGGCGTCGTTCAAGAAAGTTTCGCCTTACCGGGAAGCAAGCAACAGAAAAGCTAAGTTGCCAAAGTTTGAGCAATCAGATTTTTAAATTTTTTTAAGTTATCTCCCTTGAACGACCGCACTTTGTATGGAAAAACTGTGCGCGGAGGAACCAACTCGTAGCTAGTTGCGCCCTTACTTTGTTTCGAGTCCGCTCAACAACTTAAGTGAGCTGCGACTAGTTGCGACAAGGTTTCTTGTCGGTAGCGGCACCGCCAGCAGGCTGCTGACGTCCCGCACTCAGCGCTCGCGGCTAAGGTGCCTGCACCGGCAAGTTCCCTAAAAGCGTAGGGCAAAAACATACAAATGGAGGAATCAAGTAAAGGGAATAACACTGCAATCATTACCCGGAATAGAGTTATATTACAAGGTAGCTTGTCGGGGCTCTAACAGATTGTTCTCATAACATGACCTGCAGCAACAAGAAAAGAAGAAAACGGGCGGCCTAGTCTACGCGATCACCCTGAATCCTCTTGATCCCGCTCACCTTGTCCACAATGGGTGCGACAAGGGTCTTGAGCGCCTCCAGATCAACATCCGGCGGTAGGGTCTTGAGGACGTTGGTGAGGTTGAGGCCCGGGTTGCGGAAGGCCACCTTCACCAACACCTTTTGAAGAGCTCCCACGCAGATCTTGCGCGACTCGTCGGCCAGCTGCTTTGGGATCTTCTCCCTGAGCCGCTGGAGGGCCGTCGCCACGCCTTTGAAGAACAAGGTGAGCTTGGCGCTGGGTTGGAGGTTCTCATGAGAGGGATACCCGAGATCCTCCACCCCCAGCTGCGTCAGCTCCCTGTCGATATCTGCGGCGGCTTTCACGAGACCCTCCGTCCAGTGCTCCACATTCTCCCTAAAAGCATTCTGGGCGGCGGCAGCACTCGCCAGCAGCGCCTTGTCAGCCTTGATCTCCTCCTTCAAGGCCACCTCCTGCTCCCTGGCGCCGTCCAGCGTCTTGGTCAAAGTGGTCAGCTTCAATTCAAGATCTGCGTTGGAGTCCTTGGCGGCGCTAAGCTCTTCACCACTCGCCTTGAGATCGGCCTCCAGCTGCGCCACCTTCGTCTCCAGCTCCTTCTTGGCGGCCTCGGCAACTGCGGCAGCATCCTCTGCTTGCTTAAGGGCTCCGCCCAATTTTTGCTCACGCGCGGCAAGATCCTCCTCGTGGTTGTCGAGGTTAACTTTCCGCTGCACCAGCTCGCCCTCCTGCGCAGACAGCTTCTCAGTGGCAAGCCGCCGTTGCTCTTCAACTTCGGCCTTCTCAAGGAAGAAGGCCTTCTGCTCTTCGGCGAGTTGCTCCCGCTCCTCTGCCAGGGACCGGAGAGCTTCCTGGTTGAGACCCCGGAGCTCCTCCGCACGCTTCTCGATGTCCGCTCCCGCCTTCGCGACAAGCGCCTCACGGGATTCCAGCTTGGCTTGCCGCGCGCGGTAGAGCGACAACAGCTTCCGCAGCAGCCGCTCCTCCTCAGGCTCGCCGCTGCTGCTGCTCGGCGCATCAACTAGCGTCAGCCCAGCGGAGGCAAGCACCTCTCCATCAAAGCTCTCTCCCTCGACCGGCGCCCTGGAGCTTGACGCCCAGGGGAGGTTGATGAAGACGCCATCGCCGGCCTTCAAGTATACGCCTGGCTGGGGCTCTTCGGAGCTTGGCGCTGCGGCAGCGGCGGACGGGTCGGCGGTCGACGTAGCGCCTGGCGCTCCTGCGGCCTCAGGGCCGTCAGTGCGATCGCCAGACCCCTCGCCAGCTGCTGTGGCGGCAGCTTTGGCGGCCTCGTCACCGGCGGGATCATCAGCGGGGGCAGCGGCGTCGTCGGCAGCAACCTCGGTCTCCATCGGCTCCGCAGCAGATGGGTCTGATGGCCGGAAAAGTGAGAAAAGTCAAGCAAATATCGAAAAAGAAGAAGAACCCAAGGGAAGCTTTGAAGAGAAGATTACCTGTACTGGGTTCGGCAGTCATAGTCTTCGCCGCCGGGGGGACGCTGGTGCTGTCCCTTGCCGGAGAACTCTCCCTTGCCGGAGGACTCTCCCTTGGCATTTCGGGGGCGGCCTCCGGGCGCTCCTGGTGGGGCTGCTCTGCTCCTACACAAACCAACAGTCAGATGTCAGCAAAGAAAGAGTTTCCATGCGCGCCTAATAGCGGAAAGCGAACCATATACTTACGCTGGGGGCTACTCTGGAGAACAGTTGCCGTGTCCGGCAAGGTTGTCTCGGACGCACCCCCTGCTGTCGCGGTGGGTTTGTCCTCGATGACAATCACCGGGACCTTGGCTCTCTTCGCTGCTCTCTGGGCCAGAGTCCTAAAAAGGAATAAGTTCAGAAGCAAATGAGATACAAGACAAAACAGCAAGAATTGAAGAACTACAAGTACAACAAGAGAATCTTACTCTTCTTCTTCCTCGTCGGAGCTGAACGCGGAGAAGTCGAAGTCCGGCTCACGTCCGGCGCGAGGAGGCGGAGGAGTAGTTTCCCTTGGCCGCTTGGCGGGAACAGTGGCGGTGGTATGAGACGACCCCGCTCCGGCTGCCGCCGCGGCGTGAGAAGCGGCAGGAGCAGAAGCGGTGGCCCGGGTGGACCCCGCTCCAGTTGCCGCAGCAGCATGAGGTGCTCCCGCTGCAACAGTGCTTGCCGCGGTGGAGCGTGTCGCGCAGCGCGGCGACTGTTGACTCGCCCGCTGCCCCGCTACGTCCCCAGCCTTGCAGAGACGCCTTCTTGGTGGGGATGGAGGCTCTGCTTGCGGCGAGCTGCCTGAAGATGAGGAGGAAGAGGAGTTGATCTCCAGCGAGCCGCTCGTATCCTCGGAGGGCTCGCTCGACCCGACGTCATGCCCGGCAAGCTCTTTCTCGCCAACGACCTCCCCTCGCTCGGCACGGCTTGCCGCCTCTGCTGCCTCTGCCTCCTCCATGGTAAATCCAAATTCGCCCGCGGCTGCGGCTACCGCCGCCTCTTCCAGCCTAGTGGCGATGCGTGTCATCTCCGCATCGGTGGTGTCGCGGGTGAGGCTATTCTTTTCGTTGGAGCGGACCGGCACTTCTACCAAGCCGTCAAAGAACTCCTGCACGACGTCGTCTACAGGCTCTTGCCAACTTGGGACAATTCCATGCGAATCGCACAGCGGCATCATTGCACGGATGCGGTCGAGCGCGGAGTTGTTGCACAGCGGAACGACACCCCTCGGCAACCTGAACACTTCGGGATGTAGAGGGTCGTACTTGAACAGCTCCTGTAGCATCGCGTTAAGCTCCAGAACAGTGAAGTTGCAGTTGAGGCCCAGACGCAGCCTCATGATATCCGCCGCATTCTTGAACTCCCAGGCGGGTCTTCCCCGTTCCTGCAGGGGGGCGATGCGGCGGTGAAGAAAATCCGCGTCAACAGCGCCTACAGTGAGCCCGGCAAGCCTGAGGCGTTGGATCCGGGTGACGGCAATCTTCAGCCTATCGTCTTCCGAGGCCACGTCACTCCAATCGCTGCCGCGTGCTACTGGGGCTTGGCGCCGGGCGGTAAACGGCTGTGGGTTCTCCTCGACAATCCAGCACCAGTCTGCTCTCCATTCCTCCCACTTGCAGCGGAACTCTCTCTCCAGATAAGTGTCCTTCTTGCCGGCCCTCGAGATCCAGGCGATTCCGCCGGATAAAGGCTCTCCTCTCTCTACTCGGGGCATAAAGAAGTGGCGAAAAAGGGCTACATTGGGATAGACTCCGACAAAGTTTTCGCAGAGATGTGCGAAAACTGCCATGGTCAGAACAGCATTGGGGGTGAAGTCAAGGAGGCGGAACCCGTAGGTGTTCATAATATCACAGAAAAACTTAGAGAAAGGCGGGCAGAGCCCGCAGTAGAAGAACAAGGCGAAGAAAGGATATCCATTTGGAGCCGTTTTCCAAGCGGCGGCTGGAAGTACCTTCGTGCGCGGATGCGCTCGTGTCTCCGTCGACCAGAAGAGGTAGTAATTCTCCCTCAGCTCCCTCGCGACGAGCTTGGGGGGGGGGGAGATTGCCCGCTCCTTTCGCAGTGCCGCAAGCCGCTGCGCCTCGGTCGACTTCACAACCTTCCCTTTGTCGGCTCTCGGAGCCATGGCGGAAGTGGTGGAGGAGGTCGACGGCGTTGGTGGTGCTGGTGGCGGTGGGGGGTGGGGCGCTGCTCTCTTTCAGCTTTGGGAAGACGAGGGAGCGGCGGAGGTTTCCGAGATTGGAGCAGCAATCGGTGAATGGGCAAACTACCCCTGTTTCCCATGCTTATAAAGAGGGAGGGGGCAGACGTTCCACCTTTCCGAATAAAGAAATCACCCACGATCTCTCCCACGACGCCGCATTCAATGCGTGCCGTTCGGGGAGGGCGCGGTGGATACGGGGAGAGATACGGCGTAACCCAGGCCGCGCGTGCCCGTGCCCTGTTTTGGGCCTGGCCCAACAGCGCTCGGCACCGTGTATGGCCCAGGCCCGGGGGCTCCTGTCGGTGTACTAGAGTAAGGGTACCCTAGTATCCCTAACTTGTGCACGGGCAGTCGCAGCATCCCGCGGCAAGGCTTGCCGGGTGAACTCCAAGGTCCTGCGTGGTTCCTTTGGAGCCATTCAAGGACAAAGTATCCAAGCCAAGGCCCGGTGAGCGACAAGCTCCCGGACGCGACAAGACCCCGGCAAGAGGAGCTTGCCGGGAAGGCCAACGAAGGCATCTCAAGGAACTTGCCGCGACGCGCCACGCGTCCCGGCAAGGCCCGGTGAGCGACAAGCTCCCGGACGCGACAAGACAACGACCGCGGCAAGGCGCTTGCCGCGGCAAGCCACCACTCTGTGCCCGCGCTCCAGCACATCCACCAACGTGTCGCTCTGGGACCCTTCCAGGCATACGTGGCGGAAGGCTGTGCAGCCAGCGGTGCGCGGTGGCAAGCGGCACTGACAAGATTGCCATCGTGGCGAGCGGTGGCGTCCCTGACGGTCCCTTTTGCACTATTTAGGTGACACAGACGGGCATTTAATGCCCTTGTCCCCTGCCGTCAGGGTTAGGTATGATACACTGTAGCATGTAGCTGTACCAACCGCAACACCTTTCCATTTTTACCCTTGTCTACGTTGCCACCTGTCGGTGACCCCTTGAGCATATAAAAGGAGGCCCATGCGCAACGTAGGAGAGGGGGAAGAGAAAAAGAGAACACTCATGCTCGGTCTCGTTAGCTACTGGGGTGTACTATAGCACTCCGCGCTCCCGAGCAAGAACTCAATACAAACCACAAAGCAGGAGTAGGGTTTTACGCATCCGTGCGGCCCGAACCTGGGTAAACTGCTCGTGTGCTTCGCCTCGATCCGCTCTTCGTGCGACCCTCGCCCCCGCCGAACCGAAAGGGACTCGGTCCGCCGGTCCCATAGGTGCTCGTGGATTAGTCCCCCTACAGCCGTGTGCGGTGCCCCCTTCCACCATAATCCTCGATAATATTGTAGCGGTGCTTAGGCGAAGCCCTGCGACGGTAGTACATCAAGATCGTCACCACACCGTCGTGCTGACGGAACTCTTCCCCGACACTTTGCTGGATCGGAGTCCAAGGATCGTCATCGAGCTGAACGTGTGCTAGAACTTGGAGGTGTCGTAGTTTCGGTGCTTGATCGGTCGGGCCATGAAGATGTTCGACTACATCAACCGTATTGTGCTAACGCTTCCGCTGTCGGTCTACAAGGGTACGTAGATCACACTCTCCCCTCTCGTTGCTATGCATCACCATGATCTTGCGTGTGCGTAGGATTTTTTTTTGAAATTACTACGTTCCTCAACAGTGGCATCCGAGCCTAGGTTTTATGGTTTGATGTTATATGCACGAGTAGAACACAAGTGAGTTGTGGGCGATATAAGTCATACTGCTTACCAGCATGTCATACTTTGGTTCGGCGGTATTGTTGGATGAAGCGGCCCGGACCGACATTACGCGTACGCTTACACGAGACTGGTTCTACCACCGTGCTTTGCACACAGGTGGCTGGCAGGTGTCAGTTTCTCCAACTTTAGTTGAACCGAGTGTGGCTATGCCCGGTCCTTGCGAAGGTTAAAACAGCACCAACTTGACAAACTATCGTTGTGGTTTTGATGCGTAGGTAAGATTGGTTCTTGCTAAGCCAGTAGCAGCCACGTAAAATATGCAACAACAAAGTAGAGGACGTCTAACTTGTTTTTGCGGGGCATGTTGTGATGTGATATGGTCAAGACGTGATGAGATATAAGTTGTTGTATGAGATGATCATGTTTTGTTGAAGTTATCGGCAACTGGCAAAAGCCTTATGGTTGTCTGTCTATTGCATAAGATGCAAGCGCCAAATAATTGCTTTACTTTATCGCTATGCGATAGCAATAGTTGCAAGAGCAATTGTTGGCGAGACGACCATGTGACGACACATTGATATAGATCAAGATGATGGAGATCATGGTGTCATGCCGGTGACGATGGAGATCATGACGATGCTTTGGAGATGGAGATCAAAGGCACAAGATGACGATGGCCATATCATGTCACATATTATGATTGCATGTGATGTTTATCTTTTATACATCTTATTTTGCTTAGTTGGGCGGTAGCTTTATAAGATGATCTCTCACTAAATTATCAAGGTATAAGTGTTCTCCCTGAGTATGCACCGTTGCGAAAGTTCTTCGTGCTGAGACACCACGTGATGATCGGGTGTGATAGGCTCTACGTTCAAATACAACGGGTGCAAAACAGTTGCACACGCGGAATACTCAGGTTAAACTTGACGAGCCTAGCATATGCAGATATGACCTCGGAACACGGAGACCGAAAGGTCGAGCGTGAATCATATAGTAGATATGATCAACATAGTGATGTTCACCATTGAAACTACTCCATCTTACGTGATGATCGAACATGGTTTAGTTGATTTGGATCACGTGATCACTTAGAGGATTAGAGGGATGTCTATCTAAGTGGGAGTTCTTAAGTAATATGATTAAATTGAACCTAAATTTATCATGAAACTTAGTACCCGATAGTATCTTGCTTGTTTATGCTTGATTGTAGATAGATGGCCTGTGCTGTTGTTCCGTTGAATTTGAATGCGTTCCTTGAGAAAGCAAAGTTGAAAGATGATGGTAGCAATTACACGGACTGGGTCCGTAACTTGAGGATTATCCTCATTGCTGCACAGAAGAATTACGTCCTGGAAGCACCACTGGGTGCCAAGCCTGCTGCTGGAGCAACACCAGATGTTATGAACGTCTGGCAGAGCAAAGCTGATGTCTACTCGATAGTTCAGTGTGCCATGCTTTACGGCTTAGAATCGGGACTTCAACGATGTTTTGAACGTCATGGAGCATATGAGATGTTCCAGGAGTTGAAGTTAATATTTCAAGCAAATGCCCGGATTGAGAGATATGAAGTCTCCAATAAGTTCTATAGCTGCAAGATGGAGGAGAACAGTTCTGTCAGTGAGCATATACTCAAAATGTCTGGGTATAATAATCACTTGATTCAATTGGGAGTTAATCTTCCAGATGATTGCGTCATTGACAGAATTCTCCGATCACTGCCACCAAGCTACAAGAGCTTCGTGGTGAACTATCATATGCAAGGGATGAATAAGACTATTCCCGAGCTCTTCGCAATGCTGAAAGCTGCAGAGGTAGAAATCAAGAAGGAGCATCAAGTGTTGATGGTCAACAAGACCACTAGTTTCAAGAAAAAGGGCAAAGGGAAGAAGAAGGGGAACTTCAAAAAGAACAGCAAGCATGTTGCTACTCAAAATAAGAAACCCAAACCTGGACCTAAGCCTGAAACTGAGTGCTTCTACTGCAAGCAGACTGGTCACTGGAAGCGGAACTGCCACAAGTATTTGGCGGATAAGAAGGATGGCAAGGTGAACAAAGGTATATGTGATATACATGTTATTGATGTGTACCTTACTAATGCTCGTAGTAGCACCTGGGTATTTGATACTGGTTCTGTTGCTAATATTTGCAACTCGAAACAGGGACTACGGATTAAGCAAAGATTGGCTAAGGACGAGGTGACGATGCGCGTGGGAAATGGTTCCAAAGTCGATGTGATCGCAGTCGGCACGCTACCTCTACATCTACCTTTGGGATTAGTATTAGACCTAAATAATTGTTATTTGGTGCCAGCGTTAAGCATGAACATTATATCTAGATCTTGTTTGATGCGAGATGGTTATTCATTTAAATCTGAGAATAATGGTTGTTCTATTTATATGAGTAATATCTTTTATGGTCATGCACCCTTAAAGAGTGGTCTATTCTTATTAAATCTCGATAGTAGTGACACACATATTCATAGTGTTGAAGCCAAAAGATGCAGAGTTGATAATGATAGTGCAACTTATTTGTGGCACTGCCGTTTAGGTCATGTCGGTATAAAGCGCATGAAGAAACTCCATGCTGATGGGCTTTTGGAACCACTTGATTATGAATCACTTGGTACTTGCGAACCGTGCCTTATGGGTAAGATGACAAAAACACCGTTCTCCGGTACTATGGAGAGAGCAACAGATTTATTAGAAATCATACATACAAATGTATGTGGTCCGATGAATGTTGAGGCTCGTGGCGGATATCGTTATTTTCTCACCTTCACAGATGACTTAAGCAGATATGGGTATATCTACTTAATGAAACATAAGTCTGAAACGTTTGAAAAGTTCAAAGAATTTCAGAGTGAAGTTGAAAATCAACATAACAAGAAAATAAAATTCCTACGATCTGATCGTGGAGGAGAATATTTGAGTTACGAGTTTGGTGTACATTTGAAACAATGTGGAATAATTTCGCAACTCACGCCACCCGGAACACCACAGTGTAATGGTGTGTCCGAACGTCGTAATCGTACTTTACTAGATATGGTGCGATCTATGATGTCTCTTACTGATTTACCGCTATCGTTTTGGGGATATTCTCTAGAGACGGCCGGATTCACGTTAAATAGGGCACCATCAAAATCCGTTGAGACGAGGCCTTATGAACTATGGTTTGACAAGAAACCAAAGTTGTCATTTCTGAAAGTTTGGGGCTGCGATGCTTATGTGAAAAAGCTTCAACCTGATAAGCTCGAACCCAAATCGGAGAAATGTGTCTTCATAGGATATCCAAAGGAAACCATTGGATACACCTTCTATCACAGATCCGAAGGCAAGACTTTTGTTGCAAAATTCGGAAACTTTCTGGAGAAGGAGTTTCTCTCGAAAGAAGTGAGTGGGAGGAAAGTAGAACTTGATCAGGTAACTGTACCTGCTCCTTTATTGGAAAGTAGTTCATCACAGAAATTTGTTCCTGTGACTCCTACACCAATTAGTGAGGAAGCTAATGATGATGATCATGTAACTTCAGATCAAGTTACTTCCGAACCTCATAGGTAAACCAGAGTGAGATCCGCACCAGAGTGGTATGGTAATCTTGTTCTGGAGGTCATGTTACTTGACCATGATGAACCTACGAACTATGAGGAAGCGATGATGAGCCCAGATTCCGCAAAGTGGCTTGAGGCCATGAAATCTGAGATGAGATCCATGCATGAGAACAAAGTATGGACTTTGGTAGACTTGCCCAATGATCGGCAAGCCATAGAAAATAAATGGATCTTCAAGAGGAAGACGGATGCTGATAGTAGTGTTACTATCTACAAAGCTAGACTTGTCAAAAAAGTTTTTTTGACAAAGCTCAAGGTGTTGACTACGATGAGAGTTTCTCACTCGTATCTATGCTTAAAGTCTGTCCGAATCATGTTAGAAATTGCCGCATTTTATGAAATCTGGCAAATGGATAACAAAAATGCAATCCTTAATGGATTTCTTAAAGAAGAGTTGTATATGATGCAACCAGAAGGTTTTGTCAATCCTAAAAGTGTTAACAAAATATGCAAGCTCTAGCGATCCATCAATGGACTGGTGCAAGCATCTCGGAGTTGGAATATATGCTTTGATAAGTTGATCAAAGCATATAGTTTTATACAGACTTGCGGTATTTACAAGAAAGTGAGTGGGAGCACTACAGCATTTCTGATAAGTATATGTGAATGACATATTGTTGATCAGAAATAATGTAGAATTATTCTGCAAAGCATAAAGGAGAGTTTGAAAGGAGTTTTTCAAAGAAAGACCTCGGTGAAGCTCCTTACATATTGAGCATCAAGATCTATAGAGATAGATCAAGACGCTTGATAAGTTTTTTCAATGAGTACATACCTTGACAAGATTTTGAAGTAGTTCAAAATGGAACAGTCAAAAAGGGGTTCTTGTCTGTGTTACAAGGTGTGAAATTGAGTAAGACTCAAAACCCGACCACGGCAGAAGATAGAAAGAGAATGAAAATCATTCCCTATGCCTTGGCCATAGGTTCTATAAAGTATGCCATGCTGTGTACCAGATCTATTGTATACCCTACACTGATTTTGGCAAGGGAGTACAATAGTGATCTAGGAGTAGATCACTGGACAGCGGTCAAAATTATCCTTAGTGGAATAAGGATATGTCTCTCGATTATGGACATGACAAAAAGGGTTCGTCGTAAAGGGTTACGTCGATGCAAGTTTTGACACTGATCCAGATGACTCTAAGTCTCAATCTGGATACATATTGAAAGTGGGAGCAGTTAGCTAGAGTAGCTCTGTGCAGAGCATTGTTGACATAGAAATTTGCAAAATACATACGGATCTGAATGTGGCAGACCCGTTGACTAAATTTCTCTCACAAGCAAAACATGATCATTCTTTGGGTGTTAATCACATAGCGACATGAACTAGATTATTGAATCTAGTAAACCCTTTGGGTGTTAGTCACATGGAGATGTGAACCAATCACATAAAGATGTGAACTATTGGTGTTAAATCACATGGTGATGTGAACTAGATTATTGACTCTAGTGCAAGTGGGATACTGAAGGAAATATGCCCTAGAGGCAATAATAAAGTTATTATTTATTTCCTTATATCATGATAAATGTTTATTATTCATGCTAGAATTGTATTAACCGGAAACATAATACATGTGTGAATACATAGACAAACAGAGTGTCACTAGTATGCCTCTACTTGACTAGCTCGTTAATCAAAGATGGTTATGTTTCCTAACCATGAACACAGAGTTGTTATTTGATTAACGGGATCACATCATTAGATGAATGATCTGATTGACATGACCCATTCTGTTAGCTCAGCACCCGATCGTTTAGTATGTTGCTATTGCTTTCTTCATGACTTATACATGTTCCTATGACTATGAGATTATGCAATTCCCGTTTGCCGGAGGAACACTTTGTGTGCTATCAAACGTCACAACGTAACTGGGTGATTATAAAGGTTCTCTACAGGTGTCTCCAAAGGTACATGTTGGGTTGGCGTATTTCGAGATTAGGATTTGTCACTCCGATTGTCGGAGAGGTATATCTGGGCCCTCTCGGTAATGCACATCACATAAGCCTTGCAAGCATTGCAACTAATGAGTTAGTTGTGAGATGATGTATTATGGAACGAGTAAAGAGACTTACCGGTAACGAGATTGAACTAGGTATTGAGATACCGACGATCGAATCTCGGGCAAGTAACATACCGATGACAAAGGGAACAACGTATGTTGTTATGCGGTCTGACCGATAAAGATCTTCGTAGAATATGTAGGAGCCAATATGAGCATCCAGGTTCCGCTATTGGTTATTGACCGGAAACGTGTCTCGGTCATGTCTACATTGTTCTCGAACCGTAGGGTCCGCACGCTTAAGGTTTCGATGACAGTTATATTATGAGTTTATGAGTTTTGATGTACCGAAGGAGTTCGGAGTCCCGGATGGGATCGGGGACATGACTAGGAGTCTCGAAATGGTCGAGACGTAAAGATCGATATATTGGACGACTATATTCGGACATCGGAAAGGTTCCGAGTGATTCGGATATTTTTCGGAGTACCGGAGAGTTACGGGAATTCGCCGGGGAGTATATGGGCCTTATTGGGCCATACGGGAATAGAGGAGAGAGGCCAAAAGGAAGGAGGCCTACGCCCCCCCTCTGGTCCGAATTGGACAAGGGGCGTAGCCCCCTTTTCCTTCTTTCTCTCCCCCTCTTTCCCCTTCTCCTACTCCAACAAGGAAGGAGGGAGTCCTACTCCCGGTGGGAGTAGGACTCCCCTTGGCGCGCCCCCTCCTGGGTCGGCCACCACCTCCCCCTTGCTCCTTTATATACGGGGGCAGGGGGCATCCCATGACACACAAGTTGATCCACGTGATCATATTTTTAGCCGTGTGCGGTGCCCCCTTCCACCATAATCCTCGATAATATTGTAGTGGTGCTTAGGCGAAGCCCTGCGACGGTAGTACATCAAGATCGTCACCACGCCGTCGTGCTGACGGAACTCTTCCCCGCCACTTTGCTGGATCAGATTCTGGGGATCGTCATCGAGCTGAACGTGTGCTAGAACTCGGAGGTGCCGTAGTTTCGGTGCTTGATCGGTCGGGCCGTGAAGACGTACGACTACATCAACCGCATTGTGCTAACGCTTCCGCTGTCGGTCTACAAGGGTACGTAGATCACACTCTCCCCTCTCGTTTCTATGCATCACCATGATATTGCGTGTGCGTAGGAATTTTTTTTGAAATTACTACGTTCCCCAACACCGTTAAGTTTTGTGTGATTGAAGTTTTCAAGCTTTGGGTGAGATATCGATATGAGGAGAATAAGGAGTGGAAAGACCCTAAGCTTGGGGATGCCCGCGGCACCCCAAGGTAATATTCAAGGAAGACTCAAGCGCCTAAGCTTGGGGGATGCCCCGGAAGGCATCCCCTCTTTCGTCTTCAAAACTATCGGTATACCTTACTCGGAGATATATTCTTATTCGTCACATGATATGTGTTTTGCTTGGAGCGTATTTTCAATTTTACTTGCTGTTTGAATAAAATCATTGGATCTGAATTATTAAATGAAAAAGAATCCTCCCATGTCTAGTTAATTATTTGACTACTCAGTGTCCTTCACTATTATCTTTTGGAGTAGTTTGCCATTTACTCACGTGCTTCACGTATATCCTATGAGTAAATGGTTGAATAATTGAATATCATAAATCTGAAATTATATATGTTTCATATTCTTATACCATGGGGATTACTGACTTCACATAGAATAACTATAGGTAGTAAACTTATTGAAAGTTAGCAAACGTAGAGTTGGTCACTTGAACAATTCATGAAAGAATATTGAAGGAAGAGAGATTTCAAATATAAATATACTATCTTGGACATCTTTTGTAATTGTGAGCACTCATTAAAATATGACATGCTAAAAGGTTGATGTCGGACAAGGAAGACAACGTAATGGGTTATGTTTTCTTATATCCGAAATAAAGTATATTGTCTTGGATCATCCAACATGTTGAGCTTGCTTTTCCCCCTCATGCTAGCCAAATTCTTTGCTCCAAGTAGAGATGCTACTTGTGCTTCCAAACATTCCTTAAACCAGTTTTGCCATGAGAGTCCACCATACCTACCTATGGATTGAGTAAGATCCTTCAAGTAAGTTGTCATCGGCGCATGCAATAAAAATTGCCCTCTAAATATGTACGATCTATTAATGTGGAGAAAATAAGCTTTATACGATCTTGTGATGTGGAAGAAATAAAAGCGACGGACTGCATAATAAAGGTCCATATCACAAGTGGCAATATAAAGTGACGTTCTTTTGCATTAAGATTTTTTGCATCCAACCATAAAAGCGCATGACAACCTCTGCTTCCCTCTGTGAAGGGCCTATCTTTTACTTTTATCTTCTAACTTATGCAAGAGTCATGGTGATCTTCACCTTTCCTTTTTACATTTTATCCTTTAGCTAGCACATTGTGTTGGAAAGATCCTAATATATATATATATATATATCCAATTGGATGTAAGTTATCATGAACTATTATTGTTGACATTACCCTTGAGGTAAAAGTTGGGAGGCGAATCTATAAGTCCCTATCTTTCTCTGTGTCCGATTAAAACTTTGAACCCATAAATATCACGTGAGTGTTAGCAACTGTGAAAGACTAAATGATAGTTGAGTATGTGGAGTTTGCTAAATCAAAGCTCTGACATAGACCCTTCCTGAAAATAAGATGAATTGCAATTGTTTGATGACTGAGAATATAGTTTGTTAGTTTCAAGAGAGTTTATGATCTATACTTTAACATGTGAATAGCTTGTTACTTGATCATGAAAAGTTTTATGTAAATGAGCTACGGTTATGATATATAATGATGCTAGAAAAAGTGATTGGAACTATCATTGATGAAACTCATGCACTTGCTAGCATTCACACTTCATAAATTATTTCTTTTATCATTTACCTACTCAAGTACGAGCAGGAATTAAGCTTGGGGATGCTGATACGACTCCAACGTATCTATAATTTATGAAGTATTCATGCTATTATATTATCAACCTTGGATGTTTTATATGCATTTATATGCTATTTCATATGGTTTTTGGGACTAACCTATTAACCTAGAGCCCAGTGCCAGTTTTGTTTTTTCCTTGTTTTTGAATTTTACCCAAAAGGAATATCAAACGGAGTCCAACTGATGTGCCAATTTTTGACGATTTTTTATGGACCAAAAGGAGACCCCGGAGTAAAAGAGTTGGGCCAGGAGAGTCCCGGGGCGTCCACGAGGGTGGGGGCGCCCCCCTAGACGCGTGGGCTTGTCTCGTGGACGCCTCGGGCACCTCCTTGTCATGAGACCGACGCCAAAAATTCCTATAAATACAAAAACCTCGGAAAATTAACCTAGATTGGGAGGTCCGCCGCCAGAAGCCTCAGTAGCAACTGAAAACCAATCTAGTCCCTCTCTGGCACCCTGCTGGAGGGGGCCATCATCACCGGAGGGCATGGAGGAGGATCTCGGAGGGTCCATCATCACCATGAAGGCCAAGGACCAGAGGGGGAACCACTCCCCATCTAGGGGGAGGCCATGGAGGAGGAAGCACAAGGGGGAGAACCTCTCCTCCTCTCTCTTGGTGGCACCGGAGTGCCATTGAGAGGGGAATCATCGCCGTGGTGATCGTCTTCATCAACATCACCATCATCATCACCATCCTCATCTCTTTTACGCGGTCCACTCTCCCACACCCCGCTGTAATCCCTACTAGAACATGGTGCTTTATGCCACATATTATGATCCAATGATGTGTTGCCATCCTATGATGTTTTGAGTAGATATCATTTGTCTTTGGGTTGATTGATGATCTAGATTGGTACGAGTTGTATGTTTTATTTTGGTGATGTCCTTTGGTGCCCTCCGTGTCGTGCAAGCGTGAGGGATTCCCGATGTAGAGTGTTACAATACGTTTATGATTCGCTTATAGTGGGTTGCATGAGTGACTGAAACACAAACCCGAGTAAGGGGGTTGTTGCGTATGGGATAAAGAGGACTTGATGCTTTAATGCTATGGTTGGGTTTTACCTTAATGATCTTTAGTAGTTGCGGATGCTTGCTAGAGTTCCAATCATAAGTGCATATGATCCAAGTAGAGAACGTATGTTAGCTTATGCCTCTCCCTCATATGAAACTGCAATAGTGATTACCGATCTTGTTAACGGTTGCCTAGGATAATTCCGCACACCGATCCACCCTTATTCCACACTCGCTACTTATAATATTTAGTAATATATTCTAACTTTACGATAACATCACCTACTTTTATATTATAGCTTTCTGATATCATACAAAGTTATCCTCTTCATACCCACAACATAGTTTATTTTCTCGTTGCTAGTTGGAAGCAAACATTCGGTGTACGTAGAGTTGTATCGGTGGCAGATAGGGCTTGAGAGAATATTGATCTTACCTTTAGCTCCTTGTGGGTTCGATACTCCATATTTATCACTTCCACCTTTGGAAATTGCTACGATGATTCCTTGCACTTGGGGATTATCGCGGCTTCTTTCCGGCTTCCCTCCCCTGCCATGCTTAGTGTGGTCGTGGGCGCGGCTCCGACTGTCCGTGCACAAGTAAAGGGGTGAAAAGGAGCGCCCCTACTTTTTTACACCGATAGGAGCCCCCAGGCCTGGGCCACACATAAGCGCGACATGTTGTTGGGCCAGGCCCAAAACGGTGCGCGGGCAGTCGGAGCGGGATTTTGTCGCACTAATTTTTCGTCCGCCGCGCTTCCCCACGATCTGCGCGCAACGTGGAGGGTTGTGCCTGACGTGGGGGTCATGCGTGGGGAGGTTTCCGTACGCGTGCGCCACATCATAGTAAAGAGGCGGCTCGCGCCTTCCCCATAAAAAGAGGGAGGCATGGAGGCGCAACTCATTTACTGGGTGGACTCGGGGCGCAATCTTCAAGGCGCCCACGCCCCACGATCACGGGGCGGGGAACGGTCGCCTCACCCATCCTTTCGATCCTGCTCGCTCTCCATGCGTCCTCCATGCAAGTGGCAGGCAGTGGAGGTGGGAAACCGGACCGTCGCTGATTGGGACAGCGGGTCGGTCCTGATTCCATGCGCCTCCCATGGCTGGATTGGCTGAGAGGGGCGGCGGAGCCTCGACCTCGCCCCTTTATAAGGAGGGGGAGGGGCGTCATCCCTCATTCCTTCAGTAGCCATCCTCCTCCACCTTCGCTCCTTTCTTCCACCCGCCATGGCGAGAGGAGGTGATGGGCCTTCGACGGTGGCGGCGAGGGTTGCTGCTTGTCAGCGCGTCCCTCCTTCCCACGAGCCCGCGGCAGCGGAGCCGGCCATGAGAGGAAGAGGGAGGGGGCATGGCCGAGGTCACCGCGGTGGTCGGGGGAGAGGGGTACGCGGCAGCGCGATGGCCGTGCCTCCCCCAGCGGTGCCTTCCGCGACGGAGGGTCACGTCAGGGACCAGCCCCACGAGTTCTTCATCAGGCTGCGCCGGCCACCGTGTCGTCGTCTACGTCTCCCCACCCCTTTTGCTCAGGAAATGGAGGTCGATCCGCCCCAGACCCTCAGATTACACATGAGGGGCTGCGGGACCGGCGGCACGCGGGTTGACGTCGACTTCCCCGCTCCTCATGTTATGTACCTCCGTCGCGGATGGAAGACATTTGATCGCATCCATAGCCTGACGGTGGGGCTCATCCTCTACTTCAAGTTAATGGAGGGCGGCCTGCTCTCCGTCAAGGTCTTTGGAGATCTTGGAACTCGTCTAAAGTGTTGTGTGGAGAGCTCCTCCGACGATGAAGATCCCTCGTCAAGCGGGACTGACGAGGAGGACAGCGACAGCGACGACGAGGGAGTCGAGCGGCAGGATGCCGACTCCGACTGACCGCGCCGCCCCTCCCTCGGCCACGTATCCTGCCGGGGGCCTTCCTCGCCAAGCTCTCCATCGGGGCGCTCCCCGTCATCTCCTTGGGCGACTGACATAGAAGGGCCGGAGAAGGTGGGTGGCGGCCGCCAAGTCGGAGTACGCGGGCACCGACGCCTTCACCGCGTATTGCCGGCCCGCTGCCTCGTCTTCCAGCTCCTTTCCCGACACCAAGATGTTCTCTTGGTGCCTTCTGCTCCTCGCACCTTGCCTAGGTGCTCTTTTCACCCTCCTCCCCTTTTGTTCCACCTTCTGAGGAGAGGGACAAGAAAGGGATTATGGGCACCTTATCTCTTTTTAGTTTGTAAGCCTGCGGGCACTTGTTAATTTTAAGACTTGTAATCCCCTTGCTCATGTTTTTAATTCCGTATGAATTGTACCTGTATGGGATGTTTTTAATGAAAAAGGGTGCTTGTCGGGTTCTTTGTGCGTGAGCGAGGCCCATGCCAAGGATGAATCCTTATTATTTCTAAGATAAACCTTGTCGCCCGGCAACAGGCCTTGCCGTCTCCCCACTTCAGTCGACCATTCTCGCGCTCTTGGCGGAGGCAGGGGCGAAGTAGAGTTAGGCCATTTGTTCATCTCCTCGCCACCGCGACTACTACCAAATTCCGACCCAGGAGGTAGCTCTTGGGTACAGGAAAGGGGGAGCATGGTGGTTTTAAGAACATAAACGAGGTTTCACATGTCCCAGTTCTATATGGAAACACATAACAAGGGGATGAAAGACTTATCTGAATCCGAAGCCCCCGGCAACCTTGGCTCGCCGTGGTTGGATCCTTGTATCTTCAGCCCCCGGCAGTCTTGGCCTGCCGGGGCCGGAGCGCCGGTTCATTCTCTTTTCCCAAGCGGCTCAACAGAAGTGTCCGCGTGCCGTGCGAACCAAAGAGAACAGAAAGACGCACACTCGACCTCTAGGCTAGGGGTTAGTTGCCGCTAAGCACTATCAACCCTAACTGAGGGAGAGACTTAACCTAGCATGCATGCTATAACTTAGGGCGCCAGAGCTTCATTTATTTATGCTCAGGGTCTGCGCCTGGCTTTGTACAGAGGGTTACATGCCTTGTCGGCAAGGCTTGTACAAAAGGTGGTTTGCCAGGAGGCCCAGCAACCGCGCCTTATGGGTAAAACTTGCGAAGATGTTCGATGTTCCAGGAATTGCTCACTGGGACATCCTCTTTAGTCTCCAGGGGGACTGCGCCGGGCCTGGTGACTCGTATTACTCGATAAGGGCCTTCCCACTTTGGCGTCAATTTGTCGGAATTCTTGGCCGACTGAACGTGCCGAAGAATAAGGTCGCCTTCCTCAAAGCTTCGGGCATGAACCTTGCGGCTATGGTAGCGGCGCAAGGCTTGCTAGTAGCGTGCTGCTCTCACAGTCGACCGAAGACGATCTTCCTCAAGGAGCATTGCATCGTCTTGCCGCAACTGCTCTTGCTCAAGCTCATCATAAGCGAGCACTCGAGGTGACCCATATATGCGTTCTGTGGGGAGAACTGCTTCTGCCCCGTATACTAGGTCAAAGGGTGTCTGGCCAGTGGCTCGATTTGGCGTCGTCCTGATTGACCAAAGAACCGCCGGCAACTCATCAATCCAGCGCCTTTCGCTCTTGTGCAGCCTGTCAAAAGTCTTTGTTCTCAGGCTTCGCAACACTTCAGCATTTGCCCTCTCCACCTAGCCGTTGCTCCGTTGGTGTGCCACGGAAGCAAAATAGACCTTGCTACCTAATGACCCACAAGTATAGGGGATCTATTGTAGTCCTTTCGATAAGTAAGAGTGTCAAACCCAATGAGGAGCAGAAGGAAATGATAAGCGGTTTCCAGCAAGGTATTCTCTGCAAGTACTGAAATAAGTGGTAACAGATAGTTTTGTGATAGGATAATTTGTAACGAGCAACAAGTAACAAAAGTAAATAAGGTGCAGCAAGGTGGCCCAATCCTTTTTGTAGAAAAGGACAAGCCTGGACAAACTCTTATATGATGTAAAGCGCTCCCGAGGACACATGGGAATATCGTCAAGCTAGTTTTCATCACGTACATATGTTTCGCGTTCGGTACTTTGATAATTTGGTATGTGGGTGGACCGGTGCTTGGGTACTGCCCTTACTTGGACAAGCATCCCGCTTATGATTAACCTCTATTGCAAGCATCCGCAACTAAAACAAAAGTATTAAGGTAAACCTAACCATATCATGAAACATATGGATCCAAATCAGTCCCTTACGAAGCAACGCATAAACTAGGGTTTAAGCTTCTGTCACTCTAGCAACCCATCATCTACTTATTACTTCCCAATGCCATCCTCTAGGCCCAAATAATAATGAAGTGTCATGTAGTTGACGTTCACATAACACCACTAGACGAGAGACAACATACATCTCATCAAAATATGGAACGAATACCAAATTCACATGACTACTAATAGCAAGACTTCTCCCATGTCCTCAGGAACAAAAGTAACTACTCACAAAGCATAAACATGTTCATAATCAGAGGGGTATTAATATGCATATAGGATCTGAACATATGATCTTCCACCAATTAAACCAACTAGCATCAACTACACGGAGTAATTAACACTACTAGCAACCTACTAGCACCAATCCCGGACTTGGAGACAAGAATTGGATACAAGAGATGAAGTAGGGTTTTGAGATGAGATGGTGCTGATGAAGATATTGATGGAGATTGCCCTCTCCCGATGAGAGGAGCGTTGGTGATGATGATGGCGATGATTTCCCCCTCCGGGAGGGAAGTTTCCCCGCCAGAACAGCTCCGCCAGAACCCTAGATTGGTTCCGCCAAGGTTCCGCCTCGTGGCGGCGGAGTTTCATCCGAGAAGATGGCTTATGATTTTTCCCATCGAAAGACTCCATATAGCAGAAGATGGTCATTGGAGGGCCACCAGGGGGCCCACGAGGTAGGGGGGCGCGCCTAGGGGGAAGGGTGCGCCCCCACCCTCGTGGGCAGGGTGTGGCCCCCCTGGTGAAGTTCTTGCTCTCAACATTTTTTATATATTTGGAAAACATCTCCCATGAAGTTTCAGGACTTTTGGAGCTGTGCAGAATAGGTCTCTAATATTTGCTCCTTTTCCAGCCCAGAATCCCAGCTCCCGGCATTCTCCCTCTTTAAACCTTGTAAAATAAGAGAGAATAGGCATAAGTATTGTGACATAATGTGTAATAACAGTCCATAATGCAATAAATATTGATATAAAAGCATGATGCAAAATGGACGTATCAACTCCCCCAAGCTTAGACCTCGCTTGTCCTCAAGCGAAAAGCCGAAATCGAAAAATATGTCCACAAGTTTAGAGATAGAGGTGTCGATAAAAATAAAATATGGACATGAGGGCATCATGATCATTCTTAGAACAACAACTCATATAATTCTTTGTCATATAATTTCTAATGCTAGAGTAATAATTCAATCACAATATCAAGTATGAATCATAAACTTTATGGAAAACTAACAAACTACAATCTCAGTCATTGAAGCAATTGCAATTTATCATAACATAGGAAAGAGTCAATGTATAAGAGCTTTTCAGCAAGTCCACATACTCAACTATCATATAATCTTTCACGATTGCTGACACTCACGCAATACTTATGGGTATGGAGTTTTAATCGGACACAGAGAAAGATAGGGGCTTATAGTTTTGTCTCCCAACGTTTTACCTCAAGGATAATGTCAACAATAATAATTCATGAAAAATCACATCCAATTAGCCATATATACCAGGATCTTTCCAACATATTGTGCTTGCCAAAGGATAAAGTGTAAGAAGGAAGGGTGAAAATCACCACGACTCTTATGCATTGTAGGAGATAAAAGTAAAAGATAGGCCCTTCGTAGAGGGAAGCAGAGGTTGTCATGCGCTTTTATGGTTGGATGCACAAAATCTTAATGAGAAAGAACGTCACTTTATATTGCCCCTTGTGATATGGACCTTTATTATGCAGTCTGTCGCTTTTATTACTTCCATATCACACGATCGTATAAAGCTTATTTCCTCCACACCAATCAATCATACATATTTAGAGAGCAATTTTTATTGCTTGCACTGATGACAACTTACTTGATGGATCTTACTCAATCCATAGGTAGATATGGTGGACTCTTATGGCAAGACTGGTTTGAGGGTGTTTGGAAGCACAAGTAGTATCTCTACTTGGTGCAATGAATTTGGCTAGCATGAGGGGGAAAGGCAAGCTCATCTTGTTGGAAGATCCAAGACAATATAATTTATCTCAGATGTAAGAAAACATAACCCATTACGTTGTCTTCCTTGTCCAATGTCAACTCTTTAGCATGTCATATTTTAATGAGTGCTCACAATCATAAAAGATGTCCAAGATAGTATATTTATATGTGAAGACCTCTCTTTCTTTATTACTTCCTATTAATTGCAACGATGACCAAAACTATGTTTGTCAACCCTCAACAACTTTTATTCATCATACTCTTTCTATGTGAGCTCATTACTCTCCATAAGACTCATATGATCTCTTTGTTTCTTTTTATTTCTTTCTCTTTTCTTTTATTCACTTAGGATCATGGCAAAGTAATCAAGCCCTTGACTCAACACTAATCTTTATTATATAGCTCACGGACTCAATTACATAGAAGGATAATAAAGCAAAACTCAGAACTAGATCACACTAAGAACTTTTATTCTACTAGATCAAGATATTACCAAAAGGATCGAACTAAGAAAAACGGTAAAGATAAAGTGATGGTGATATGATACCAGGGCACTCCCCCAAGCTTGGCAGTTGCCAAGTGGAGTGCCCATACCAGATACTCAATTCTTCTTTGTTGGTGGAGATGGTGGTGATTTTGTTGATGGCATAGGCTTCGTCCTTAATTTGCGCTCGAGGACATAATTTTGGTCCCTTAGGTCCTCAATCTCCTGCTCCAAGCTTAGTATCTTTTTGCATAGTTCCTGTTTGTTCTCGTGCAAGAGGCGAAAAGGGATAAACTCGATCTTAGGTTTCTTTACCTTATCCGGGAGGTTTGACTTTTTGAACTCCACATGTATGTCCCCAGGTTGAGGTAGTGGGACTTCATCTTCATCTGAGCTCGTCTCCTCCTTTCCCTTGGGTTCATAGTCCTCTTCTTCTTCCGTAGTCCAACCGCAATGCTCCACATCCCCATAAACCTTAGGATCTGCAAGGTAATCAGCCACGTAGCTTTCTCCTTCCGAATCCTGGGATGACATGTTGCTCTGTCTGCAGCAGGACAGCTCAAAACAAAGACAAGAGATATTTGTGTGATACGGGAGTCAAAACTCCCAGGAGATTATATAATGAATTTTTATCGATCAAAATACGTGTTGTGTACGAAAACGGAGTCCGGGGAGCACATGAGGTGTCCACGAGGTAGGGGGCGCGCCCTCCACCCTCGTGTCCTTCCCGGACTGCTGCTTATTTTTCTATTTTTCTAAATATTCCAAAACGGAGAAATATTGCCTTAAAAACTGTTTTGGAGTCGGTTTACTTACCGTGCCACATACCCATTCCTTTTCGGAGTCTGAAACGTTCTGGAAAGTGTCCCTTATGTATTCCTCCGGAGTTATGGTTTCAATAACATTGGTTTCAACATTTATGGGATTACCTGAGATATAGTGTTTGATTCTTTGACCGTTCACCACCTTCCGATTTGTGCCTTCGAAGTTGTTGATTTTTATGGCACCGGAATGGTAGACCTCCTCGATAACGTAAGGACCTTCCCATTTAGAGAGAAGTTTTCCTGCAAAAAATCTTAAACGAGATTTGTATAGCAATACATAATCACCTACATTAAACTCACGCTTTTGTATCCTTTTGTCATGCCATCTTTTAACTTTTTTCTTTAAACAACTTGGCATTTTCGTAGGCTTGGGTTCTCCATTCATCAAGTGAGCTAATATCAAATAACCTCTTCTCACCGTCAAGTTTAAAATCATAATTAAGTTCTTTAATAGCCCAATAAGCCTTGTGTTCTAGTTCGAGAGGTAAGTGACATGCTTTCCCATAAACCATTTTATACGGAGACATACCCATAGGATTTTTATATGCAGTTCTATAGGCCCATAATGTATCATCAAGTTTCTTGGACCAATTCTTTCTAGACCTGTTAACAGTCTTTTGCAAAATTAATTTGAGTTCTCTATTACTCAATTCTACTTGACCAGTAGACTGAGGGTGATAAGGAGATGCAATTCTATGATTAACATCATATTTAGCAAGCATTTTACGGAAAGCACCATAAATAAAATGTGAACCACCATCAGTCATTAAATATCTAGGGACTCCAAATCTTGGAAAAATAACTTCTTTAAGCATTTTAATAGAAGTGTTATGATCAGCACTACTAGTTGGAATAGCTTCTACCCACTTAGTAACGTAATCAACAGCAACTAAAATATATGTATATCCATTAGAGGAAGGAAAGGGTCCCATATAGTCGAAGCCCCAAACATCAAATGGTTCAATAACAAGTGAATAATTCATAGGCATTTCTTGACGTCTACTAATATTACCAATTCTTTGACATTCATCACAAGATAAGACAAACTTACGGGCATCCTTGAAGAGAGTAGGCCAATAAAAACCAGATTGCAGTACCTTATGTGCAGTTCTATCTCCAGCATGGTGTCCTCCATAAGCTTCAGAGTGACACTTCCGTAGGATCTGTTCCTGTTCATGCTCAGGTACACAACTTCTAATAACACCATCTACTCCTTCTTTATAAAGATGTGGGTCATCCCAAAAGTAATGCCTCAAATCATAGATGAATTTTTTGTTTTGCTGGTATGTGAAACTAGGTGGTATAAACTTAGCAACAATGTAATTAGCATAATCAGCATACCATGGAGTAGTATGAGAAGCATTTATGACATTTAATTGCTCATCAGGAAAGCTATCATCAATAGGTACTGAGTCATCAAGCACATTTTCTAACCTAGACAAGTTGACTGCAATGGGGTTCTCAGCTCCCTTTCTATCAACAATATGTAAGTCAAACTCTTGTAGCAAGAGAACCCATCTAATAAGTCTAGGTTTAGCATCTTTCTTTTCCATGAGATATTTAATAGCAGCATGATCAGTGTGAATAGTTACTTTAGAATCAACAATATAAGGTCTAAATTTATCACAAGCAAATACAACTGCTAAGAATTCTTTTTCAGTAGTAGCATAATTTCTTTGAGCATTGTCTAGGGTTTTACTAGTATATTGAATAACATTTAATTTCTTATCAAATCTTTGTCCTAGAACATCACCTACAGCATAATCACTAGCATCACACATAATTTCAAAGGGTAAATTCCAATCAGGTGGCTGAACAATAGGTGCAGAGATCAATGTTTTCTTAAGTATTTCAAATGCTTCTACACAATCATCATCAAAGACAAATTGTATATCTTTTTGTAATAAATTAGTCAGAGGCCGAGAAATTTTTGAGAAGTCCTTAATGAACCTCCTATAAAAACCGGCATGACCAAGAAAACTTCTTATACCTTTGATGTCCTTGGGACATGGCATCTTTTCAATAGCATCAACCTTGGCTTTATCAACTTCGATACCTCTTTCAGAAACTTTATGCCCCAAGACAATACCTTCATCAACCATAAAGTGGCACTTTTGCCAATTCAAGACAAGATTAGTTTCTTCGCATCTCTGCAAAATTCAATCAAGGTTGCTCAAGCAATTATCAAAAGAAGATCCATAGACAGAAAAGTCGTCCATGAAAACCTCACAAATCTTTTCACAAAAGTCAGAGAATATAGCCATCATGCATCTTTGAAAGGTAGCAGGTGCATTACATAAACCAAAAGGCGTACGTCTATAAGCAAAAGTACCAAAAGGGCATGTAAAAGTAGTCTTTGATTGATCTTTGGCTGACACAGGTATTTGAGAGAAACCAGAATAACCATCTAGAAAGCAAAAATGTGTATGTTTGGATAATCTTTCTAGCATTTGATCGATAAAAGGTAAGGGGTAATGATCCTTTTTAGTAGCCTTATTTAATTTGCGGAAATCAATTTCCATCCTATAACCTGTAATAATTCTTTGAGGAAGCAATTCATCTTTATCATTAGGAACAACAGTAATACCTCCCTTCTTAGGGACACAATGGACAGGGCTTACCCATTGACTATCAGCAACAAGATAAATTATACCTGCCTCAAGGAGCTTTAGTATCTCCTTTCTTACCACTTCTTTCATTTCAGGATTCAGCCGACATTGATGATCACGAACTGGTTTAGCATCTTCTTCCAAATTAATTTTATGTTGACATAGAGTGGGACTAATGCCCTTAAGATCATCAAGAGTATACCCAATAGCAGCACGGTGCTTCTTCAGACTTTTCAATAATCTCTCTTCTTCATGTTCTGAAAGGTTAGCAGGATATATATTTTTCTCATCAAGATAAGCATATTTAAGAGTATCAGGTAACGGTTTAAGCTCAACCACGGGATCACCCTTGGGTGGAGGAGGATCCCCTAGGATTTCAACAGGTAAATTGTTTTTCAGAATAGGTTCCTGTTTAAAGAATACTTCATCTAATTCCCTTCTTTCATTCATAAACATGTCATTTTCATGGTCTAGCAAGTATTGTTCTA
Source organism: Triticum dicoccoides (assembly GCF_002162155.2). NCBI lineage: Eukaryota > Viridiplantae > Streptophyta > Magnoliopsida > Poales > Poaceae > Triticum > Triticum dicoccoides. Next base: position 642,029,709 of record NC_041384.1, on the reverse strand, counting down.
AAGGATCACTAGGAGGTACGGCAATAGAAGCAAGACCAATAATTTCATCCTTACTAGGTAATTCCTCTTCTCGGTGTTGTCTACTAAATTTAGAAAAATTAAATTCATGAGTCATATCATCTAAACCGATAGTAACAACATCTCTTTTGCAATCTATGGTAGCATTAACAGTATTTAAGAAGGGTCTACCAAATATAATGGGACACAAGCTATCTTGTGGGGAACCAAGAACAAGAAAATCAGCAGGATGTTTAGTTTTCCCACACAAGACTTCAACATCTCTAACAATTCTCATTGGTGAAATAGTATCCCTATTGGCAAGTTTAATTGTGATAGCAATACCTTCCATCTCAGCAGGTGCAATATCATGCATAACTTCTTGGTATAAAGAATAAGGTATTGCACTAGCACTAGCACCCATATCACATAAGCCATGATAACAATGATCTCCTATTTTAACAGAAATAACAGGCATGCCTACCACATGTCTAGGTTTATCTTTATCACGGGGTTTAGCAATTCTAGCAGTTTCATTACAGAAATAAATAACATGCCCATCTATATCATCAGACAAGAGATCTTTAACAATAGCAATATTAGGTTCAACTTTAACTTGCTCAGGAGGTGTATATGTTTTCATATTTCTTTTACGTACCATAGTTGAAGCTTTAGCATGATCCTTTATCCTAACTGGGAAAGGTGGTTTCTCAACATAAGAAGTAGAAAGAATAGGATCATTATAAGTGATAGTCTTTTCTTCAACTTTAATAGGTGCAGCTACTTTTACTTCTATGGGAGGATGATATTTAAACCACTTCTCCTTGGGGAGATCAACATAAGTAGCAAAAGATTCACAGAAAGAAGCTACTATCTCAGAGTCAAGTCCATATTTAGTGCTAAATTTACGAAAAATATCAGTATCCATAAAATATTTAACACAGTCAAAACTAGGTGTCATACCTGACTCCTTACCATTGTCGAGGTCCCAATCTTCAGAGTTGCGTTTAATTCTTTCCAATAAATCCCATTTGAATTCAATAGTCTTCATCATAAAAGAGCCAACACAAGAAGTATCAAGCATGGTGCGATTGTTACCAGAAAGCCGAGCATAAAATTTTTGAATAATCATTTCTCTTGAGAGCTCATGATTGGGGCATGAATATAACATTGATTTAAGCCTCCCCCAAGCTTGAGCGATGCTTTCTCCTTCGCGAGGCCAAAAATTATATATGTAATTGCGATCACGATGAACAAGATGCATAGGATAAAACTTCTGATGAAATTCCAATTTCAATCGTTTGTAATTCCAAGACCTCATATCATCACATAGCCTATACCATGTCGATGCATCTCCCCTCAAAGATAAATGGAAGACCTTCTTCTTAACAACATCTCCGGGTACACCTGCAAGCTTAATAATCCACAAACTTCATCCACATATATCAGATGTTCATCAGGATGTTTTGTTCCATCTCCTAAAAAAGGATTAGCTTGCAGTTTTTCTATCATACCCGCAGGAACTTCAAAGCAAGCATTTTCATTTTCATTTTCATTTTCAGTAGGTTCAGTAGGTTGAGGAGCAACTTTTTTCTCTACTGATCGGGGTGAAGATACCCCGAACAAGCCCCTCGGAGGATTACTTTCCATGGTAATAAGTGATAGTAAATTTCAGCACACTATATAAATTTTTCCTTACCAAATTCCACCTACCAAAGGCGCTTCACTCCCCGGCAACGGCGCCAGAAAAGAGTCTTGATGACCCACAAGTATAGGGGATCTATCGTAGTCCTTTCGATAAGTAAGAGTGTCAAACCCAACGAGGAGCAGAAGGAAATGATAAGCGGTTTCCAGCAAGGTATTCTCTGCAAGTACTGAAATAAGTGGTAACAGATAGTTTTGTGATAGGATAATTTGTAACGAGCAACAAGTAACAAAAGTAAATAAGGTGCAGCAAGGTGGCCCAATCCTTTTTGTAGCAAAGAACAAGCCTGGACAAACTCTTATATGATGTAAAGCGCTCCCGAGGACACATGGGAATATCGTCAAGCTAGTTTTCATCATGTTCATATGATTCGTGTTCGGTACTTTGATAATTTGGTATGTGGGTGGACCGGTGCTTGGGTACTGCCCTTACTTGGACAAGCATCCCACTTATGATTAACCTCTATTGCAAGCATCCGCAACTACAAAAAGTATTAAGGTAAACCTAACCATATCATGAAACATATGGATCCAAATCAGTCCCTTACGAAGCAACGCATAAACTAGGGTTTAAGCTTCTGTCACTCTAGCAACCCATCATCTACTTATTACTTCCCAATGCCTTCCTCTAGGCCCAAATAATGGTGAAGTGTCATGTTGTCGACGTTCACATAACACCACTAGAGGAGAGACAACATACATCTCATCAAAATATCGAACGAATACCAAATTCACATGACTACTAATAGCAAGACTTCTCCCATGTCCTCAGGAACAAAAGTAACTACTCACAAAGCATAAACATGTTCATAATCATAGGGGTATTAATATGCATATAGGATCTGAACATATGATCTTCCACCAATTAAACCAACTAGCATCAACTACAAGGAGTAATTAACACTACTAGCAACCTACTAGCACCAATCCCGGACTTGGAGACAAGAATTGGATACAAGAGATGAACTAGGGTTTTGAGATGAGATGGTGCTGATGAAGATGTTGATGGAGATTGCCCTCTCCCGATGAGAGGAGCGTTGGTGATGACGATGGCGATGATTTCCTCCTCCGGGAGGGAAGTTTCCTCGGCAGAACAGCTCCGCCAGAGCCCTAGATTGGTTCTGCCAAGGTTCCGCCTCGTGGCGGCGGAGTTTCATCCGAGAAGATGGCTTATGATTTTTTCCCATCGAAAGACTCCATATAGCAGAAGATGGTCACCGAAGGGCCACCAGGGGGCCCACGAGGTAGGGGGCGCGCCCAGGGGGGTAGGGCGCATCCCCACCCTCATGGCCAGGGTGGGCCCCCTGGTGAAGTTCTTGCTCTCAACATTTTTTATATATTTGGAAAACTTCTCCGTGAAGTTTCAGGACTTTTGGAGTTGTGCAGAATAGGTCTCTAATATTTGCTCCTTTTCCAGCCCAGAATCCCATCTGTCGGCATTCTCCCTCTTTATGTAAACCTTGTACAATAAGAGAGAATAGGCATAAGTATTGTGACATAATGTGTAATAACAACCTATAATGCAATAAATATTGATATAAAAGCATGATGCAAAATAGACGTATCACTGCCGAGGTCTAGGATGTATTGCATGAAGGTGCGGCTTGTGAACTGCGTGCCGTTGTCGGTGATGACCCTATTTGGTACACCAAAACGGCAGACTAGCCCCTTGAAGAACTTGACGGCCAACTATGCTGTAACCTTCCTCACTGCCTCCACCTCCGGCCACTTTGTGAACTTGTCGATTGCAACATACAAGTACTCAAAGCCCCCGACAACGCGAGGGTAAGGGCCCAGTATGTCAAGCCCCCAGACCGAAAACGGCCAGGAGAGAGGGATTGTTTGAAGGGTCCATGAACCTATGCATAGGGGTTGGCACACGTTTTCGTCATGATTCTCCGATAGGAACTTTGGGGCACTCTTTGAGGTTCTATGTGTTGGTTGAATAGATGAATATGAGATTGTGTGATGCATATCGTATAATCATACCCACGGATACTTGAGGTGACATTGGAGTATCTAGGTGACATTAGGGTTTTGGTTGATTTGTGTCTTAAGGTGTTATTCTAGTACGAACTCTAGGGCTGTTTGTGACACCTATAGGAATAGCCCAACGGATTGATTGGAAAGAATAACTTTGAGGTGGTTTTGTACCCTACCATAATCTCTTCATTTGCTCTCTGCTATTAGTGACTTTGGAGTGACTCTTTCTTGCATGTTGAGGGATAGTTATGTGATCCAATTATGTTATTATTATTGAGGGAACTTGCACTAGCAAAAGTATGAACCCTAGGCCTTGTTTCAACGCATTGCAATACTGTTTACGCTCACTTTTATCATTCCTTACCTTGCTGTTTTTATATTTTCAGATTACAAAAACCATTATCTACTATCCATATACCACTTGTATCACCATCTCTTCGCCGAACTAGTGCACCTATACAATTGACCATTGTATTGGGTGTGTTAGGGACACAAGAGACTCTTTGTTATTTGGTTGCAGGGTTGCTTGAGAGAGACCATGTTCATCCTACGCCTCCTATGGATTGATAAATCTTAGGTCATCCACTTGAGGGAAATTTGCTACTGTCCTACAAACCTCTGCACTTGGAGGCCCAACAACGTCTACAAGAAGAAGGTTGTGTAGTAGACATCACGCACCACCACCGGATTGGCCAACCACGTCAGATGGAGCACTCCTCTCACCACACCAGCCGCTTCCAATTTCCAGATCTCCTCTGTGATGAACTCCTGTCGTTCCAAAGCTTGCTTCCTGACCTTCTGCTTGACGGGTCACGCATGGGGACAGATAGCAAGGTGGTGCTCAATCACTTCCCTGGGAATGTCGGGGATGTCGGATGCTTGCCACGCAAACACATTGACATTCGCCCGCAGGAAAGCGACGAGAGCGCTTTCCTATTTGTTGTCGAGGGTGGAGCTTATGGTGAAAGCCCCTCCTGTGCCATCTGCCTTGACGGACACCCTCCTGGTCTCTGGTGGTGCAGCTCTGAATTTCTTTCTCTTGCCGGTAGAGCTCTCGGGCACGTCCTCGATGGTAGCACAACACTCCAAAGAGGTGCGCTTGCCGGAGTGGGTGGGAGAGGTCTTGCCGGTCTTCTTCTTCCCTCCCGGGGCTTCAACGGCACGAGCAAGTGCCTTGGCGACAGCTGCTGCAACTGCTTCTCGATAGAGTTGGTCAGCACAGAGCAGCACATCCTTCTTGTCAGAGGGGACGGTGATGATGGTCATCGGCCCAGGCATCTTCAGCGTGTTGTAGGTGTAGTGCAATGCCGCCATGAACTTGGCTAGTGCCGGGCGGCCGAGGACCCCATTGTAGGGCAAGGGGATCTCGGCCACATCGAAGACGATCCTTTCCGTCCTGTAGTTCAACTCACCTCCAAACGTCACGGGCAATGTGAACTTCCCCTTCGGCTGGCTGTGACCCCTTGAAACGTACCCGTTTCCTTGAGGTCTCCATCAGGAATTTGCAGCCTTTTGATCACGACAAGCGAGATCAGGTTCAGGCCGGCCCCGCTGTCAATCAGCATCTTGTTCACCTTGAGGCTGTGTATCGTTGGCGAGACCAACAACGGCAAACACCCGACCACAGTCGTGCGGCCAGGGTGGTCCTCGCGTCAAAGATGAGGGTCGTGCCGGACCACTTCAGTGGCTTCTAAGCGTCGAACGATGGCTCTGCTGCTGTAATCTCACGCACCCACTACTTGAGCTGGCGGTGACAAGTGTGCAGCGAGGCACCACCATCGACGCACATGGCCTCCGTAGCCTTCTGAAACTCTTACTCGCTGGACTCGTCGTCCTCGTCATGATCATTGTCTTCCTGCTTCTTGTCGTGGCCCCGAGCGGGCCTCTCTTGCTGGTCATCCTTGCCGCAGCGGCCTCCTTGCCCACCATGCTTCTTGTCAGATCCTTCGGCACCATCTTGGCCCTTCTCCTTGTCCCGTCTCTCATACTCGGCCTTTTTCTTTTCTGCAAGCAGCTCGACCTGTCGGCAGTTCTGGAGGTCGTGGCCCTTGGTGCGGTGGATCTTGCAATACTGCTTGTCGGAGCCTCCTGGCTTGTCGGTGACCCCCAAGGCCCGGCAAGCGGCACACCCGGCAATCTCCTTGTCGGGGTCGTCTGCCTTGGCCTTCTTGGCGGCGCCGGTGTTGTCGGATCCCTCGACCGCAAGCACGGCCTTGCCCTCGCGTTTCCTGTTGCGACGTCGGCTCTTCTTCGTCGGGGCAGCGGTGTCTTCATCAGTAGAGTCGGTTTCCACGCCGGCGTCCTCGCCGGGGTACTTCCTTCCCTCTTCAGCCCGGGCGCACCTATCGGCCAGAACATAAAGTTCGGCCACATCCTTAACCTTGTTCATTGCCAGCTCTTTGCGCATCTTGCGGTTGCGCACATTCTGATGGAATGCGCTAATCACGATGGCGGGATGAACATCAGGGATGTTGTACTATACCCGGCTGAATCTCTTGATGTACTTGCATAGGGTTTCCCCTTCCTTCTAGGGAATGATATGCAAATCACTGGCCTGGCCACGAGCTTGGTGGCCTCCGGTGAAGGCACCAATGAACTCATGGCACAGATCCGACCAAGAAGAAACAGAATCCGCCGGCAAGTGCATCAACCAAGACATGACGTTGGGCTTCAGTGCCAATGGGAAGTAATTGGCAAGCACCTTGTCGTCCGGCAGCTTGCATCGAGATGGTGTAGATGCTGAGGAACTCTAACGGGTGGGTCTTGCCGTTGTACTTCTCGCCGACGTCGGGCTTGAACATGCGGTGGGACGGCCACTGGAACTGCCGCAGCTCATGGGTAAAGGCTGAGCAACCCATCTCGTAAGGTAGGCCGCCGGAGCCCCCCGGTGCTGGGTGGTCCATAGCGGGTCCCGCCCGCTTATCCGACTGGTGGCGTATATCGCGCTGGTGCTCGACAGTGGTTCAAGCATCTTCGTGGGATCGCTCCCAAAGAACTTGGCGTTGATCACGGTGGGTCCGGGGGTCGGACGACGCTATGGAAATGTTATCACTAGCGTCGTTACGATGGACCAGCACCGGTGGCGGCTGGCGCGGGGGAGTAGAGTGCACTGTGACTGCAACTCCCCCGATCCTTCCACCGCTGGTGTGTGGTGGCTCGACGGAGCGCCGGCCCGAGGGCCCTGCTGGTCGTGGCTTGTATTTGTTGGCGACGGTGACGAGGCTCCAGATAGTGGCTCTCCACTCGTCGAGCTTCTCCGCAGCAAGAGGAAAGTCGAGGAGTAGCTGCGCGCGCGCACCAAAGCTTCTACTGGCGCGGGTGGTGGCGAAAGCTGCGTGGAACGTGGCGCGCTTCGACTTCTAACCACATTAGAAGGAGCTCTATCACGGCCCAGCGGCTGCCTGCCATTGTCGCCAGCACTTCGGCGGGCACGCTGGCCTCCTTCGTCCCGCAGATGATGCACATGGCTCTTTCCACGGCGGTGTCTAGGGTCGCCGGCGTGGTGACGCTTCTCATCACGCACACCATGGGAATAGCATGCTATGGGCGCCGGGGCGGGCGTCCTGGAGGTCATCGCGCCACCCATGGGTGGCATGGCAGCGACCCCGGAGGGCCCCGCGCCACCCGTGGGGGGGCCCAACTCCATCTCTGGATTTTGTGGCGTGCAGCCCGCTCTCTTACGCACGAACGACGCCGCTCGCCAGGCTCTGACTGCCAGAGCGATGTTGGTGCTCGCGGGCCGCGCCTCGGGTCCTGTCCGCGACTAGCCCGCTACTCGCCCTCATCGGTACAGGCCGTCTGACTCCCGATGAACTGACCATCGTGGTCGCCTTCTTCTTGGGAGCCATGGCGATGAAGAACCTCTAGGATAACTTCTAGACCAGATTCTCACAACTGCGTCGCCCCTACCTGGCGCAACAAAGATGTCGGTGGGAACGACACCTATGGGATCACTGGGATCCCTTCTACAGTCGGCGGGTACGGGGTCGTGAGGAGAGCATGTTTAGGAGCAAGCACATGGATCATTTACCCAGGTTCGGGCCGCGAGGATGCGTAAAACTCTAGTCCTGCTTTGGTGGATGTATTGAGTGTTCTTGAGCTTTTTGAACTAGCTACGGTGGCTGTCCCGTTCCAAAAAGGCGAATCCCTCTCCTGGTCGCCTCGGGCCTCCTTTTATAGAAAAAAGGGGTTGCCACAGTGGGACATAGGAGGTGGATAGGCCTACAGTGTGCGAGCTTACCGCACTTGTATTACGGGACAAAGTGCATTAAATGCGCTATGTAGGTGTCCATTAGCTTTATCGGGGACGGGAACGAGGCCCGTCCCGTCCGTCGCCGCTCCGCCTCGCTTCGACACGCGCCCAGGCTAGCGATGCATGCAGCGTCATGTAGGCAAGCAAGCAGCTAAGGTGGCGCAGTGGTAGGGCCTTCATCAAGATCTGCATGTCGCCACGCGGGTGCTTGCTGATTTGGCCTAGAAGCTTCATGTTGCCACGCAGGTCCCTACCCAGCTGGTTGGGATGGCAGTTGCATGCAAACGGCGGCGGAGTCTTGGCTGGTGCGGGCCTGGCAGTGGCCCTGCTGGCATCCTCGGCAAGGGCCTTGCCGGGGGCCCGACAAGGGTCTTGTCGTGGTGTCATAGTCATCCCGGGCAAGACGCTTGCCGGGGTTCTTGTGGATTTCCTTGGCGAGGACCCCGCCGAGGGTCGTCGTCTCCTGATCCTCATCTGATCTCATATATCTATGGTCTTGACAAAGATCTGCATGCCACCACGGAGGTGCCTCCCGAGCCATGGTCCGACGTAATTGTCGACGGTGTTCAGAACCTTTGGGCTCAAGGGTGGCTCGCTCTGCTGGCGTTGGGCAAGTTGCCCCGGCAAGGCTCTTGTCGGGGCTACTGAGGCTGCCCTGGCAAGGGTCCTGCCGAGGGAGTCCGCCTTGCCCCCTTTGCTCTTTGTGTTTCTGGTCTTGGCGTTGCCTCTGATCGCCTTGCGCCTTTGGCTTCTCTCCGGCTTCCCTCCCCTGCCCTGCTTAGTGTGGCCGTGGGCGCGGCTCCGACTGTCCGTGCACAAGTAAAGGGGTGAAAAGGAGCGCCCCTACTTTTGTACACCGACATGGTCATACACTCAATGTAAATGGTTTTACTGAATCTCAATCATAGTGATACACATATTCATAATATTGAAGCCAAAAGATGCAAAGTTAATAATGATAGTGCAACTTATATGTGGCACTGCCGTTTAGGTCATATTGGTGTAAAGCGCATGAAGAAACTCCATGCTGACGGGATTTTGGAATCACTTGATTGTGAATCACTTGATTCTTGCGAACCATGCCTCACGGGCAATATGACTAAGACTCCGTTATCCGGAACAATGGAGCGAGCAACGGACTTATTGGAAATAATACATACTGATGTATGCGCTCCGATGAGTGTTGATGCTCGCGGCGGGTATCGTTATTTTCTGACCCTCACAGATGATTTGAGCAAATATGGGTATATCTACTTGATGAAACATAAGTCTGAACATTTGAAAAGTTCAAGGAATTTCAGAGTGAAGTGGAAAATCATCGTAACAAGAAAATAAAGTTTCTACGATCTGATCATGGAGGAGAATATCAGAGGTACGAGTTTGGTCTTCATTTGAAACGTTGTGGAATAGTTTCACAACTCACGCCACCTAGAACACCACAGTGTAATGGTGTGTCCGAACGTCATAACCGTACTTTATTAGATATGGTGCAATCTATGATGTATCTTACCGATTTATCACTATCGTTTTGGGGCTATGCATTAGAGACAGCTGCATTCACGTTAAATAGCGCACCATCTAAATCCGTTGAGACGACACCATATGAATTGTGGTTTAGCAAGAAACCTAACCTGTCATTTCTTAAAGTTTGGGGCTATGATGCTTATGTGAAAAAGTTTCAACCTGATAAGCTCGAACCCAAATCGAAGAAATGCGTCTTCATAGGATACCCAAAGGAAACTATTGGGTACACCCTCTATCACAGATCCGAAGCCAAGATATTTGTTGCTAAGAATGGATCCTTTCTAGAGTAGAAGATTCTCTCGAAAGAAGTGAGTGGGAGGAATGTAAAACTTGATGAGGTAATTGTACCTTCTCCCTTATTGGAAAGTAGTTCATCACATAAATCAGTTCTAGTGATTCTTACGCCAATTAGTGAGGAAGCTAATAATGATGATCATTAAACTTCAGATCAAGTTACTACCGAACCTCGTAGGTCAACCAGAGTATAGTCCGCACCAGAGTGGTACGGTAATCCTTTCTGGAAGTCATGTTACTAGACCATGACAAACCTACGAACTATGAGGAAGCGATGATGATCTCAGATTCCGCAAAATGGCTTGAGGCCATGAAATCTGAGATGTGATCCATGTATGAGAACAAAGTGTGGACTTTGGTTGACTTGCCCAATGATCGGCAAGCCATTGAGAATAAATGGATCTTCAAGAGGAAGACAGACGCTGATAGTAGTATTATTATATACAAAGCTCGAATTGTCGCAAAAGGTTTTCGACAAGTTCAAGATGTTGACTACCATGAGATTTTCTCACTCGTAGCGATGCTTAAGTCTGTCTGAATCATGTTAGCAATTGCCATATTTTATGAAATCAAGCAAATGGATATCAAAACTGCATTCCTTAATGGATTTCTTAAAGAAGAGTTGTATATGATGCAACAAGAGGTTTTGTCAATTCTAAATGTGCTAACAAAGTGTGCAAGCTCCAGCGATCCATCTATGGACCGGTGCAAGCATCTCGGAGTTGGAATATATGCTTTGATAAAGTGGTCAAAGCATATGGTTTTATACAGACTTGCGGTGAAGCCTGTATTTACAAGTGAGTGGAAGCACTACAGCCTTTCTGATAAGTATATGTGAATGACATATTGTTGATCGGAAATGATGTAGAATTTTCTTGAAAGCATAAAGGAGTGTTGGAAAGGAGTTTTTCAAAGAAAGACCTCGGTGAAGCTACTTGCATATTGAGCATGAAGATCTATAGAGATAGATCAAGACGCTTGATATATTTTTCAATGAGTACATACCTTGACAAGATTTTGAAGTAGTTCAAAATGGAACAGTCAAAGAAGGAGTTCTTGCCTGTGTTGCAAGGTGTGAAGTTGAGTAAAGACTCAAAAACCCGACCACGGCAGAAAATAGAAAGAGAAAGTCATTCCCTATGCCTCGGTCATAGGTTCTATAAAGTATGCTATGCTACACCTATTGTGTACCTCACCAAGAGTTTTTTGCAAGGGAGTACAATAGTGATCTAGGAGTAGATCACTGGACATCGGGCAAAATTATCCTTAGAGGACTAAGGAAATATTTCTCGGTTATGGAGGTGATAAAAGAGTTCGTCGTAAAGAGTTACGTCGATGCAAGCTTTGACACCGATCTAGATGACTCTAAGTCTCGATCTAGATACATATTGAAAGTGGGAGCGATTAGCTAGAGTAGCTCCGTGCAAAGTATTGTAGACATAGAAATTGGCAAAATACATACGGATCTGAATGTTGCAGACCCGTAGACTAAACTTCTCTCACAAGCAAAACATGATCACTCTTTGGGTGTTAATTGAAGGAAAAATATGCCCTAGAGGCAATAATAAAGTTATTATTTATTTCCTTATATCATGATAAATGTTTATTATTCATGCTAGAATTGTATTAACCGGAAACATAATACTTGTGTGAATACATAGACAAACAAAGTGTCACTAGTATGCCTCTACTTGACTAGCTCGTTAATCGAAGATGGTTATGTTTCCTAACCATAAACAAAAGAGTTGTTATTTGATTAACAAGATCACATCATTAGGAGAATGATGTGATTGACATGACCCATTCCATTAGCTTAGCACCCGATCGTTTAGTATGTTGCTATTGCTTTCTTCATGACTTATACATGTTCCTATGACTATGAGATTATGCAATTCCCGTTTGCCGGAGGAACACTTTGTGTGCTACCAAACGTCACAACGTAACTGGGTTATTATAAAGGAGCTCTATAGGTGTCTCCAAAGGTACATGTTGGGTTGGCGTATTTCGAGATTAGGATTTGTCACTCCGATTGTCGGAGAGGTATCTCTGGGCCCTCTCGGTAATGCACATCACATAAGCCTTGCAAGCATTGCAACTAATGAGTTAGTTGTGAGATGATGTATTGCAGAACGAGTAAAGAGACTTGCCGGTAACGAGATTGAACTAGGTATTAAGATACCGACGATCGAATCTCGGGCAAGTAACATACCGATGACAAAGGGAACAACGTATGTTGTTATGCGGTCTGACCGATAAAGATCTTCATAGAATATGTGGGAGCCAATATGAGCATCCAGGTTCCACTATTGGTTATTGACTGGAGACGTGTCTCGGTCATGTCTACATTGTTCTCGAACCTGTAGGGTCCGCACGCTTAAGGTTTCAATGACAGTTATATTATGAGTTTATGAGTTTTGATGTACCGAAGGAGTTCGGAGTCCCGGATGAGACCGGGGACATGACGAGGAGTCTCGAAATGGTCGAGACGTAAAGATCGATATATTGGACGACTATATTCGAACATCGGAAAGGTTCCGAGTGATTCGGGTATTTTTTGGAGTACCGGAGAGTTACGGGAATACGTATTGGGCCTTATTGGGCCATACGGGAAAGAAGAAAAAGGGCCTCAAGGGTGGCCGCACCCCTCCCCTTGGTCTGGTCCGAATTGGACTAGGGAAGGGGGGCGCCCCCTTCCTTCCTTCTCCTTTTCCCTTCCTCGTTTCCTATTCCATATGGGAGGTGGAATCCTACTAGAACTAGGGAGTCCTAGTAAGACTCCACACTTGGCGCGCCCCCTCCTAGGGCCGGCATCCTCCTCCCTTGCTCCTTTATATACGGGGGCAAGTGGGCACCTCTAGACACAAGTTGATCCACGTGATCATATTCTTAGCCGTGTGCGGTGCCCCCTTCCACCATAATCCTCGATAATATTGTAGCGCTGCTTAGGCGAAGCCCTACGACGGTAGAACATCAAGATCGTCACCACGCCGTCGTGCTGACGGAACTCTTCCCCGACACTTTGCTGGATCGGAGTCCGGGGATCGTCATCGAGCTGAATGTGTGCTAAAACTCGGAGGTGTCGTAGTTTCGGTGCTTGATCGGTCGGGCCGTGAAGACGTACGACTACATCAACCGCGTTGTGCTAACGCTTCCGCTGTCGGTCTACAAGGGTACGTAGATCACACTCTCCCCTCTCGTTGCTATGCATCACCATGATCTTGCGTGTGCGTAGGAAATTTTTTGAAATTACTACGTTCCCCAACAGTCGCATCCGAGCCTAGGTTTTATATGTTGATGTTATATGCACGAGTAGAACACAAGTGAGTTGTGGGCGATATAAGTCATACTGCTTACCAGCATGTCATACTTTGGTTCGGCGGTATTGTTGGACGAAGCGGCCCGAACCGACATTACGCGTACGCTTACGCGAGACCGGTTCTCCCGACGTGCTTTGCACAAAGGTGGCTAGCGGGTGACAGTTTCTCCAACTTTAGTTGAACCGAGTGTGGCTACACCCGGTCCTTGCGAAGGTTAAAGCTACACCAACTTGACAAACTATCGTTGTGGTTTTGATGCGTAGGTAAGATTGGTTCTTGCTTAAGCCCGTAGCAGCCACGTAAAACTTGCAACAACAAAGTAGAGGACGTCTAACTTGTTTTTGCAGGGCATGTTGTGATGTGATATGGTCAAGACATGATGCTAAATTTTATTGTATGAGATGATCATGTTTTGTAACCGAGTTATCGGCAACTGGCAGGAGCCATATGGTTGTCGCTTTATTGTATGCAATGCAATCGCGATGTAATGCTTTACTTTATCACTAAGCGGTAGCAATAGTCGTGGAAGCATAAGATTGGCGAGACGACAATGATGCTATGATGGAGATCAAGGTGTCGCGCCGGTGACGATGGTGATCATGACGGTGCTTCGAAGATGGAGATCACAAGCACAAGATGATGGTGGCCATATCATATCACTTATATTGATTTGCATGTGATGTTTATCTTTTATGCATCTTATCTTGCTTTGATTGACGGTAGCATTATAAGATGATCTCTCACTAATTATCAAGAAGTGTTCTCCCTGAGTATGCACCGTTGCGAAAGTTCTTCATGCTGAGACACCACGTGATGATCGGGTGTGATAGGCTCTACGTTCAAATACAACGGGTGCAAAACAGTTGCACACGCAGAATACTCAGGTTATACTTGACGAGCCAAGCATATACAGATATGGCCTCGGAACACGGAGACCGAAAGGTCGAGCGTGAATCATATAGCAGATATGATCAACATAGCGATGTTCACCAATGAAACTACTCCATCTCACGTGATGATCGGACATAGTTTAGTTGATTTGGATCACGTAATCACTTAGAGGATTAGAGGAATGTCTATCTAAGTGGGAGTTCTTAAGTAATATGATTAATTGAACTTAAATTTATCATGAACTTAGTCCTGGTAGTATTTTGCAAATTATGTTGTAGATCAATAGCTCGCGTTGTTGCTTCCCTGTGTTTATTTTGATATGTTCCTAGAGAAAATTGTGTTGAAAGATGTTAGTAGCAATGATGCGAATTGGATCCGTGATCTGAGGTTTATCCTCAATGCTGCACAGAAGAATAATGTCCTTGATGCACCGCTAGGTGACGGACCTATTGCAGGAACAGATGCAGACGTTATGAACGTTTGGCTAGCTCAATATGATGACTAATTGATAGTTTAGTGCACCATGCTTAAATGGCTTAGAACCGGGACTTCAAAGACGTTTTGAACGTCATGGAGCATATGAGATGTTCCAGGAGTTGAAGTTAATATTTCAAGCAAATACCCGAGTTGAGAGATATGAAGTCTCCAACAAGTTCTATAGCTAAAAGATAGAGGAGAATCGCTCAACTAGTGAGCATGTGCTCAGATTGTCTGAGTACTACAATCGCTTGAATCAAGTGGGAGTTAATCTTCCAGATAAGATAGTGATTGACAGAATTCTCTAGTCACCATCACCAAGTTAGTAAAACTTCGTGATGAACTATGATATGCAAGGGATAACGGAAATGATTCCCAAGCTCTTCGTAATGCGGAAATTGACGAAGGTAGAAATCGAGAAAAACATCAAGTGTTGATGGTAGACAAGAACACTAGTTTCAAGAAAAGGGCAGAGGGAAGAAGGGGAACTTCAAGAAGAACAGCAAGCAAGTTGCTGCTCAAGTGAAGAAGCCCAAGTCTGGTCCTAAGCCTGAGACTAAGTGTTTCTACTGCAAAGGGACTGGTCACTGGAAGCGGAACTACCCCAAGTGATTGGCAGATAAGAAGGATGGCAAAGTGAACATAAGTATATTTCATATACATGTTATTGATGTGTACTTTACTAGTGTTTATAGCAACCCCTCAGTATTTGATACTAGTTCAGTTGCTAAGATTAGTAACTCGAAACGGGAGTTGCAGAATAAACAGAGACTAGTTAAGGGTGAAGTGACGATGTGTGTTGGAAGTGGTCCCAAGATTGATATGATCATCATCGCACACTCCCTATACTTTCGGGATTAGTGTTGAACCTGAATAAGTGTTATTTGGTGTTTGCGTTGAGCATGAATATGATTTGATCATGTTTATTGTAATACGGTTATTCATTTAAGTAAGAGAATAAATTGTTGTTCTGTTTACATGAATAAAACCTTATATGGTTACACACCCAATTAAAATAGTTTGTTGGATCTCGATCGTAGTGATACACATAATCATAATATTGAAACCAAAAGATGCAAAGTTAATAATGATAGTGCAACTAATTTGTGGCACTGCCGTTTAGGTCATATTGGTGTAAAGCGCATGAAGAAACTCCATGGTAATAGGTTTTTGGAATCACTTGATTATGAATCAGTTGATGCTTGTGAACCATGCCTCATGGGCAAGATGACTAAAACGCCGTTCTCCGGAACTATGGAGCGAGCAACTGACTTATTGGAAATAATACATACTGATGTATGAGATCCGATGAGTGTTAAGGCTCGCGGAGGGTAACCCTCACAGATGATTTGAGCAGATATGGGTATATCTACTTAATGAAACACAAGTCTGAAATATTTGAAAAGTTCAAAGAATTTCAGAGTGAAGTGGAGAATCATCGTAACAAGAAAATAAAAGTTTCTACGATATGATCGCAGAGGTAAAATATTTGAGTTACGAGTTTGGCCTTCAGTTAAAACAATGTGAAATAGTTTTAATACTCACGCCACCTGGAACACCACAGCATAATGGTGTGTCCGAACATTATAATCATACTTTATTAGATATGGTGCGATCTATGATGTCTCTTATCGATCTACCACTATCGTTTTGGGGTTATGCATTAAAGACAGCTGCATTCACGTTTAAAAGGGCACCATCTAAGTCCGTTGAGACGACACAATCTGAACTGTGGTTTGGCAAGAAACCAAAGTTGTCGTTTCTTAAAGTTTGGGATTGTGATGCTTATATGAAAATTTTTCATCCTGATAAGCTCAAACCCAAATCGGAGAAATATGTCTTCATAGGATACCTAAAGGAGACTGTTCGGTACACCTTCTACACAAATTCGAAGGCAAGACTTTTGTTGCTAAATTCGGAGTTTTTCTAGAGAAGGAGTTTCTCTCGAAAGAAGTGAGTGGGAGGAAAGTAGAACTTGATGAGGTAACTGTACCTGCTTCCTTATTGGAAAGTAGTTCATCACATAAATCTGTTCCTGTGACTACTACACCAATTAGTGAGGAAGCTAATGATGATGATCATGTAACTTCAGATCAAGTTACTACCGAATCTCGTAGGTAAAGTAATCCTGTTCTGGAAGTCATGTTACTAGACCATGACGAACTTGCGAACTATGAGGAAGCGATGATGAGCCCAGATTCCGCGAAATGGTTTGAGGCCATAAAATCTGAGATATGATCCATGTATGAGAACAAAGTATGGACTTTGATGGATTTGCCCGATGATCGGAAAGTCATAGAAAATAAATGGATCTTCAAGAGGAAGACGGACGCTGATAGTAGTGTTACTATCTACAAAGCTAGAATTGTCGCAAAAGGTTTTCGACAAGTTCAAGGTGTTGACTACGATGAGATTTTCTCACTCGTATATATGCTTAAGTCTGTCCGAATCATGTTAGCAATTGCCGCATTTTATGAAATCTGGCAAATGGATAAACAAAACTGCATTCCTTAATGGATTTATTAAAGAAGAGTTGTATATGATGCAACCAGAAGGTTTTGTCAATCCTAAAGGTGTTAACAAAATATGCAAGCTCCAACGATCCATCTATGGACTGATGCAAGCATCTCGGAGTTGGAATATACGCTTTGATAAGTTGATCAAAGCATATAGTTTTATACAGACTTACAGTGAAGCCTGTATTTACAAGAAAGTGAGTGGGAGCACTACAACATTTCTGATAAGTATATGTGAACAACATATTGTTGATCGGAAATAATGTATAATTTTCTGGAAAGCATAAAGGAATATTTGAAAGGAGTTTTCAAAGAAAGACCTCGGTAAAGCTGCTTACATATTGAGCATCAAGATCTATAGAGATAGATCAAGACGATTGATAAGTTTTTTCAATGAGTTCATACCTTGACAAGATTTTGAAGTAGTTCAAAATGGAACAGTCAAAGAAAGAGTTCTTGCCTGTGTTGCAAGGTGTGAAATCGAGTAAGATTCAAAGCCCGACCACGGCAAAAGATAGAAATAGAATGAAAGTCATTCCCTATGCCTCAGCCATAGGTTCTATAAAGTATGCCATGCTGTGTACCAGATCTATTGTATACCCTACACTATGTTAAGCAAGGGAGTACAATAGTGATCTAAGAGTAAATCACTGGACAACGATCAAAATTATCCTTAGTGGAATAAGGAAATATTTCTCAATTATGGAGGTGACAAAAAGGTTCGTCGTAAAAAGTTACGTCGATGCAAGTTTTGACACAGATCTGGATGACTCTAAGTCTCGATCTAAATACATATTGAAAGTGGGAGCAATAAGCTAGAGTAGCTCCGTGCAGAGCATTGTTGACATAAAAATTCGCAAAATACTTACGGATCTGAATGTGATAGACCCATTGACTAAAATTATCTCACAAGCAAAACATGATCACACCTTAGTACTCTTTAGGTGTTAATCACATAGCGATGTGAACTAGATTACGGACTCTAGTAAACCCTTTGGGTGTTGATCACATATCGATGTGAACTGTGGGTGTTAATCACATGGTGATGTGAACTATTGCTGTTAAATCACATGGCGATGTGAACTAGATTATTGACTCTAGTGCAAGTGGGAGACTGAAGGAGATATGCCCTAGAGGCAATAATAAAGTTATTATTTATTTCCTTATATCATGATAAATGTTTATTATTCATGCTAGAATTGTATTAACCGGAAACATAATACTTGTGTGAATACATAGACAAACAAAGTGTCACTAGTATGCCTCTACTTGACTAGCTCGTTAATCAAAGATGGTTATGTTTCCTAACCATAAACAAAAGAGTTGTTATTTGATTAACGGGATCACATCATTAGGAGAATGATGTGATTGACATGACCCATTCCATTAGCTTAGCACCCGATCGTTTAGTATGTTGCTATTGCTTTCTTCATGACTTATACATGTTCCTATGACTATGAGATTATGCAACTCCCGTTTGCCGGAGGAACACTTTGTGTGCTACCAAATGTCACAACGTAACTAGGTGATTATAAAGGAGCTCTACAGGTGTCTCCAAAGGTACATGTTGGGTTGGCGTATTTCGAGATTAGGATTTGTCACTCCGATTGTCGGAGAGGTATCTCTGGGCCCTCTCAGTGATGCACATCACATAAGCCTTGCAAGCATTGCAACTAATGAGTTAGTTGTGCGATGATGTATTACGGAACGAGTAAAGAGACTTGCCGGTAACGAGATTGAACTAGGTATTAAGATACCGACGATCGAATCTCGGGCAAGTAACATACCGATGACAAAGGGAACAACGTATGTTGTTATGCCTCTGACCGATAAAGATCTTCGTAGAATATGTGGGAGCCAATATGAGCATCCAGGTTCCGCTATTGGTTATTGACTGGAGACGTGTCTCGGTCATGTCTACATTGTTCTCGAACCCGTAGGGTCCGCACGCTTAAGGTTTCGATGACAGTTATATTATGAGTTTATGAGTTTTGATGTACCGAAGGAGTTCGGAGTCCCCGATGAGATCGGGGACATGACGAGGAGTCTCGAAATGGTCGAGACGTAAAGATCGATATATTGGACGACTATATTCGGACATCGGAAAGGTTCCGAGTGATTCGGGTATTTTTTGGAGTACCGAGAGTTACGGGAATACGTATTGGGCCTTATTGGGCCATACGGGAAAGAAGAAAAAGGGCCTCAAGGGTGGCCGCACCACTCCCCTTGGTCTGGTCCGAATTGGACTAGGGAAGGGGGGTGCCCCCTTCCTTCCTTCTCCTTTTCCCTTCCTCTTTTCCTATTCCATATGAGAGGTGGAATCCTACTAGAACTAGGGAGTCCTAGTAGGACTCCACACTTGGCGCGCCCCCTCCTAGGGCCGGCCTCCTCCTCCCTTGCTCCTTTATATACGGGGGCAAGGGGGCACCTCTAGACACAAGTTGATCCACGTGATCATATTCTTAGCCGTGTGTGGTGCCCCCTTCCACCATAATCCTCGATAGTATTGTAGCGGTGCTTAGGCGAAGCCCTGCGACGGTAGATCATCAAGATTGTCACCACGCCGTCGTGCTGACGGAACTCTTCCCCGACACTTTGCTGGATCGGAGTCCGGGGATCGTCATCGAGTTGAACGTGTGCTAAAACTCGGAGGTGTCGTAGTTTCGGTGCTTGATAGGTCGGGCCGTGAAGATGTACGACTACATCAATCGCGTTGTGCTAACGCTTCCGCTGTCGGTCTGCAAGGGTACGTAGATCACACTCTCCCCTCTCGTTGCTATGCATCACCATGATCTTGCGTGTGCGTAGGAATTTTTTTGAAATTACTACGTTCCCCAACATTAATCACATAACGTTGTGAACTAGATTATTGACTCTAGTAAACCCTTTGGGTATTAGTCACATGAAGATGTGAACTAATCACATAAAGATGTGAACTATTGGTGTGAAATCACATGGCGATGTGAACTAGATTATTGACTCTAGTGCAAGTGGGAGACTGAAGGAAATATGCCCTAGAGGCAATAATAAAGTTGTTATTTATATTTCCTTATATCATGATAAATGTTTATTATTCATGCTAGAATTGTATTAACCGGAAACTTAGTACATGTGTGAATACATAGACAAACAGAGTGTCCCTAGTATGCCTCTACTTAACTAGCTCGTTAATCAAAGATGGTTAAGTTTCCTTGCCATAGACATGTGTTGTCATTTGATGAATGGGATCACATCATTAGAGAATGATGTGATGGACTAGACCCATCCGTTAGCTTAGCACTATGGTCGTTTAGTTTATTGCTATTGCTTTCTTCATGACTTATACATATTCCTATAACTATGAGATTATGCAAATCCCGAATACCGAAGGAACACCTTGTGTGCTATCAAACATCGCAATGTAACTGGGTGATTATAAAGATGCTCTACAGGTGTCTCCGATGGTGTTTGTTGAGTTGGCATAGATCAATATTAGGATTTGTCACTCTGATTGTCGAAAAGGTATCTCTGGGCCCGCTCGGTAATGCACATCTCTATAAGCCTTGCGAGCAATGTGACTAATGAGTTAGTTGCGAGATGATGCATTACGGAACGAGTAAAGAGACTTGCCGTTAACGAGATTGAACTAGGTATGATGATACCGACGATCGAATCTCGGGCAAGTAACATATTGATGACAAAGGGAACGACGTATGTTGTTATGCGGTTTGACCGATAAAGATCTTCATAGAATATGTAGGAGCCAATATGAGCATCGAGGTTCCGCTATTGGTTATTGTCAGTAGATGTGTCTCGGTCATGTCTACATAGTTCTCGAACCCATAGGGTCCGCACGCTTAACGTTCGATGACGATTTGTATTATGAGTTATGTGATTTGATGTACCGAAGCTTGTTCCGAGTCCCGGGTGAGATCACGGACATGACGAGGAGTCTCGAAATGGTTGAGACGTAAAGATCGATATATTGGAAGGCTATATTCGGACATCGGAAAGGTTTCGAGTGATTCGGGTATTTTTCAGAGTACCGGAGAGTTACGGGTATTCGACGCGGAAGTAATGGGCCTTAATGAGCCATACGGGAAAGGAGAGAAGGGCCTCAAGGGGTGGCTGCCCCCCCCCCCCATGGGCTGGTCCGAATTGGACTAGGGAGGGGGCGGCGCCCCCCTCTTTCCTTCTCTCCCTCTTCCCCTTCCTTCTTCTCCTACTCCAACTAGAGAAGGGTGGAAACCTACTCCTACTAGGAGTAGGAATCCCCCTTGGGGCGCGCCATAGAGAGGGCCGGCCCTCCCCTCCTCCAGTCCTTTATATACGGGGGAGGGGGCACCCCATAGACACACAAGTTGATAGTTGTCTTAGCCGTGTGCGGTGCCCCCCTCCACAGATTTCCACCTTGGTATATCGTTGCAGTGCTTAGGCGAAGCCCTGCGTCGGTAGATTCATCATCACCGTCATCACGCTGTCGTGCTGACGCAGCTCTTCCTCGATCTCAACTGGATCTAGAGTTCGTGGGACGTTACCGAGCTGAACGTGTGCCGATCGCGGATGTGTCGTATCTTCTGTGCTAGGATGGGTCGGATCGTGAAGACGTACGACTACATCAACCGCGTTGTCATAACGCTTCCGCTTACGGTCTACAAGGGTACGTGGACAACACTCTTTCCCTCTTGTTGTTATGCATCATACATATGGATCTTGCGTGTGCGTAGAATTTTTTTCGAAATTATTGCATTCCCCAACAGTTATGTCGCCGGTGCTCACTGTCCATATCTTGACTCGTATGATGCTTGTTGCTACCGCTGAGAGATGAAGAAAGGGGATAGTGAACGGTGAGAAAGGCGTGAGAGGATTTATGGCGTCGCTTCGAGAAATAACGTGGCGTCTCAACCATGTACCCCCTCCTAGCGGTCGCTCGGGTCTGGCTCACTGAAAATGACTATTCTCCGTTCATCCAGAGCTAGGCTTTGACTTGCTTTGAGTTTCGTGCGATGCATGTCCGGATTACGTAGACGACGAAACAGACAAAAACTAGAGTAATGTTACATCTAGGTGAAACACACATGTAAATTAACATAAACAACAACGTGGTGGGCTGGGATTGGAGAGAGGGCGAGGAAGGGGCCCACCCCCATTAAAAAAATCAGCGTGGGGTGTAGCATTATTGCAAAAAATGTATCCCTTTAGCCCGATCGAGAGGATGGCTGGCAAGCAAATAGACCTTAACTCTACCACTAATCGAGTGGTACACACAGTCAGTGGCGGAGCCAGCTATCTGGCAAGGCCTGGCAGCTGCCACACCTAGATTTCAACCAAAGGTACTAGTACACCTACGTGCTGGACATGGACCTGGTACTACAAGTACGTAGCTGGTGGGGATGATGTAAAACTCTGCCGGACAGAGCACGAGTACACGCAGGATAATAAAATATGGTACTTAAATTTGGATTTTAGTTGTATTTGCGAAACACAAAGTATTTATATATCTAATATTCTAGGCAGTTTTTGGTCAGTTGCATTTTACATGCTTTTCTCCTTCATAAGCTCGGCCACACCTGAAAATTATTTCTGCATTCGCCACTGCACACAGTTTGTAGTGAGGAGAGTGCAAGCTCGTATGTACTGTACAACCAGTCGCTGCTAGAGAAGCCCAGCCCGTGGTGAAATGGGGCCGTGCTCGTGCTGGCCTATTTCCGGCTTAAGCCGTCCACGTCACGCGTGGAAACTAGCAGGGTGACGGGACAGTGGGGCACGTACGTGGACGTTGATGGATCAGGAGAGACGCGAGATCGACGATGACATCTTCGTCTCCACCGCATCGACTGTTGGCAGCAGGCAGGCTTAAGTTAACCCATGCAACGACTGGTCCTCCGTGCTAATTTGAAAACCAAGCAAGCAGAGCACGCTGGTCTGGGACCACTGGTGAAACACGAATTCCCCTGTCTGTTTGCAGCAGCGTGTTTCACCAAGTACGGCGACGTCGACGTCGACGTCGACGTGGAGAGAGAGAGAGAGAGATTCCTTGCTTCCACATGGCACGATGCGGTGGACGAGACTAGGGCCACATGGCACGGTGCTCAGTCTCCGTGTCTGCCTCGCGTGGCGTGGCAGCAATTAACCAGCTGGACGGATCGGTCGGGGCGATAACAATTCCGTCCTTTTCCACCGGCTCCGGGCCGTAGCACGCCGCGCCTCTCGCCGATCGCTCTCGCTGCCTGCCATGCCCGTTGCTGTGTGATGTTTCAGTCCCCACGCCGTCGGTAAGATCGAGGGGGAAGCTCGGCAGGCAGGCGTCCCTCTCCCGATCGCCAGGCGACCCAACAGCAGTAACAAGCTCTCCCGTGGCAGCGTTGTGTTCTCCCGTGGCCGGGATGCATGGTGGTAGGGACGTAGGGTACGTACGAGTAGTATGAACTATGAAGTGAAGCTTGGGCATCGCTCCACATAACGTTCTTTCCGTGCTAGAAAACGGTCAGGCATGGCCCCACGCAGCGACCATGGCCACCACGTCCCCGCCTACATCAGCAGCAGGACAAAGAATGTGCCAAGCTCGAGTTTGGTTGTCACCACCATCACCGCAGCTATTATCCAGGCCAGGAATGTGCAGCCGCGCCAACAGTTCAGGTTTGGCGCCTGTTCCCCGGCCGTACACAACCCCTTAACACACTACTAGCTCCGCATTGGCCAGGACTTCTTTTTTCGAATCAAGACAAGCAAGGCCCCAAGAGCACAGCATCAGCTTACGCTCCTCGCAGCGCACATTAGCATGTGAGGGCGCATATGGCCATGTCCCCCGGGCTCTGCACGTACGGCATCGGCCGGTTTATTAATGGACGGCGGCCGGCCGAGAGGGGCGTCGTGGTGGCTCTGGCCTCCAGGTGACCGGGTGCACCGCATCGATCATATCCTCGGATCCGTCCGTCACATGGGGGGGACGGAGCCAGCGGCACGGGGCGCGGGGGAGAGCCACGCCGCCATTGATCGGGCGGTACGGGCGCCGCATCGGCGACGTGGTCTGGTTGCAGAGCGCGAGGCACGAGAGACCCGCCAGCCCGGGCCGTGGCGATTAACCTGAATTTTCAGACCTGAAAGCTCGTGGGCGGCTGTTCTTCAGGACTCTTCACGGACGCACGGCCCGGAAACGATCTGATTCGATCCCGCATACAAGGAGCAGGTGAATAGATCGGGGTCACCAAACAGCAAATTATTATGATCGGTTGCGTAGACCCTTCTTCGGCGAAATCATGCCGTTTTTCCTTGAAGAGATGGACTGTTACTACATGATCTACGAATCATTGGGTGTGTCAATTAGTGCTTGGCATTCATTCAGGAAGAGGGAGCCGCTCCTACCACGAGAGAGAGATATTTAGTGGACGTTAACCAACAGTTAGAGGCGCTGGTACGGGAGTGGAGCGTACTTCAATGGTGCACATGGGGGCTCAACGGAAAGCACTTGTTATTGTCTTCTACTAACCTTAACCAACCATACTCATGGAACATTCATTGGGGTCGTTTGACTTGCTAAAGGAAATGGCTGGCCAATGGCCGAAAGACACAGACGATCGATTGGAAGGAAGGATGAGTAGTAGTTTCCATCTCTTTTGGACTTGGATAAAAAGAAGAAAAAGGACCCCCATGAAGTACAACTACTGGAGCATCATGAAGTACAACTACTGGAGCATTTTAACACCGCAACGAACGAAAAGTGCTTGCACTGGCACAAATCATTGGATGCCTTGACGCCCACGTGGCCATAACTCCGGAAGAAAGCCATGCCATTGTCACGCCACTCTTGTTCTTTCATAACGAAGGGAAAAAATGATTGCTATATCCTGGAGATCTCTGAATGAAAAATCTTCAGGAAAAATGGCAGATGGCAAGCATAAAGAAGCAATGACATGCCCAGACCAAACTTGTTTCTGGGTTCTGTGCTGCTCAATGCAACACCCGAAATTTTTTGCATCTCAGTGCTGCCGCTCAAAGCAACTGCTCTCATGTTAAGGCCGAAATGGAGCAGGAGAATCAAATTCTTCAAGTAGCAGCGGCAACTGTAGCTGCTCAGTCAAGAATGTTGCTGGACCTTACTTAGACAAGAGGAAATAGTCAAGGCATGCAACATATATACATGATTACATGCTACTGTACTGAATCCTGATCCCTCCCCTCGCCCCCTCCTCCCCAAATCCACCCCAATGCCTACCCTAAGCAGCTACCATAATTTTGCCTCTCGAGCACCCTTCCTCATTTTCCAGTACAGTAAGAACACAAGGTCCCAAGTCCAAAATACAATCCTCCGCGCCGCAAGTAACGTTCCTAGCTCACTTATCATCGCTGGTTAAGCCCCGATTATAGCGGCCATATCCTCTTCCAATGACGTTTCAGGTCTGACAATCTCTTCAGGCGAATCGTCCAGCAGATCGTCCTCAGCCTCCGGCTTTCTAGGCGGTTCAGTTTGGATCAATCTCCTTAGCTCCATCTCCAGTTCTTTCGCGACGCTCTCGTTTTTAGTAAGGAAAGCTTTAACGGCATCTTTACCATGGAACTGCTGTTCGTTGAAAGAATAATACGCGCCCCCGGTCTTTTTAACAAGCTTGTGCTTTAACCCAAGATCAAAAAGCTCTGAACTGCGGCATATTCCTTTTCCAAATTCCAGCTCAAACTGTGCAGTCCTGAACGGTGGGGCATGCTTGTTTTTCACAATCTTCACAGTAACCTGACTTCCTATAATCTGCAAACAAAATTCATTGTCATCATTTCCACGAGATTGTTAGATAAGCAGCGTGTATAATGGTTCAAGCCACTCATCTCACATGCCATATGAGGAACCTAATCTGCAAGGGCAGTTATTTTATTTTACCCAGTGATGGCATAACTTAATATTCAATTCACTGCATTGATAGCAAAAAACAAGCCTCTAAGAGTTGCATGTATCGCATGTCTAACAGAAATTCAGCACAAAGAGACAAAAAAAAAAGGGCAGCCCCAGTGCATGTAGCTCCCGCTTGCGCAGGGTCTGGGGAAGGGTCCGACCCCTTTGGGTCTATTGTACGCAGCCTTTCCCTACATTTCTGCAAGAGGCTGTTTCCAGGACTTGAACCCGTGACCTCATGGTCACAAGGCAGCAGCTTTACCACTGCGCCAAGGCTCCCCTTCAAATTCAGCACAAAGAGACAATTAAAAAAAATGTCTCATGCAGGTATGACCCTCAAAAGAAGTCAGTTTTGAACACCAAAACCAACATGTTAAAAGTATCAGTAAATTTCCAAAAACAGCTAATGGTAAGGATATAATGAATTAGTACATTACCTCTTCACCTTTCTTTACCATGCCAATTCGCCTGATGTTCAGGCGAACTGAGGCATAAAATTTAAGGGCATTTCCACCGGAAGTGACCTCTTGTGGCCCTCCAAATCCTCCCCCAAACGTCTGTACCTTAGACCTGATCTGCAACGTGTTTAAGGATACAAATTATTAAAAAAAATCAAAATATGTGAAGACGAAAAGACTGGAGAGGTTATTGCAATGCCAAACATGGGAATTTTCAGGAGAAATGCAGGATAAATGTGCATAATAATGATGGCCATCTCCAATTAATCATGCCCAACAGAGGATCAAGAAGAACCAGTTGTATATATACTTTTAATGTTTCTTAATCTTCAAAGAAAAACATTTCCTAGCTTCAGCGGAATATCATTCTGGAAGTTTCCAGGTAATTATACCCTCAAGTAAAATTAAAATGGCTATCAAGACTTATTGACTTGCATCGATAAAATAAATCCAAATTCCAGTAGTAGATGAATAATTGCAAAATTATGTGAGTTGTCTACTCACTATTGAGCCATAGAAGGAATCCTATGCCAACTAAGAAGTAAAAAACTCAAAGAAATGGCCGTATAATTAGTACCTGATTAATAAATAGCAAAACTGTCTGGGATAGTGAAAGAGAATGGCTCAGTTTGCGAAGAGCTTGACTCATCAGTCTGGCTTGGAGAGCCACATGTGCATCACCCATCTCTCCATCAAGCTCGGTCTTGGGGACAAGAGCTGCTACCTGCACAATAGAATAAGATGAATAGTGTAAATAACTCTGCAATGAAGGAAGAATTTTGGTTATTAAGATTGAGTAGCATGCTTAAAGTATTAACTTGACAATGCACTAATTTGAGCAGTATTGCAGTCATGATTAAGTAGAAACTAATTCTGCTATGAAATAGAAAATCAGATGGGAGGGGCAGCGGTCAAGGTCTTACACTGTCAACAACAACAACATCAACAGAGCCACTTCGAATCAGCGTGTCTACAAGACTGAGTGCTTGCTCAGCAGAGTCTGGCTGAGAGAGAAGCAAGTTACCGGTGTCGACACCAATTGACTCTGCCAGAGTTGGATCCAAAGCATGCTCTGCATCTACAAATGCACAATAACCTAGAGACAAGGCAAACCAAAAAAATAAAAAATAGTTAAGTTGAATTTCGATAGCCACAGGACTATGCCTATAAACTTGAGTACACTTAAACCAAGATTTAATTCCTTCAACACGTTTAACTGTGCCAAGTAAAAAATTGTGGCTCATACTGAAACAAAGTAAATCAGGATTATGGAAGAGCTCCCATTCATGGACTCATAGTTGACTTATCTTCATATTACATACTCTTATGCATAAATTAAATTTTCACCACATTCTATTCTTTAAGCATAAAAGAGCATGTATCATATCAGATGCAAACAGAAAGGTCCAAAATTAAATACACTGGATTACTAATGTACAGCACAAATAATTTGGGAATTGACATGAAAAGAAACTCAGCGTGAGAACTTTTAGCCAATTGTTCGAATAGTTTGGGGTTTAATAGGGAGGTTTGAGAAGCAACGTGTGTACAAAACAGAATTAACAATACATCTTAAGGTTCACGTTATTAAGCAGTTGCAGGTTAGCAGAACCTTGATTAACGCATGCTACATCAACAGCAGTTGAATAAATAATATTTCTGAATCACCACGCGCTCAGTCCTATACGGACATGCTACGAAGTCCACACTTACTTCCATAGACTGAAGGGGAACACAGAAGGGTGCCACTTTTCTCTAGTACTAGTAATTAGCCAATCACAAGAAAAGGAAAACAGAACATCAAAAGGAAGTCAGTTTCAAAGTTTTGGGCTTACCACCGCCGCTAAGCTTTTGTGCTTCTGCAATAACGTGAAGAGCAAGAGTTGTCTTTCCTGAAGCCTCTGGGCCGTACACCTCTATAACACGTCCCTGCAAAGAATAATGTAATGCCAATTTAACAAAACAAAATACATCATTGCAAGAAAACCATAAATGGTTGCTAAAAGATAACACCATGAACGGGACTAGTGACTAAAGTCAAATGTAAAAGAACAATTTTGTGGTACCAAGCAGATTACAAATTGCAACATAATGAGCATCAAAGAGCTTCCACTCTGAAGAACATATGTAACTGTATGGGAATGTGTACCTTTGGAAGCCCACCAATTCCCAGTGCCAGATCCAAAGAGAAAGATCCGGTAGACACAACAGGTACTTCTCTATGACCTTCAGAGCGGCCAAGCCACATTATTGCTCCTTTCCCGAACGAAGTTGTTATTTGATCAATGGCCTGATGTAAAGCCAAGTCTTTCTTTGACATATTCTCCTCACCGGAGTCGGTGCCACTTGACTTTGACTTCTTTTTGGCTAACCATAAGAGACGAATCAGTACATGATTCAGTATGTAGTACGAGTGGAACATAGTTGGAGCAAATCATGCAGTGCAATACCGCAGTGCAGGTAACAGTAAGAAGTACTAAGAAATGATTCATTAGGTGGTAGCAACGAAGCATAATAGAAGACAAATAAGTAATCATGCAACTGAATTTCCTAAAATTATATGTAGGTTCAAATATCAGTTCGAACAACAAAATTAAGCAATTATAAATCGATCCACATATTGCAATGCTCAGAATACATGGCAGAATATTTGCATGAACATATGGAGAAATGATGTCTACAACCTTTAGATGCGAAATCTCGGCAATGAAAGGTAGAGCCACATATCACCTGCCTATAGCTCTGCAGAAATATCAAAGCATTAGCAACAACATATCACTGTTCCATTGTTCGTAAACCATTGATTCTTATGAAATTGCCCCACATAAATCAGCATCCTCTTATAGCCCATTAGGGAGAGACACTTGGTGAACTCTACTGCGCTATCGCGTTTCCTTCAGTAATTCTTTTGAAGCCTATCGCGTGTGATACATTTCTTCCATTGATTTTATTTAATCCCTAACGGATACAAGCATACCAGAAAGGCGCTGCAAACAAACTCTTCAGGCCAGCTAGACGGCTACAACTTGCAAGGATGAAAATTGCATGGCGCTAATCGAGTCTAAAAAAAGCAGTTGATCTATTTTCAGTACTCCATCACAGGTAATAAATCTAAATAAAGCAGACAACATATTATCACAAATTGCATTTTCAAACGGCAGGTTCAGAACAGGGGGTGATAGGATATATACCTTAAAACAAATCAGTAAAAGAATAGTGTTTAAAACGGCGTCATCTGGTGAAATACACTAAATTGGAGCGGGTTTACAGGCTCTCACGGTGGGAAATCGAGATTAAAACAGGAGAAATCGGGGCCTAAAAAAGGAACGCAGCCGATCAAACTCCGAGACCAGAGCAGGGCTCTGGCATCCGATCACTGCAGCGGAAGCATTGGGCTCGTCCGCTCTGGCTGCGCGCCCCCAACCCCCAACCCGTCCGAAAATGAAAACAACACACGCTTTGCGCACACAGCGGAGAGGGCAGGAGCAGGGAGAGTTTCGACCTCGGGGCTGGAGGCGGTGGCGGCCGAGGCGGCGGAGGCGATGGCCCGCCGCAGCGACGCGCGCCTCAGGAGGGTCGCCATGGCGGCTCGGCGGTCTCCGTCCCCTGCAGCCGCGAGGGGAGGATTTGGGGAGGGATGGGGGGCTAGGGTTTAGGGTTTTGCGCGCTCGGTTTTTTCTTTTCTGCTCAGTGTTTTCGGCCGCCGCCTCCTCCTTTTGTTTTGCGCCCCCGGTCTCTGCTCTGCTCCCCGTTCTCGGGCGACGGGAGGCGCGGGCGAGCGCCCCACTGCTGGCCCGCACACCATGGGGACCTGCGACGACCAACGTGGGACCCACTTGTCTGCGTCGACGAACTGCCCGAGACCGGTGTGGACCATGTCCACGGAAGTGTTTTTTTAAGCAAGCGTCCACGGAAGTACGACCTCCTTTTCTTCTTCCCCCTGGAACTACAGGCCCACGCACAGTCAAACAGCACAGCCGCTTTCTCTGGACTGGAGGCCCAATAAGAGGCCATATGGCCCGGCCCGGCCAGTACCTTCGTCTCCCTCGGCCCTGCCACTTTCTCCCCAAAGTTTCGAGTAAGATCCGGGCATCCGGCTCCCCTCCACCTCCACGTGGGATTCGCGTGAATTTCCCCGTCGTTCTCCAAGGACTGTGCCCCGAACCATCCGCTTCGGAGGGGCTCGCTTTGAGTGAGATCCAGTTCTTGGGCCGCCATTGCTGCGGCGCCCACGTCCGTTCCCGGCAACAGGAGGAGGTCTCTGTGCATGCCCGTCATCTCCCCCCTTCCTTTCTCGCTTTTGCCAGCGCCGGCTGCTCCCGCGGCGTCGCGAGCTCGCTGGAACAGCTTCCCGCACCACCGGCTTTTGCGAGGTAATCTGAGCTCGCTTTCTCTGAAGTTCATGTCTTCTTTTGTGCTTCCGGTCAACTATGTATATGCTGTCGGTGTGGCCTTGGCGACTTGTCGCTGACGGTGGTTCGCCCCATTAGCCGTGCTCTGGAATGGATACACTTGAGGCTGAAATTAGAAATGTTCTGCGTATTTGATTTGATATCTGGGTTGCCTCTGAAGCTCCCGTTTGAGCTGAACTCAAATGCAGTGCAGATGCGAATGGGCTAATCTGGACTGTGGTCTTGGGCTAGAGCTGTACTGCTTAATATATGAAATTATGTACGGCTACATACGTTCTTGCTCCACTGCTAACTAGTACTCCAATGAAGCATAATGGAGTAGTTCAATATCGTTTTAGATAAAATCATTCGATTTACTTGAATTAGAATTAGTTATACTGAATGCGGTCGAAGTTAGCATCGTCTCCTACGAATAAGTGTGATGTTTTTGTGTGGTCTGACGCCGCTGTCAGTTGAAACAAAAGCAGGCATGTGCAGCAACGGTTTTGATTCAACTAACTGCCTTCATATGGAGGAGGTTGAGCCGAATTTATCCCCATTTCTCCACAAGCTTTTTAAAGAGGTTGGTACTGTTTGCACTTCTGTATGTTGTTGATAACTATAAACAGAAATGGAAACTGAGTGTATTGGGAAATGGCGAATGGTTGTTGCAGTGGGATGACTGCAAGGCGAGGGGATTGTTTCACCACAACATCACTACCTGTGAGACCAAGGTTTCACGTTCTTCTCTGATTAACTATACTGAGAATTATCTGGGTTTTTTCCCTAGTTGAATTTCCTAGTGTCACGTTGACAGGTGCTACCTGGAGAACACAATTTTGTTGCAACATTGATAGAAGGGCGTGACCAGAAGAAGCGGCCAACTGAATTTGGAATGAACCAAGTCCTCCAACCATTTCATAGTGACAAGTTCAATTTCACTAAAGTTAAACCGGAGGAGGTGATCTTCAGGTTCCAAGAAACTGAGAATGATTCTGCCCAGTATTTTGACGGAGCTCCTCCCACTGTTTCAGCTTCTCCTAGCAGCATTTTGATCAACGTGAGTGTGTGTCCGTCTCTGATATTACTTCTACCTCGTATAGACTTAATTTATCTTTTCTGTATTCTGTCTCACAGGTGAGCCCAATCGGGTACTGTCATGTGCTTTTGATCCCTCAAATCCAGGAATGCTTGCCGCAAAGGGTTGATCGAGAGAGCTTCTTACTGGCCATGTACGTCGCAAGGGAGGCAAAGAATCCATTCTTCAGAGTTGGCTATAACAGTCTGGGTGCTTTCGCAACAATCAATCACCTCCATTTCCAAGTTAGTCATACTCAAACTTCATTGATTATCTCTGCCTTATGCTTCCCTCTCACAGATATTGCTTGTCAGGCATACTATCTGAAAGTGCAGTATCCAGTCGAAAAGGCGCCAACAGAAAAGCTCACAGTCGTAGGGAACGGTGTCAGCATTTCTCAGCTGGTGCGGTACCCAGTAAGCGGCTTTGCATTTGAAGGGGGAGCGAGCCTGGAGGATCTGTCACAGGTCGTCTCAGATGCATGCATCTTCTTGCAAGAGAATAACAGACCTTTCAATGTCCTTATCTCTGAATCTGGCAAGAGATTATTCCTTCTACTACAGGTACAGTACTGCAAATGCAACCTCGGCTTTATTTGTGAACTAGAACTGGATTGTCGGCTTAACATTTATCTCCCTCTGTTTGATCGACGAACCAGTGCTACGCTGAGAAGCAGGCTTCCGGGAAGGCGAGCCAGGAATTCCTCGACATGAGAATCAACCCAGCGGTGTGGGAGCTCAGCGGCCATCTGGTTCTGAAGAGGAGGAAGGACTACGACGAAGCATCTGCGGCAACACTATGCGGGTTTTTGGTTGAAGCGTCCCTGTCTGAAGCAGAGTTCCAGGAGCTGAAGAAGTGCGTCTTGGAGTTCCTGGCCAGTGCAAGTCCTGAAAAGTGAAAAGTAGAGATGAAACCAAACCAATTCTGAGGTGCTGATCAGTAATGTTGGGTGTGCTAAGTCGTTTCAGATATGCTGTCAGCTGTCAGTTCAGCATGGTCCTGAGGGTCTCTATGATTGTTCCATGTAACCAACTAAGTTGGTGACAACTTGTACATTGTCCTTCACTGTTTCGGAGCCGAATCACTCCATTTTTAATCAAAGCCTCAAACACCATGATCTTCCATCGCGCATGCGCTACCGAGGCCGTGCTATTTCGGGCGTACAATGGTTGCAACTAGTCCTGCCGGATTGGATATCTATCTTTTGTCGAAGAACGATGCCAAGTGGCCTATTAGCTCAGCTGGTTAGAGCGTCGTGCTAATAACGCGAAGGTCGCAGGTTCGAGACCTGCATGGGCCAATAGTTTTTCCACATGGCTTCGTTTCATTTCATTATTATTGCGCGGGCAAACCATTTTATCAGAAGATGGACCCACCGTACAGACTCCACACAATGGTTTTTTTTTTGAGGGGGTCGCCATAGCTCGGAGGCGGGGACGGAGACCATTTCATTTCATGCAGAAGTGGACCAGGCCCCATGCCACTTGCGTACCCTGCCCACCCATGAGCGAGCAGTCGAGCAGAGAGATTCCTGGCCCCGTACCGAAAGGGGGAAGCCATGCAAGGGACCGGGGCACCGCACGCAGGCCCGCCATATGCCCAAAGCGGCCACGGAGCGGACCACCAGGCACTGCCAGTGGCGTTGAAGCAACCAGAGGTCACTGTACCCATGCCGTCCACGTTTGCGCTCACGGCCACGGAGAGAGAGAGAGAGGGGCAGCGCCCGTGTTATTCAACCCCCCAGCTCGTGTGCCTTGGATCTTAAGCTCCTTTCTTCGTCTCCCTTCCTTCTAACCCCCTCAGTTCTGTTTCGTTGTTGCTAATATCCCCCTTTGGCATAGTTATCTCTTCATTAAGCTAATAATCCAATATATTAGTCTAATTATATTCTGAAATGACCACTCCGCCCTAGTATGTTTTCTTCAAGTCGCAAGACAGAGAAGTCGCTTGTTCGTTTATGTTTCTGCTCGTCCCATCAGTCGCGAGACAGAGATGGCTTGCTCGGCCATGTTCGGCATCACACTGGACTAGGTGCCAGGGAAAACGGAGGAGGAAGGGAGATAGTAGAATTGGGTGCGCGCGTGCTCACTCCGGTTCGTTCGATAGCGGCGGACGACCAGGAGACGCAGGGTCGACCCGGAGGCGGGCGGGCGGGGCCATGGATTGAGGCCAGGAGCGCGCCCGGCAGCCAGTTGGAGTAGAGATTGGTGGTGAGAGCATCTCCAACAACCACGCCAAACTAGCGCCGCGCCGCAAAATTGCCCGTTTTAGCGCGCGCGCAACCGGTATAGTTGCTCCAGCGGACGCGCAAAAACAGCGCGCGCGGCATATGTAGTTCAGCGTGCGGGCCGAAACTCAATCGCGCGCCGCTTATTTGCTGCGCCCGCTCCCACGCGCTCGCTCGCAACTCCCATCCCCCATCCAGCCGCGCCGCAGCCGCCGACCGCGCCACCCGGCGACCGTTCCGGCGCTTCCCCGGCCTATCCCCGCCCCGCGGCGGCTTCCCCGACCCCCCCTCTAGTCCCACCGCCCCTCGCGCGCGTCCGTCCTCCGACGAACAGCGCCCGTGCGCTCACTGCCGCTCGGCGCCCGCAAGGTGTTCGACAAAACGCCTAGAAGGTATGTATTGCTCAAAAGCCATGAATTTCGTGCATGTTGATTGTAGTTTTTATATCATAGTATTGAACATTGTAGATGAGTTCGTCGTATGATTCTTTCGAAGAAGAATTTGATATGGAAGAGGAGGATGATCTTGCAATGATCCTAGCTATGCATATCAATAAAAAACCTAAACACGATGGTTCGGTTATGGGTCGGAAGAAAATTTGGAGGGATAGGATCGATGCCCACAACAGATTGATCAAGCATTATTTTGCGGAGAATCCCACATACCCCGAGTCGTATTTTCGTCGCCGGTTTAGGATGAGCACCGAGTTGTTCAGGCGCATTGCAGAGAAACTAGCGAGCCATGACCGCTTTTTTCAGCAAAGGAGGAATGCCACTGGAGAGCTCGGGCATAGCACCTTTCAGAAGGTGACAGCCGCTTTGCGTATGTTGGCATACGGTATACCGGCTAATCTAGTTGATGATCACTTGGCTATGGATGAGAGCCAAGCCATCATGTGTGTCAAGCGCTTCGCAGTCGGAATTGTGCAAGTGTTTGGCGAGGAGTATTTGAGATCTCCCAATGCTGAAGACGCTGCAAGGCTATTGGCGATGAACAAAGCTCGCGGCTTTCCTGGCATGCTTGGCTCAATAGATTGCTTGCATTGGAGTTGGAAGAATTGTCCAAAGGCATGGCATGGGCAGTTCCATGGCCAAAAAAGGGTGCCACTATAATCCTTGAAGCGGTGGCCGATCAAGAGACTTGGATTTGGCATGCATTCTTTGGGATCCCTGGATCTTTGAACGACATCAATGTTGTCAACCGGTCACCACTGATGAATAAGATTGCAAATGGTGAGTTGCCATTAGTGCAGTTTGTAGCAAATGGCCGTACATACAACTATGGCTATTATCTAGCGGATGGCATCTATCCAAAGTGGCAAACCTTTGTCAAGTCGTTGAAAAAGCCAGAAGGTAAGAAAAATCTTGATTTCCACAATGCTCAGCGGCGGCTAGAAAAGATGTGGAGAGAGCTTTTGGGATTTTGCAAGCCCAATTTGCTATTGTGAGAGGACGGGCTAGATTTTGGGATCAGAAAATGCTTTGGTACATCATGCACGCTTGTGTGATCATGCATAACATGATCATCGAGAATGAGCGTGGCCAAGATGTAGACTACTCTCAGTATGAGCTCTTGGACATCCCGTGCGAGTGCGACGGAGGGCTGAAAGGGTGGCCCATTTTGTTGCCTCCTATCATGCCATTCGACGTCCCGCAGCGCATAATGATCTTCAGAAGGATCTAATTGAGGAGTGGTGGGCATGGAATTGACGACAAAGAGCATCATGATTTATGCGTTTGATATTGTATTGTTGAACTATTTGTTGTGTTTATTGCACTATTTATTGTATTGAACGATAAACTATTTGTTTGAGTTGTAATAATGAAATTGAACTATTTATTTTGATTTATTTTTGTTTGTGTTTGATCTTTTTGCTTATGTTTTGGAATGCATATGTTGTTTGTGCGATAGTCGCACGCGCTGCATTTTTGCGCGCTACTGGAGCGGCGCGCGCGTGCGCTACTTTTTAGCGCGGCTGCTGGAGCCAGCGCTGCGCGCCGCGCCAAACCAGGCGACCGGCGCGCGGCAAAGCAGTTTTTTGCGCGCGACGCGTTCGGTGCCTGTTGGAGATGCTCTGACCGGCGGAGCTGAGGCTTGGCGGCGGCCGGCTGAACTGAGGTCTGCGTCGATCTGGGGCTGGGTAGAAACTGAAGAGCAGTTCTGTCTAATCAGATGCCCTTTGGTTGGTTATATATTGACAAATATGTTAAGGATGTCAAAGGGGGGAATTAGCAACAACAAGACCGAACTGGGGGGCTTAGAAGGAAGGGAGACGAAGAAAGGGGCTTAAGATCCAAGGCACACGAGCT
>NC_041384.1:641953443-641993145 GCF_002162155.2 Triticum dicoccoides | reverse complement strand
CTCTCGTTATTCAAGGCTCACGCGTTTCACAGCCGAGTACCGATGGACATTCTTCGAATCATACTGGATCGCCATAGATCTTGAAGGGACCCAACCCAATGCTTGGAGGGAGATGGACGTGTTGATGGCGATCACATTTTTATCATCAGATGTGTGCACTTCGGTGGGATGGACGGCGATCCAATCAGGTAGCAACCGGTGGCTGGCTAAAGGTTGATTGGTTACTTAGAGTAACTTCAATGGAGCGACCCATTTCGTTCGCCGTTGTTCGTTTGGGTCGGCGCGGACAAAACAATGGCCCAACGCACAGACCCATTTTCATTTTGCGTCCGCTTTATGTCCGCGCGGACCCATTTCCGACTCAAATTTGGGACTGATTTGGGTCCGAAGCGGACACAAAGCGGATGTTTTCTGCCTCCCTCTCGTCCTCCACTGTCCGCTGCATGCCCGCGCTACCCCACCTGCCATCCACCTGTTGGGGAACGTAGTAGAATTTCAAAATTTTCTACACATCACCAAGATCAATCTATGGAGTCATCTAGCAACGAGGGAGAGAGGAGTGCATCTACATACCCTTGTAGATCATGAGCGGAAGCGTTCAAGAGAACGGGGTTGATGGATTCGTACTCGATGTGATCCAAATCACTGAAGATCCTAGCGCCGAACGGACGACACCTCCGCGTTCAACACACGTACGAAGCGAGGACGTCTCTCGCGCCTTGATCCAGCAAGGAGGAGGGAGAGGTTGAGGAAGAGGGCTCCAACAGTAGCACGACAGCGTGGTGGTGATGAAGCTGCAGTACTCCGACAGGGCTTCGCCAAGCTCTTATGGAGGAGGAGAGGTGTTGGGGAGGGGAGGGGCTGCGCCTTGGATGTTGTGTGCAGCCATCCCCTCACCCCTCTATTTACAGGGGAAGGGGGAAGGGGGCCGGCCCCCTCTAGATGAGATCTAGAGGGGGGGCGGCGGCCAAGGGGAGGGGGGCTTGCCCCCCAAGCAAGGGGGCGCCCCCCTTAGGGTTTCCCCCAACCCTAGGCGCATGGGCCCTAGGGGGGTGTGGCGCCCCAGCCCACTTGGGCTGGTTCCCTTCTCCATACAGCCCATAAGGCCCTCCGGAAGAGGTGGCCCCTCCCGGTGGACCCCCGGAACCCCTCGGGTGGCCCCGGTACAATACCGATATGCCCCCGAACCTTTCCGGCGACCGTATGACAACTTCCCATATATAAATCTTTACCTTCGGACCATTCCGGAACTCCTCGTGACGTCCGGGATCTCATCCGAGATTCCGAACAACATTCGATAATCACATACAAGTCTTCCTAACAACCCTAGCGTCACCGAACCTTGAGTGTGTAGACCCTATGGGTTCGGGAGACATGCAGACATGACCGAGACGACTCTCCGGTCAATAACCAACAGCGGGATCTGGATACCCATGTTGGCTCCCACATGCTCCACGATGATCTCATCGGATGAACCACGATGTCGAGGATTCAATCAATCCGTATACAATTCCCTTTGTCAATCGGTACGTTACTTGCCCGAGACTCGATCGTCGGTATCCCAATACCTTGTTCAGTCTCGTTACCGGCAAGTCACTTTACTCGTACCGTAATGCATGATCCCGTGATCAACCACTTGATCATATTGAGCTCATTATGATGATGCATTACCGAGTGGGCCCAGAGATACCTCTCCGTCATATGGAGTGACAAATCCCAGTCTCGATTCGTGCCAACCCAACAGACACTTTCGGAGATACCTGTAATGTACCTTTATAGTCACCCAGTTACGTTGTGACGTTTGGCACACCCAAGGCACTCCTACGGTATCCAGGAGTTGCACAATCTCATGGTCTAAGGAAATGATACTTGACATCCAGAAAAGCTACAGCAAATGAACTACACGATCTTTGAGCTAAGCTTAGGATTGGGTCTTGTCCATCACATCATTCTCCCAATGATGTGATGCCATTATCAATGACATCCAATGTCCATAGTCAGGAAACCATGACTATCTTTTGATCAACGAGCTAGTCAACTAGAGGCTCACTAGGGACGTGTTGTGGTCTATGTATTCACACATGTATTACGATTTCCGGATAACACAATTATAGCATGAACAATAGACAATTATCATGAAGAAAGAAATATAATAATAACCATTTTATTATTGCCTCTAGGGCATATTTCCAACAGTCTCCCACTTGCACTAGAGTCAATATTCTAGTTATATTGTGATGAATCGAACACCCATGCAGTTCTGGTGTTGATTATGTTTTGCTCTAGGGAGAGGTTTAGTCAACGGATCTGCTACATTCAGGTCCGTATGTACTTTACAAATCTCTATGTCTCCATTTTGAACACTTTCACGAATGGAGTTGAAGCGACGCTTGATATGCCTGGTCTTCCTGTGAAACCTGGGCTCCTTCGCAAGGGCAATAGCTCCAGTGTTGTCACAGAAGAGAGTCATCGGGCCCGACACATTGGGTATGACTCCTAGGTCGGTAATGAACTCCTTCACCCAGACTGCTTCTTGTGCTGCCTCCGAGGCTGCCATGTACTCCGCTTCACATGTAGATCCCGCCACAACGCTTTGCTTGCAACTGCACCAGCTTACTGCCCCACCATTCAAAATATACACGTATCCGGTTTGTGACTTAGAGTCATACAGATCTGTGTCGAAGCTAGCATCGACGTAACCCTTTACGACGAGCTCTTCGTCACCTCCATAAACGAGAAACATTTCCTTGGTCCTTTTCAGGTACTTCAGAATATTCTTGACCGTTGTCCAGTGTTCCATGCCGGGATTACTTTGGTACCTTCCTACCAAACTTACGGCAAGGTTTACATCAGGTCTGGTACACAGCATAGCATACATGATAGACCCTATGGCCGAGGCATAGGGGACGACACTCATCTTTTCTCTATCTTCTGCCGTGGTCGGGCATTGAGCCGTGCTCAATCTCGTACCTTGCAATACAGGCAAGAACCCCTTCTTTGACTGATCCATTTTGAACTTCTTCAATATCTTGTCAAGGTACGTACTCTGTGAAAGACCAATGAGGCGTCTCGATCTATCTCTATAGATCTTGATGCCTAATATATAAGCAGCTTTTCCAAGGTCCTTCATTGAAAAACACTTGTTCAAGTAGGCCTTTATGCTTTCCAAGAATTTTATATCATTTCCCATCAACAGTATGTCATCCACATACAATATGAGAAATGCTACAGAGCTCCCACTCACTTTCTTGTAAATGCAGGCTTCTCCATAAGTCTGCATAAACCCAAATGCTTTAATCATCTCATCAAAACGAATGTTCCAACTCCGAGATGCTTGCACCAATCGAGTGTTGGAGCTTGCACACCTTGTCAGCATTCTTAGGATCGACAAAACCTTCCGGCTGCATCATATACAATTCTTCCTTAAGGAAACCATTAAGGAATGCCGTTTTGACGTCCATTTGCCATATCTCATAATCATAGAATGCGGCAATTGCTAACATGATTCGGACGGACTTCAGCTTCGCTACGGGTGAGAAAGTCTCATCATAGTCAACCCCTTGAACTTGTCGATAACCCTTAGCGACAAGCCGAGCTTTATAGATGGTCACATTACCATCCGCGTCTGTCTTCTTCTTAAAGATCCATTTAATTTCTATGGCTCGCCGATCAACGGGCAAGTCAGTCAAAGTCCATACTTCGTTTTCATACATGGATCCTATCTCAGATTTCATGGCTTCCAGCCATTTGTCGGAATCCGGGCCCGCCATCGCTTCTTCATAGTTCGAAGGTTCACCGTTGTCTAACAACATGATTTCCAAGACAGGGTTGCCGTACCACTCTGGTGCGGAACGTGTCCTTGTGGACCTACGAAGTTCAGTAGCAACTTGATCTGAAGTTTCATGATCATCATCATCAACTTCCTCACTAGTCGGTGTAGGCACCTCAGGAACATTTTCTTGAGTCGCGCCACTTACCGGTTCAAGAGGTAAAACTTCATCAAGTTCTACCTTCCTCCCACTTATTTCTTTCGAGAGAAACTCTTTCTCTAGAAAGGACCCATTCTTGGAAACAAAGATCTTGCCTTAGGATCTGAGGTAGAAGGTATACCCAACAGTTTCTTTAGGGTATCCTATGAAGACGCATTTTTCCGATTTGGGTTCGAGCTTTTCAGGTTGAAGTTTCTTGACATAAGCATCGTATCCCCAAACTTTTAGAAATGATAGCTTAGGTTTCCTCCCAAACCATAATTCATACGGTGTCGTCTCAACGGATTTCGATGGAGCCCTATTTAAAGTGAATGCAGCAGTCTCTAAAGCATAGCCCCAAAATGATAGCGGTAAATCGGTAAGAGACATCATAGATCGCACCATATCTAATAGAGTGCGATTACGACGTTCGGACACACCATTACGCTGAGGTGTTCCAGGCGGCGTGAGTTGTGAAACTATTCCACATTTTCTTAAGTGTGTACCAAATTCGTGACTCAAGTATTCTCCCCCACGATCTGATCGCAAGAACTTGATTTTCCTGTCACGTTGATTCTCAACCTCACTCTGAAATTCCTTGAACTTTTCAAAGGTCTCAGACTTGTGTTTCATTAAGTAGACATACCCATATCTACTCAAGTCATTAGTGAGGGTGAGAACATAACGATAGCCACCGCGAGCCTCAACACTCATTGGACCGCACACATCAGTATGTATGATTTCCAATAAGTTGGTTGCTCCCTCCATTGTTCCTGAGAACGGAGTCTTGGTCATTTTACCCATGAGGCATGGTTCGCACGTGTCAAATGATTCGTAATCAAGAGACTCTAAAAGTCCATCTACATGGAGCTTCTTCATGCGTTTGACACCTATGTGACCAAGGTGGCAGTGCCACAAGTATGTGGGACTATCATTATCAACATTACATCTTTTGGTATTCACACTATGAATATGTGTAGCATTACGCTCGAGATTCATTAAGAATAAACCATTCACCATCGGAGCATGACCATAAAACATATCTCTCGTATAAATAGAACAACCATTATTCTCGGATTTAAATGAGTAGCCATCTCGTATTAAACGAGATCCTGATACAATGTTCATACTCAAAGCTGGCACTAAATAACAATTATTGAGGTTTAAAACTAA
The DNA here is from genome assembly GCF_002162155.2 of Triticum dicoccoides. Lineage (NCBI taxonomy): Eukaryota > Viridiplantae > Streptophyta > Magnoliopsida > Poales > Poaceae > Triticum > Triticum dicoccoides. Next base: position 641,988,004 of record NC_041384.1, on the reverse strand, counting down.
TCCTGTAGGTAAATGTAGAGGTAGCGTGCCGACGGCGATCACATCGACCTTGGAACCATTCCCAACGCGCATCGTCACCTCGTCCTTCGCCAGTCTCCGCTTATACCGCAGCTCCTGCTTTGAGTTACAAATGTGAGCAACCGCACCGGTATCAAATACCCAGAAGCTACTACGAGTACTGGTAAGGTACACATCAATTACATGTATATCACATACCTTTCGTGATGCCGGCCTTCTTGACCGCTAAGTATTTGGGGCAGTTCCGCTTCCAGTGACCACTTTCCTTGCAATAAAAGCACTCAGTCTCGGGCTTGGGTCCATTCTTTGGCTTCTTCCCGGCAGCTTGCTTACCGGGCGCGGCAACTCCCTTGCCGTCCTTCTTGAAGTTCTTCTTACCCTTGCCTTTCTTGAACTTAGTGGTTTTATTCACCATCAACACTTGATGTTCCTTTTTGACTTCTACCTCTGCTGATTTCAGCATTGAATATACCTCAGGAATGGTCTTTTCCATCCCCTGCATATTGAAGTTCATCACAAAGCTCTTGTAGCTCGGTGGAAGCGACTGAAGGATTCTGTCAATGACCGCGTCATCCGGGAGATTAACTCCCAGCTGAGTCAAGCGGTTATGCAACCCAAACATTTTGAGTATGTGCTCACTGACAGAACTATTTTCCTCCATCTTACAGCTGAAGAACTTGTCGGAGACTTAATATCTCTCGACCCGGGCATGAGCTTGAAAAACCATTTTCAGCTCTTCGAACATCTCATATGCTCCGTGTCTCTCAAAACGCTTTTGGAGCCCCGGTTCTAAGCTGTAAAGCATGCCGCACTGAATGAGGGAGTAATCATCAGCACGTGTCTGCCAAGCGTTCATAACGTCTTGGTTCTGTGGGACGGGTGCGTCACCTAGCGGTGCTTCTAGGACATAATCTTTCTTGGCAGCTATGAGGATGATCCTCAGGTTCCGGACCCAGTCCATATAGTTGCTGCCATCGTCTTTCAGCTTGGTTTTCTCTAGGAACGCGTTGAAGTTGAGGACAACGTGGGCCATTTGATCTACAAGACATATTGTAAAGATTTAGACTAAGTTCATGATAATTAAGTTCATCTAATCAAATTATTCAATGAACTCCCACTCAGATAGACATCCCTCTAGTCATCTAAGTATAACATGATCCGAGTTAACTAGGCCGTGTCTGATCATCACGTGAGACGGACTAGTCAACATCGGTGAACATCTTCATGTTGATCGTATCTTCTATACGACTCATGCTCGACCTTTCGGTCTTCTGTGTTCCGAGGCCATGTTTGTACATGCGAGGCTCATCAAGTCAACCTAAGTGTATTGCGTGTGTAAATCTGGCTTCCACCCGTTGTATTCGAACGTTAGAATCTATCACACCCGATCATCACGTGGTGCTTCGAAACAACGAACCTTCGCAACGGTGCACAGTTAGGGGGGACACTTTCTTGAAATTATTACGAGGGATTATATTATTTAAGCTACCGTCGTTCTAAGCAAATAAGATGTAAAACATGATAAACATCACATGCAATCAAATAGTGACATGATATGGCCATTATCATTTGCTCCTTTTGATCTCCATCTTCAGTGCTCCATGATCATCGTTGTCACCGGCATGACACCATGATCTCCATCATCATGATCTCCATCATCGTGTCTTCTTGAAGTTGTCTCGTCATCTATTACTTCTACTACTATGGCTAACGCTTTAGCAATAAAGTAAAGTAATTACATGACGTTTATGTTGACACGCGGGTCATAAATAAATAAAGACAACTCCTATGGCTCCTGCCGATTGTCATACTCATCGACATGCAAGTCGTGATTCCTATTACAAGAACATGATCATCTCATACATCACATATATCATTCATCACATCCTTTGGCCATATCACATCACAAAACACTTGCTGCAAAAACAAGTTAGACGTCCTCTAATTGTTGTTGCAAGTTTTTACGTGGCTGCTATAGGATTCTAGCAAGAACGTTTCTTACCTACGCCAAAACCACAACGTGAATTGCCAATTTCTATTTACCCTTCATAAGGACCCTATTCATCGAATCCGATCCGACTAAAGTGGGAGAGACAGACACCCGCCAGCCACCTTATGCAACTAGTGCATGTCAGTCGGTGGAACCGGTCTCACGTAAGCGTACGTGTAAGGTTGGTCCGGGCCGCTTCATCCCACAATGCCGCCGAATCAAGATAAGACTAGTAACGGCAAGATAATTGACAATATCGACGCCCACAACTTCTTTGTGTTCTACTCGTGCATAGTAACTACGCATAGACCTAGCTCATGATGCCACTGTTGGGGAATGTAGCAAAATTTTAAAATTTTCTACGCATCACCAAGATCAATCTATGGAGTCATCTAGCAACGAGGGAGAGAGGAGTGCATCTACATACCCTTGTAGATCACGAGCGGAAGCGTTCAAGAGAACGGGGTTGATGGAGTCGTACTCCACGTGATCCAAATCACCGAAGATCCTAGCGCCGAACGGACGGCACCTCCGCGTTCAACACACGTACGGAGCGAGGACGTCTCCCACGCCTTGATCTAGCAAGGATGAGGGAGAGGTTGAGGAAGAGTGCTCCAACAGCAGCACGATGGCGTGGTGGTGATGAAGCTGCAGTACTCCGGCAGGGCTTCGCCAAGCTCTTATGGAGGAGGAGAGGTGTTGGGGAGGGGAGGGGCTGCTCCTTGGATGTTGTGTGCAGCCCTCCACTCACCCGTCTATTTATAGGGGAAGGGGGAAGGGGGCCGCCCCCCTCTAGATGAGATCTAGAGGGGGGGGGGGCGGCCAAGGGGAGGGGGGCTTGCCCCCCAAGCAAGGGGGCACCCCCCCTTAGGGTTTCCCCCAACCCTAGGCGCATGGGCCCTAGGGGGGTGTGGCGCCCCAGCCCACTTGGGCTGGTTCCCTTCTCCATACAGCCCATAAGGCCCTCCGGAAGAGGTGGCCCCTCCCGGTGGACCCCCGGAACCCCTCCGGTGGCCCCGGTACAATACCGATATGCCCCCGAACCTTTCCGGCGACCGTATGACAACTTCCCATATATAAATCTTTACCTCCGGACCATTCCGGAACTCCTCAAGACGTCCGGGATCTCATCTGAGACTCCGAGCAACATTCGGTAATCACATACAAGTCTTCCTAACAACCCTAGCATCACCAAACCTTAAGTGTGTAGATCCTACGGGTTCAGGAGACATGCAGACATGACCGAGACGACTCTCCGGTCAATAACCAACAGCGGGATCTGGATACCCATGTTGGCTCCCACATGCTCCACGATGATCTCATCGGATGAACCACGATGTCGAGGATTCAATCAATCCGTATACAATTCCCTTTGTCAATCGGTACGTTACTTGCCCGAGACTCGATCTTCGGTATCCCAATACCTTGTTCAGTCTCGTTACCGGCAAGTCACTTTACTCGTACCGTAATGCATGATCCCGTGATCAACCACTTGATCACATTGAGCTCATTATGATGATGCATTACCGAGTGGGCCCAGAGATACCTCTCCGTCATATGGAGTGACAAATCCCAGTCTCGATTCGTGCCAACCCAACAGACACTTTCGGAGATACCTGTAATGTACCTTTATAGTCACCCAGTTACGTTGTGACGTTTGGCACACCCAAGGCACTCCTACGGTATCTGGGAGTTGCACAATCTCATGGTCTAAGGAAATGATACTTGACATTCAGAAAAGCTACAGCAAACGAACTACACGATCTTTGAGCTAAGCTTATGATTGGGTCTTGTCCATCACATCATTCTCCTAATGATGTGATCCCGTTATCAATGACATCCAATGTCCATAGTCAGGAAACCATGACTATCTTTTGATCAACGAGCTAGTTAACTAGAGGCTCACTAGGGACGTGTTGTGGTCTATGTATTCACACATGTATTACGATTTCCGGATAACACAATTATAACATGAACAATAGACAACTATCATGAACAAAGAAATATAATAATAACCATTTTATTATTGCCTCTAGGGCATATTTCCAACACCACCCACCCATCCCATCTTGCCTTCTCTCTCCCACCCACCATGTGAGTCTCTGGATCTCGTCGCAGCACAGAGCACACCCGTCCATGCCGACGAGCTCGAGTTGCTGCTGGCGTCGAGCTCTGTGTCAAGCTGCTGTGGACGCGCAGCGTGGGGAGCGGGCGAGGCGCGAGCGACGGCGGGTGCGAGCTACTGGTGGCGTAGCCGGGGCATGAGCTGCTACAGCCCCAGCGAGCTGTTGCGGGGGGCGGACGGGGCGTGAGCTGCTGCGGGCACGCAGCATGAGGGGTGTGTGGGGCACGACCGAAACGAGAGCTCGCAGCGGCACAGGGAGAGCCGCGGGGCGGGCGGGGCGAGCGGCAACACGGGGGGAGCCGAGCGGCGAGCAACACCGACAGGAGCAACACCGAGCAAACCATTCCCCATTGCCGCCTCTGACCCCGATACATCACGGAGACACTAGTGTGAGCTAGCTCGTTTCCTCATGATTTAACGAGTCTGTGCCACACCCAAAGCGAGCCACGAGCATTGCCATTGTTTTGGCGGCGAGCACAGAGCAGCTATGTATGACCGGATGCATAGCCCCATTCAAGTATCTAGCTCCGCATTCATCGCGCCTCGCGACGCCCCGCCGGCGTCGTTCCTGCCGGCCCGCGTCGCGCTCGTCCCTCTCCCCTCCGGTGCTTGTCCCCGCAGGTGACGCCCGTCCAGGCCGCGCCTCGCCGCGCCCAACAGGCGATGCCTGGCCACCGGCCTCGCCTCGCGCCTGTGCCGGGCCGATGCCGCCATCGACCGCTGCCAGCCCCGTTGCCTGCTACTTGTTTGACAAAATGCCAGGACGGACATGTTAAAAATGCGCCGGCCACCCGTTGGGTGCATGTACCGACCCAAAACAAAAGGCGGACATGGACGTCCGTGCGGCCGACCCAAACGGACAAAAAACGGACAAAATGCGCGTCTGTTTGGGTCGCCCCATTGGAGTTGCTCTTAGACCATCTACAACCCGGCTTCCAAACCCTCCACAAACGTCCGAGCAACCCACCCGGTCACTGGACGGTCACGAAATTTCAACCCAGATGAACGCCTCAAACAGACGTCAAACGTTCGGACTGACCAACTAACACCCTTCACATCCAGCCAAAAAAATGAGCGGATATGCGAGCACCCAGGTGCGTCCGCCACGTTGGCCCCGACCCACTTTGACCCGCCCAACCCCATATATATTCGTCCACATCTGTCTGTCGGACCAAACCCTAGCCACTTCACACTCCTATCCCCTCCACTCCCTCTGCCACCTGAGCTCACCTCTGGAGATTTTCGGTCGTCTCCGACATGGCGGGCAGTGGATCTGACTCCGACCAGTTTGGATTCATCGACTGGGGTGTCATCTCGTGCAGGTTGGAGGAGGCAATGGCGGTCCGCATTGCACTCCGCCGCTCCCGGGAGGACAACGCCCGGCCGACAGACGGATCTGTCTGGCGCGAATCCATAGCGTCGGCTCAACGGACGATCGGGTCCTCTAAGGCTGGATCATCGCGGTCCCGGCAGTCAAAAAATCTTTCATTCCCCATCGTGGTCGGCAGACTATGAGCCCCACTGGGAACGGGCAATCCCGCCATGGGAAGGAGAGGATAAGGGCCTTTGAGGCCCGTATCGTGACGGAAATGGCGACGACGGAGGCGGCTAATGCGGCGGCGCGGGCGGGCGCATAGAATGAAGCCATCCGCACCCGCATTGTGAAGAAACGGCAGTGGAGCCACACACATGGCCTCGCGAGCATAAACAGGCGGTCTGTGCCATGGCAAGACTGCCACTGAAGGAGGAGGAGGACAACAACGACGAGGATAGCTCCGCCGACGAGCAGATCTAGCTTGATCTCTATTGCGCCTTCGATCGGTACTCGTGCGATTAGGATGGCAAGGGCAATCATGGATGATCTCCACCATAGCCAAACATATCAAATTTTGATAGTCCGATGGCATGTTAGTAGTGATGGAGTAGCCGGACGGTGTGTGGAATGCATCGACGTAGTTGCATGAGTTTGTATGGATTTGAGATATGATAATTGAGGTGTTCGGATGTGGATTGCATCATTTGAGGCGTGATCGGCCAGTGTCCGCGGACATGTCCGGGCGCATCCGTCGGCGTTTGAGGGGCCAGATTTTCCCATCGCAGTTGTAGATGCTCTCAAGACATCTCTAACGCCGACCCTTAAACCTTCCGCCGCCATCCGGACCACGGAAGCCTCCAACGCGGGCGTGTATTGGTCCGCGACACATTTTCTCATTTAATTTAAAGACATTATAACTGCGCAGTTTTCCTGCCCTCTCAGGCCACTTGCTTTCTCCACCATTCGATTTTTAGTTTTGTGCGTTTCTGGCCATCCGATTTTCTTACAGTCCCGCGTGTGCTTCCTTCGCTAACCGCACGTTTAGAGAAGTTCGTGGGCAGGCATGCCTGACACTTAGATCGATAATTTGACTCCCCGCCTCTGGCCTTCCACAAGTGTTCCCTCGTTCGTACCTCCACTCTCCCTCAAATTCTGCATGTTCTTTTCAAGTGATGTTCTTCTTTGTGCTCTCAAATGAATGCAGGTTTCATTGTGTTCCACTGGGTTCACTGGATTTCTCATTCTTCTACGTAAATTGCAACGTGAGGCACTGCTTTCACCTTCAATTGTTTCTTCCCTGAGAATATTATACCACAACAAACAATTTAACCATTAGCGCTAATGGTTAAATTGTTTGTTGTGGTATAATATTCTTTTCTGTTTCCCTATTGTAGATAAAGCAGATGCATTCAAACTTGTAATTTTGACTCTGCTTCTACAACAATTTTGATATATACACAATGTGTTTTCAGGACTGCTATGAAAGTTAGTTATGCAAACATAATTCCAATGAATGCATGTGCTATTGGAGGATGAATTTAAGCTCGGTACTGCTTCGTTTGCTGCTTCTACCGCATGGTATTCTTCCTAACAGCAGATTCTATGGAACTCTAATGTCTAATGGACAAATTATTGTCTGTGCACTGTTATGCCTCATGTTAATTATCTTGCGAGGTGGTTTCATATGTTGGTATTCTGGAGTAATTGCTCTAGGTGGAACTGACTACTCTAAGTCACCACTCTCTTCTTAATTTCAACCATGTATGTGACAATCTCCATGAAGTGGAAAGAGTGGAGTGAAAATGATTGGTCTACTGATGTACACCCTCCATTCCACAATGTAGTGCTTCCTCTATCTCCGTGCTTCAACTTTGATCATAAATTTAACTATCAAGACCGATTGCTGCGGGAGCAAAAGTTATATAAGTGAATTCGTATTCAAAAGAAGTTTTTAATTATGTGAATTTTTCTCCCGTCGCAGTCGGTCTCGTTCGTTAAATTTATGGTCAAAGTTCGACCTCGGAAAGCGCGGACGCACTATATTTTGGAATGGAGGGAGTATCATGCTTTTGAGCCGACTCCTACCCTATGTTTGCGCAAGGAACGGACGGCATGCAACAATGTCCAGGTGCAGGAGCTCATTGCATGTCAGAGGATCCAATTGGTATACCCAAACCACCAAGATGACCGGTTAATTTTGGAGCTAGCCAATCATGTGTAGCAGCCCTTAAGATAAGTACTGCTATATATATTACTAAAGTCCGCAGTCAGGTGACTTCTCAAAAATGTGACTCTGCACTACTATAATCTAGCTTCTTCCTCACTGCTTTTATGGGTTGATTATAATTGTTTCTTCATCATATCAGAAAAATGGCATTTGCTACTGCGATCCTATGTGGGGATTTGATCAATGCTATTGTATATTGGGATTGTCATGTTAAGTTTCAGGATGCTACTATCAAGTTATGCATTTTTTGCATGTAGTGGTACAATCTCCTTGAATATCAACTTGTGTGGTGTTCCCCTATGGGTAACTTTATCTCTACAAGCTTATCTCTGCATCAAAGATTGTTCTCTCGCTCAGATGCCAACAAATCATGTTATCATCTTCAAATATATATAAACAAAGTGGTTTAATTGCATAACATTTGAATTGTATAGATTAGCAGTATATATCCCTAATTTCAGACCCCAAAAAGGTTCAAGGTTTTTATGTGAGTTACTTTCTGTACAAAAGCTAGATCTCAGGCTGTCAACATTGCCCAATTTCATGCATATATAAAAAGATTCTATTGTTATAGAATAATTTTCTTATAGGATAATTATCTTATAGATTAGATTTCAGGCGTTCGATATTGTCCAGTTTTATGCACAAATTCATGTACTAGATAAAATTTCTGTCCAACGACACCTTTTATGTTATAAAAAATTCTGGCCAACGATGACTGGAATTGCTCCTGAAGTGTACCAATTAATACATCATGCTGTTTATATCACCTTGATGTTTCATTGTTCATGAAAGGAACCAATTTATTTCAAGTTTTTTCCTCATTCTATCGGGGGATAGCATGTTATTAAAAGTTGTTTTGTGAAAGTGCTAGTTATCGACTAAAGGGGGGGGGGGTGAATAGGCGATTTTTATGAAAGTCTTCAAAACATGGAAGTTTCGAAGACAGACGATAGAAATGAACCTATTAACATGAAGTGGAAGGTAGACTACACTAAGCAAGCCATAGTCAAGTATTCAATGAAGTGAAAGCACGAAGACTATTAGCAGCTAGGCAGTATGGATCAGGATGGAAGATAGTATGAAGCCAATCAGAACAAGTAGTCACATAGTGAAGTCAAACAGATAATGCAAGCAGGCAATGACTTCACGAAGACAAACCATAAGTAAAGAGAAGGAGGAAATAGAACCAGTTGCTTGGTGAGGACAGGTATTTGTTGGACCAGTTCCAGTTGTTGTGACAACTGTACGTCTGGTTAGGTAGGCTGAGATTCAACTCAGAAGACCGCATCTTCACCTTATTCCCCTTGAGCTAAGGACACACAGTCCTCGCCCAATCACTCTGGTAAGTCTTCAAGGTATACTTCTAAACCTTCACAGACTTCGTTCACCGACGATCCACAATGACTCTTGGATGCTCAGAACGCGACGCCTAACTGACTGGAGGATTCACAGTCCTCAAGTGTAACAAGTCTTTAGATCACGCGAACAGAAAGACTTCAGTGATGCCAAACACTCTTTGGGCTCTGGGTGTTTTGGGTTTGTCCTGCAAGGATTTCCCTCTCTCAAAAGCTTTGGAGGTGGGTTGCTCTCAAACGACAAAAGCCGTGCACTAACTCTAAGCAGCCACCAATTTATGGTGTAGGGGATGGGCTATTTATAGCCACTAGGTAACCCGACCTGATTTATCCGAAATGACCCTGGGTCACTAAGGAACTGACACGTGTTCCAACGGTCAGATTTCAAACACACGCGGCAGCTTGACTTGGGATACAAGTAAAGCTGACTCATCCAGCTCTAGATAATATTTGCTCTCATTGTCTTCGCTTGAAGACATAGGATTTGGTTGATCATCACTTTAGTCACTCTGACTTTGTTCACTTGGACCCCACTTAACAGTTCGGTGGTTCCTATGATTCAACAAAGAACAAAATGAAACTGCGAAACAACTATGTCTTCGCGCTCTAAAGACTTCATGCGATGTCTTCTCATGTCATAGTCTTCAATGTGAATATCTTCACATACCACCATTATCCTCAATGTCTTCACACATTTTTATGGGTCATCTCTGGTAGGTAAATGATACGTCTCCAACGTATCTATAATTTTTGATTACTCCATGCTGTATTATCTTCTGTTTTGGACATTATTGGGCTTTATTATCCACTTTTATATTATTTTTGGGACTAACCTATTAACCGGATGCCCAGCCCAGAATTGTTTTTTTTCCTATTTTAGGGTTTCGAAGAAAAGGAATATCAAACGGAGTCCAAACGGAATGAAACCTTCGGGAACGTGATTTTTGGAACGAACAAGATCCAAGAGACTTGGACCCTACGTCAAGCAACCAACAGGGAGGCCACGAGGTAGGGAGCGCGCCTACCCCCCCAGGCGCGCCCTCCACCCTCGTGGGCCCGCTGTTGCTCCACCGATGTACTTCTTCCTCCTATATATACCTACGTACCCCCAAACGATCAGATACGGAGCCATAACTTTCTGTATCCACGAGATCCCATCTTGGAGCCTGTTCCGGAGCTCCGTCGGAGGGGGCATCGATCACGGAGGGCTTCTACATCAACACCATAGCCTCTCCGGTGAAGTGTGAGTAGTTTACTAATACATCTCCCACGTATCTATAATTTTTGATTGCTCCATGCTATATTATCTACTGTTTTGGACTATATTGGGCTTTATTTTCGACTTTTATATTACTTTTGGGACTAACCTATTAACTGGAGGCCCAGCCCAGAATTGCTGTTTTTTGCCTATTTCACTGTTTCAAAGAAATGGAATATCGAACGGAGTCCAAACGGAATAAAATCTTTGGGAACGTGATTTTCTCACCGAACGTGATCCAGGAGACTTGGACCCTGCTCCAAGGAACAAAAGAGGCGGTCACGAGGGTGGGGGCGCCCCCCTAGGGTGCGCCCCTTGCCTTGTGGGCCCCTCGTTGCTCCTCCGACGTACTTCTTCCTCCTATATATACACACGTACCCCCAAACGATCAGAACAGGAGCCAAAAACCTAATTCCATCGCCACAACTTTCTGTATCCACGAGATCCCATCTTGGGGCCTGTTCCAGAGCTCCGCCGGAAGAGGGCCATCATCACGGAGGGCTTCTACATCATCCTAGCCTCTCCGATGAAGTGTGAGTAGTTTACCTCAGACCCTCGGGTCCATAGTTAGTAGCTAGATGGCTTCGTCTCTCTCTTTGAATCTCAATACAAAGTTCTCCCCCTCTCTTGTGGAGATCTATTCGATGTAATCTTCTTTTTGCGGTGTGTTTGTTGAGATCGATAAATTGTGGGTTTATGATCAAGTCTATCTATGAATAATATTTGAATCTTCTCTGAATTCTTTTATGTATGATTGGTTATCTTTGCAAGTGTCTTTGAATTATCCGTTTGGTTTGGCCAACTAGATTGGTAGTTCTTGCCATGGGAGAAGTGCTTAGCTTTGGGTTCGATCTTGCGGTGTCCTTACCCAGTGACAGAAGGGGCAGCAAGGCACGTATTGTATCATTGCCATCGAGGATAACAAGATGGGGTTTATTTCATATTGCATGAATTTATCTCTCTACATCATGTCATCTTGCTTAAGGTGTTACTCTGTTTTTAACTTAATACTCTAGATGCATGCTGGATAGCGGTCGATGAGTGGAGTAATAGTAGTAGATGCAGAATCGTTTCAATCTACTTGTCACAGACGTGATGCCTATATACATGATCATGCCTAGATATTCTTGTAACTATGCTCAATTCTGTCAATTGCTCAACAGTAATTTGTTCACCCACCTTAGAATACTTATGCTCTTGAGAGAAGCCACTAGTGAAACCTATGGCCCCCGGGTCTATTCTCATCATATCAATCTCCATCACTTTAATCTTGCTTTGCTTTTTTTACTTTGCTTTTACTTTTTACTTTGCATCTTTATACCAAAAATACCAAAATATTATATCTATCAGATCTCACTCTCGTAAGTGACTGTGAAGGGATTGACAACCCCTAGTCGCGTTGGTTGCGAGTAGCTATCGCTTTGTGCAGGTACGAGGGACTTGAGCGTGGCCTCCTACTGGATTGATACCTTGGTTATCAAAAACCGAGGGAAATACTTACGCTACTCTGCTGCATCATCCCTTCCTCTTTGGGGAAAACCAACGCAAGCTCAAGACGTAGCAAGAAGGATTTCTGGCACCGTTGCCGGGGAGTCTACGCAAAAAGTCAACATACCAAGTACCCATCATAATCCCTATCTCTCGCATTATATTATTTGCCATTTGCCTCTTATTTTCCTCTCCCCCAATTCACCCTTGCCGTTTTATTCGCCCTCTCTCTCCCTATGCCCCTCTCTATTTGCCTCTTTTTGCCCACTTGCTTTTTGTTTGCTCGTGTGTTAGATTGCTTGCTGGTCGCGATGGCTCAAGATACTACTAAATTGTGTGACTTCACTAATACCAACAATAATGATTTCCTTAGCACTCCGATTGCTCCTCTTACCGATGCTGAATCTTGTGAAATTAATATTGCTTTGTTGAATCTTGTTATGAAAGATCAATTCGCCTTCCTTCCTAGTGAAGGTGCCGCTACTCATCTGAATAGCTTCGTTGATTTATGTGATACGCAAAAGAAAAAAGATGTTAATAATGATGTCATTAAATTGAAGCTATTTCCTTTTTCGCTTAGAGATCGTGCTAAAGCTTGGTTTTCGTCTTTGCCTAAGAATAGTATTGATTCATGGAACAAGTGCAAAGATGCTTTTATCTCTAAGTATTTTCCTCCCGCTAAGATCATCTCTCTTAGAAACGATATTATGAACTTTAAACAACTTGATCATGAACATGTCTATGGAGTAATCTAGCAACGAGGGGAAGGGGAGTGCATCTACATACCCTTGCAGATCGCTAAGCGGAAGCGTTGCAAGAACGCGGATGAAGGAGTCATACTCGCAGCGATCCAGATCGCGGTTGATTCCGATCTAAGCGCCGAACAACGGCGCCTTCGCGTTCAACACACGTGCAGTCCGATGAAGTCTCCCACGCCTTGATCCAGCAAGGGGAGAAGGAGAGGTTAGGGAAGACTCCATCCAGCAGCAGCACGACGGCGTGGTGGTGAAGGAGGAGCGTGGCAATCCTGCAGGGCTTCGCCAAGCACCACGAGAGAGGAGGAGGACTTGGGAGAGGGGGAGGGCTGCGCCAGAACTTGGGTGCGGCTGCCCTCCTACCCCCCACATATATATAGGGGCAAGGGAGAGGGGGCCCGGCCCCCTCAGATCCAATCTGAGGAGGGGGCGGCGGCCAGGGGGGTTGCCTTGCCCCCCAAGGCAAGGGGGCACCCCCCTATAGGGTTCCCCCAAACCCTAGGCGCATGGGCCCTAGGGGGGAGGCGCCCAGCCCACTAAGGGGCTGGTCCCTCTCCACACACAGCCCATAGGGCCCTCCGGGGCAGGGGGACCCTCCCGGTGGACCCCCGGAACCCCTTCGGTGGTCCTGGTACAATACCGGTAACCCCCCGAATTATTCCGGTGACCGTATGATGACTTCCCATATATAAATCTTTACCTCCGGACCATTCCGGAACTCCTCGTGACCTCCGAGATCTCATCTGGGACTCTGAACAACATTTGGTGACCACGTACATCTATTCACTATAACCCTAGCATCATCGAACCTTAAGTGTGTAGACCCTACGGGCTCAGGAGTCATGCAGACATGGCCGAGACAACTCTCCGGCCAATAACCAACAGCGGGATCTGGATACCCATGTTGGTTCCCACATGCTCCACGATGATCTCATCGGATGAACCACAATGTCAAGGATTCAATCAATCCCGTATACAATTCCCTTTGTCTATCGGTACGATACTTGCCCAAGATTCGATCGTCGGTATCCCCATACCTTGTTCAATCTCGTTACCGGAAAGTCTCTTTACTCATTCCGTAACACATCATCCCGTGATCAACTCCTTGGTCACATTGTGCACATTATGGTGATGTCCTACCGAGTGGGCCCAGAGATACCTCTCCGTTACACGGAGTGACAAATCCCAGTCTCGATTCGTGCCAACCCAACAGACACTTTTGGAGATACCCGTAGTGCACCTTTATAGCCACCCAGTTACGTTGTGACGTTTGGCACACCCAAAGCACTCCTACGGTATCCGGGAGTTGCACAATCTCATGGTCTAAGGAAATGATACTTGACATTAGAAAAGCTTTAGCATACGAACTACACGATCTTGTGCTAGGCTTAGGATTGGGTCTTGTCCATCACATCATTCTCCTAATGATGTGATCCCGTTATCAATGACATCCAATGTCCATGGTCAGGAAACCGTAACCATCTATTAATCAACGAGCTAGTCAACTAGAGGCTTACTAGGGACATGGTGTTGTCTATGTATCCACACATGTATCTGAGTTTCCTATCAATACAATTCTAGCATGGATAATAAACGATTATCATGAACAAGGAAATATAATAATAACCAATTTATTATTGCCTCTAGGGCGTATTTCCAACACATGTAGCACAAGCTTGGGAGAGAATGAAATTAATGATACGTAATTGCCCTACTCATGGTTTGAATTTGTGGATGATCATACACAAATTTTATGCCGGATTGAATTTTGCTTCTAGAAATCTTTTAGATTCGGCCGCGGGAGGCACTTTTATGGAAATCACTTTAGGAGATGCTACTAAACTCCTAGATAATATTATGGTTAATTATTCTCAATGGCATACTGAAAGATCTTCTAATAAAAAAGTGCATGTGATAGAAGAAATTAATGTGTTGAGTGGAAAGATGGATGAACTTATGAAATTATTTGCTACTAAGAGTGTTTCTTCTGATCCTAATGATATGCCTTTGTCTACTTTGATTGATAATAACAATGAATTTATGGATGTGAATTTTGTTGGTAGGAATAATTTTGGTAACAACGCTTATAGAGGGAATTTTAATCCTAGGCCATATCCTAGTAATCCTTCTAATAATTATGGTAATTCCTAGAACAATAACTCTTATGGAAATTATAATAAGATTCCCTCTGAATTTGAGAATAGTGTTAAAGAGTTTATGAATCCACAAAAGAATTTTAATGCTTTGCTTGAGGAGAAATTGCTTAAAGTTGATGATTTGGCTAGAAACGTTGATAGAATTTCTCTTGAGATTGATTCTTTAAAGCTTATATCTATTCCTCCTAAGCATGCTATCAATGAGTCTCTCAAAGCCATGAGAATTTCCATTGATGAGTGCAAGGAAAGAACCGCTAGGATGCGTGCTTCCAAAGATGCCTTTATTAAAGCGTGTTCTTCCAATTCCTATGAAAATCAAGATGAAGATCTAAAACTTATTGATGTGTCCCCTATTAAATCTTTGTTTTGCAATATGAATCTTGATGAAACTGAATATGATCTTCCTTTACCTAGAAGGCGATCTAAAAATTCGGAGTATTTAGATCTTAATGATGAAATTGATGAAAGTGGGATTGAAAGAAATAAAAATTTAGATGTTGCTAAACCCACTATATTGGATTTCAAGGAATTTAATTATGAAAGTTGCTCTTTAATTGATTGTATTTTCTTGTTGCAATCTGTGCTAAATTCTCCACATGCTTATAGTCAAAATAAAGCCTTCACCGAACATATTGTTGATGCCTTGATGCAATCTTATGAAGAAAAACTTGAGTTAAAGTTTCTATCCCTAAGAAACTCTATGATGAGTGGGAACCAACTATTAAAATTAAAATTAAAGATCATGAGTTTTATGTTTTGTGTGATTTGGGTGCTAGTGTCTCTACTATTCCCAAGACTTTGTGTGATTTACTAGATTTCCGTAGTTTTGATAATTGCTCTCTAAACTTGCATCTTGCGGATTCCACTATTAAGAAACCTATGGGAAGGATTAATGATGTTCTTATTGTTGCAAATAGGAATTATGTGCCCATAGATTTCATTGTTCTTGATATAGATTGCAATCCTTCTTGCCCTATTATTCTTGGTAGACCTTTCCTTAGAACGGTTGGTGCGATTATTGATATGAAGGAAGGGAATATTAGATTTAAATTTCCATTAAAAAAGGGCATGGAACACTTTCCAAGAAAGAAAATAAAATTACCATATGAAACTATCATGAGAGCCACTTATGGATTGCCTACCAAAGATGACAATACTTAGATCTATCCTCGCTTTTATGCCTAGCTAGGGGCGTTAAACGATAGCGCTTGTTGGGAGGCAACCCAATTTTATTTTTATTCCTTGCCTTTTTCTCCTGTTTAGTAATAAATAAAAAATTTAGCCTATGTTTTGTTTGTGTTTTTTATGTTTAATTAGTGTTTGTGCCAAGTAGAACCATTGGGAAGACTTGGGGAAAGTCTTGTTGAACTTGCAGTAAAAAAACAGAAACTTTAGCGCTCACGAGAACTGCTGTCATTTTTATTTAAAGAGTGATATTTAGTTAATTATTTTGTCAGATGATTAATATATAAATTCCTCACGTCCATAAATTTATTTTAGAATTTTTGGGGTTCCAGATCTTGCTCTAGCTACAGATTACTACAGACTGTTCTGTTTTTGACAGATTCTGTTTTTCATGTGTTGTTTGCTTATTTTGATGAATCTATGGCTAGTAAAATAATTTATAATCCATAGAGAAGTTGGAATACAGTAGGTTTAACACCAATATAAATAAAGAATGAGTTCATTACAGTAGCTTGAAGTGGTCTTTTGTTTTCTTTCGCTAACGGAGCTCACGAGTTTTCTATTTTGAGTTTTGTGTTGTGAAGTTTTCAAGTTTTGGGTGAATTCTTTTGATGGATCATGGAACAAGGAGTGGCAAGAGCCTAAGATTGGGGATGCCCATGTAACCCCCAAGATAATCCAAGGACACCAAGAAGTCAAAGCTTGGGGATGCCCCGGAAGGCATCCCCTCTTTCGTCCACTTCCATCGGTAATTTACTTGGAGCTATATTTTTATTCACCAACATGATATGTGTTTTGCTTGGAGCGTCTTGTATTATTTGTGTCTTAGTATGCCACAATAATCCTTGCTGTACACACCTTTTGAGAGAGCCATACATGAATTAAAATTTGATAGAATACTCTATGTGCTTCACTTATATCTTTTGAGCTAAGTAGTTTTGCTCTATGTGATTCACTTATATCTTTTGAGCGTTATAATTTTGCTCTATGTGCTTCACTTAGATATTTTAGAGCATGGTTGTGGATTCTTTTTAAAGAAACTATTGATCTCTCATGCTTCACTTAAATTATTTTGAGAGTCTCTTAATAGCATGGTAATTTGCTTAATAATAATATGCTTGGTATTCAAGATTTGTGAAACTTTCTTTTGAGTGTGTTGAATACTAAGAAAAGATTGAAGCTTGATAATTGTTTTGAGATATGGAGGTGATAATATTAAAGTCATGCTAGTTGAGTAGTTGTGAATTTAAAGAATACTTGTGTTAAAGTTTGTGATTCCAGTAGCATGCACGTATGGTGAACCGTTATGTGATGAAGTCGGAGCATGATTTATTTATTGATTGTCTTCCTTGTGAGTGGCGGTCGGGGACGAGCGATGGTCTTTTCCTACCAATCTATCCCCCTAGGAGCATGCGCGTAATACTTTGCTTTGATAACTTGTAGATTTTTGCAATAAGTATATGAGTTCTTTATGACTAATGTTGAGTCCATGGATTATACGCACTCTCACCCTTCCACCTTTGCTAGCCTCTCTAATACCGCGCACCTTTTGCCGGTATCATACACCTACCATATACCTTCCTCAAAACAGCCACCATACCTACCTATTATGGCATTTCCATAGCCATTCCGAGATATATTGCCATGCAACTTTCCACCATCTAGTTCATCATGACACACTCCATCATTGTCATATTGCATATCCCGGTACACCGTCGGATGCATTCACATAGAGTCATATTTTGTTCTAAGTATCGAGTTGTAATTGTTGAGTTATAAGAAAAATAAAAGTGTGATGATCATCATTATTAGAGCATTGTCCCAGTAAGGAAAGAATGATGGAGACTATGATTCTCCCATAAGTCGGGATGAGACTTCGGACGAAAAAAAAGAAGCCAAAGAAGCCCAAATAAAAAAAAGAGGAGGCCATAAAAAAAGAGAAAAGGCCCAAATAAAAAAATGATGAGAGAAAAAGAGAGAAGGGACAATGTTACTATCGTTTTACCACACTTGTGCTTCAAAGTAGCACCATGATCTTCATAGTAGAGAGTCTCTCATGTTATCACTTTCATGTACTAGTGGGAATCTTACATTATAGAACTTGGCTTGTATATTCCAATGATGGGCTTCCTCAAAAAAAAATGCCCTAGGTCTTCGTGAGCAAGCAAGTTGGATGCACACCCACTTAGTTTCTTTTTGAGCTTTCATATACTTATAGCTCTAGTGCATCCGTTGCATGGCAATCCCTACTCACTCACATTGATATCTATTGATGGGCATCTCCATAGCCCGTTGATACGCCTAGTTGATGTGAGACCATCTTCTCCTTTTTCTGTCTTCTCCACAACCACCATTCTATTCCACCTATAGTGCTATATCCATGGCTCACGCTCATGTATTGCGTGAAGATTGAAAAAGTTTTGAAAAAGTTAGATTATGAAACAATTGCTTGGCTTGTC
This sequence comes from Triticum dicoccoides, assembly GCF_002162155.2. Classification (NCBI taxonomy): domain Eukaryota; kingdom Viridiplantae; phylum Streptophyta; class Magnoliopsida; order Poales; family Poaceae; genus Triticum; species Triticum dicoccoides. The sequence continues at coordinate 641,969,670 of NC_041384.1, read as the reverse complement.
ATCGGGGTTGTGCATGATTTAAATACTTTGTGTGGTGAAGATGGAGCATAGCCAGACTATATGATTTTGTAGGGACAACTTTCTTTGGCCATGTTATTTTGAGAAGACATAATTGCTTTATTAGTATGCTTGAAGTATTATTATTTTTATGTCAATATAAACTTTTTGTCTTGAATCTTTCTAATCTGAATATTCAAACCACAATCAAGAAGATTTGCATTGAAATTATGCCAAGTAGCACTCCGCATCAAAAATTCTTTTTTATCATTTACCTACTCGAGGACGAGCAGGAAATAAGCTTGGGGATGCCTGATACGTCTCCAACGTATCTATAATTTTTGATTGATCCATGCTATATTATCTACTGTTTTGGACTATATTGGGCTTTATTTTCCACTTTTATATTACTTTTGGGACTAACCTATTAACCAGAGGCCCAGCCCAGAATTGCTGTTTTTTGCCTATTTCAGTGTTTCGAAGAAACGAAATATCAAACGGAGTCCAAACAAAATAAAATATTCGGGAACGTGATTTTGTCACCGAACGTGATCCAGGAGACTTGGACTCTGCTCCAAGGAACAAAACAGGCGGTCACGAGGGTGGGGGGCGCCCCCCTAGGGCGCGCCCCCTGCCTCGTGGGCCCCTCGTTGCTCCTCCGGCGTACTTCTTCCTCCTATATATACACACGTACCCCCAAACGATCAGAACATGAGCCAAAAACCTAATTCCACCACCACAACTTTTTGTATCCACGAGATCCCATCTTGGGGCCTGTTCCGGAGCTCCGCCGGAAGAGGTCCGTCATCACGGAGGGCTTCTGCATCATCCTAGCCTCTCCGATAAAGTGTGAGTAGTTTACCTTAGACCTTCGGGTCCATAGTTAGTAGCTAGATGGCTTCGTCTCTCTCTTTGAATCTCAATACAAAGTTCTCCCCCTCTCTTGTGGAGATCTATTCGATGTAATCTTCTTTTTGCGGTGTGTTTGTTGAGACCGATGAATTGTGGGTTTATGATCAAGTCTATCTATGAATAATATTTGAATCTTCTCTGAATTCTTTTATGTATGATTGGTTATCTTTGCAAGTCTATTCAAATTATCCGTTTGGTTTGGCCAACTAGATTGGTAGTTCTTGCCATGGGAGAAGTGCTTAGCTTTGGGTTCGATCTTGCGGTGTCCTTACCCAGTGACAGAAGGGGCAGCAAGGCACATATTGTATCGTTGCCATCGAGGATAACAAGATGGGGTTTATTTCATATTGTATGAATTTATCTCTCTACATCATGTCATCTTGCTTAAGGTGTTACTCTGTTTTTAACTTAATACTCTAGATGCATGCTGGATAGCAGTCGATGAGTGGAGTAATAGTAGTAGATGCAGAATCGTTTCGATCTACTTGTCACGGACGTGATGCCTATATACATGATCATGCCTAGATATTCTCATAACTATTCTCAATTCTGTCAATTGCTCAACAGTAATTTGTTCACCCACCGTAGAATACTTATGCCCTTGAGAGAAGCCACTAGTGAAACCTATGGCTCCCGGGTCTATTCTCATCATATCAATCTCTATCACTTTAATCTTGCTTTGCTTTTTTACTGTGCCTTTACTTTTTTACTTTGCATCTTTATACCAAAAATACCAAAAATATTATATCTATCAGATCTCACTCTCATAAGTGACCGTGAAAGGCTTGACAACCCCTAATCGCGTTGGTTGCGAGTAGCTATCGCTTTGTGCAGGTACGAGGGACTTGAGCGTGGGCTCCTACTGGATTGATACCTTGGTTCTCAAAAACTGAGGGAAATACTTACGCTACTCTACTTCATCATCCCTTCCTCTTCGGGGAAAACCAATGCAAGCTCAAGACGTAGCATCTACCTCAGACCTTCGGGTCCATAGTTATTAGCTAGATGGCTTCTTCTCTCTTTTTGGATCTCAATACAAAGTTCCCCCCCTCTCTTGTGGAGATCTATTCGATGTAATCTTCTTTTTGCGGTGTGTTTGTTGAGACCGATGAATTGTGGGTTTATGATCAAGTTTATCTATGAACAATATTTGAATCTTCTCTGAATTCTTTTATGTATGATTGGTTATGTTTGCAAGTCTCTTCGAATTATCAGTTTGGTTTGGCCTACTAGATTGATCTTTCTTGCAATGGGAGAAGTGCTTAGCTTTGGGTTCAATCTTGCGGTGTCCTTTCCCAGTGACAGTAGGGGCAGCAAGGCACGTATTGTATTGTTGCCATCGAGGATAACAAGATGGGGTTTATTTCATATTGCATGAGTTTATCCCTCTACATCATGTCATCTTGCTTAAAGCGTTACTCTGTTCTCTTGAACTTAATACTCTAGATGCATGCTGGATAGCGGTCGATGTGTGGAGTAATAGTAGTAGATGCAGGCAGGAGTCGGTCTACTTGTCTCGTACGTGATGCCTATATACATGATCATACCTAGATATTCTCATAATTATGCTCAATTCTGTCAATTGCTCAACAGTAATTTGTTTACCCACCATGAATACTTATGCTCTCGAGAGAAGCCACTAGTGAAACCTATGGCCCCCAGGTCTATCTTCATCATATTAAATCTTCCAATACTTAGTTATTTTCATTGCTTTTATTTTACTTTGCATCTTTATCTTAAAAATACCAAAAATATTATCTTATCATATCTATTAGATCTCACTCTCTTAAGTGACCGTGTAGGGATTGACAACCCCTTATCGCGTTGGTTGCGAGGATTTATTTGTTTTGTGTAGGTGCAAGGGACTGGCGCGTGGTCTCCTACTAGATTGATACCTTGGTTCTCAAAAAATGAGGGAAATACTTACGCTACTTTGCTGCACCACCCTTTCCTGTTCAAGGGAAAACCAACGCAAGTGCTCAAGAGGTAGCAAGAAGGATTTCTGGTGCCGTTGCCGGGGAGGTCTACGCAAAAGTCAACATACCAAGTACCCATCACAAACCCTTATCTCCCGCATTACATTATTTTCCATTTGCCTCTCTTTTCCTCTCCCCCATTTCACCCTTGCCGTTTTATTCGCCCTCTCTCTATCTATCCTCCCTCTCTTTCTCTATTTGCTTCTTTTTGCCTGTTTCTTGTTTTCTTGTCTGTTGGATTGCTTGCTTGTCACGATGGCTCAAGATAACACTAAATTGTGTGACTTTACCAATACCAACAACAATGATTTTATTAGCACTCCGATTGCTCCTCTTACCGATGTCGAATCTTGTGAAATTAATGCTGCCTTGCTGAATCTTGTCATGAAAGATCCATTTTCTGGCCTTCCTAGTGAAGATGCCGCTACCCATCTAAATAGCTTCGTTGATTTGTGTGATATGCAAAAGAAGAAAGATGTGGATAATGATATTGTTAAATTGAAGCTATTTCCTTTTTCGCTTAGAGATTGTGCTAAAGTTTGGTTTTCGTCTTTGCCTAAAAATAGTATTGATTCATGGAATAAGTGCAAATATGCTTTTATCTCTAAGTATTTTCCTCCCGCTAAGATCATCTCTCTTAGAAACGATATTATGAATTTTAAGCAACTTGATCATGAACATGTTGCACAAGCTTGGGAGAGGATGAAATTAATGGTACATAATTGCCCAACACATGGTTTAAATTTGTGGATGATTATACAAAATTTTTATGCCGGATTGAATTTTGCTTCTAGAAATCTTTTAGATTCAGCCGCGGGAGGCACTTTTATGGAAATCACTTTAGGAGAAGCTACTAAACTCCTAGATAATATTATGGTTAATTATTCTCAATGGCACACTGAAAGATCTACTAATAAAAAAGTGCATGCGATAGAAGAAATTAATGTTTTGAGTGGAAAGATGGATGAACTTATGAAATTATTTGCTAATAAAAGTGTTTCTTCTGATCCTAATGATATGCCGTTGTCTACTTTCATTGAGAATAATAATGAATCTATGGATGTGCATTTTGTTGGTAGGAACAATTTTGGTAACAACGCTTATAGATGAAACTTTAATCCTAGGCCTTATCCTAGTAATTCCTCTAATAATTATGGTAATTCCTACAACAATTCTTATGGAAATTTTAATAAGATGCCCTCTGATTTTGAATCTAATATTAAAGAATTTATTACTTCGCAAAAGAATTTCAATGCTTTGATTGAAGAAAAATTACTTAAGATTGATGAGTTGGCTAGGAATGTTGATAGAATTTCTCTTGATGTTGATTCTTTGAAACTTAGATCTATTCCACCTAAGCATGGTATCAATGAGTCTCTCAAAGCCATGAGAATTTCCATTGATGAGTGCAAAGAAAGAACCGCTAGGATGCGTGCTAAGAAAGATTCCTTTATAAGAGCGTGTTCTTCTAGTTTCCATGATAATAAAGATGAAGATCTAAAAGTTATTGATGTGTCCCCTATTAAATATTTGTTTTTCAATATGAATCTTGATAATGATGGGACTGAATATGATCCACCTTTACCTAGAAGGCGTTCCAAAAAATTCGGAGTTTTTAGATCTTGATGCTAAAATTGATAAAAGTGGGATTGAAGAGATCAAAACTCTAGATGTTAATTAACCTACTTTTTTGTATTTAAAGGAATTTAATTATGATAATTTCTCTTTTATAGATTGTATTTCCTTGTTGCAATCCGTGCTAAATTCTCCTCATGTTTATAGTCAAAATAAAGCTTTTACTAAACATATCATTGATGCTTTGATGCAATCCTATGAAGAAAAACTTGAGTTGGAAGTTTCTATCCCTAGAAAACTTTATGATGACTGGGAACAAACTATTAAAATTAAAATTAAAGATCATGAATGCTATGCTTTGTGTGACTTGAGTGCTAGTGTTTCCACGATTCCAAAAACTTTGTGTGATTTGTTAGGTTTCCGTGATTTTGATGATTGCTCTCTAAACTTGCACCTTGCGGATTCCACTATTAAGAAACCTATGGGAAGGATTAATGATGTTCTTATTGTTGCAAATAGGAATTATGTGCCAGTAGATTTTATCGTTCTTGATATAGATTGCAATCCTTCATGTCCTATTATTCTTGGTAGACCTTTCCTTAGAACGATTGGTGCAATTATTGATATGAAGGAAGGAAATATTAGATTCCAATTTCCATTAAGGAAAGGCATGGGACACTTTCCTAGAAATAAAATTAAATTACCTTATGAATCTATTATGAGAGCCACATATGGATTGCCTACCAAAGATGGCAATACCTAGATCTATCCTTGCTTTTTATGCCTAGCTAGGGGCGTTAAACGATAGCGCTTGTTGGGAGGCAACCCAATTTTATTTTTATTCCTTGATTTTTGCTCCTGTTTAGTAATAAATAATTTATCGAGCCTCTGTTTTGGTTGTGTTTTTTGTGTTTAATTAGTGTTTGTGCCAAGTAGAACCATTGGGAAGACTTGGGGAAAGTCTTGTTAATCTTGCTGTAAAAAACAGAAACTTTAGCGCTCACGAGAAGTGCTGCCATTTTTATTTGGAAAGTGATATTTAGTTAATTATTTTTGCAGATGATTAATAGATAAATTCCTCACGTCCAGAAATTTATTTTATAATTTTTGGGGTTCCAGATCTTGCGCTAGCTACAGATTACTACAGACTGTTCTGTTTTTGACAGATTATGTTTTTTGTGTGTTGTTTGCTTATTTTGATGAATCTATGGCTAGTAAAATAGTTTATAAACCACAGAGAAGTTGGAATACAGTAGGTTTAACACCAATATAAATAAATAATGAGTTAATTACAGTACCTTGAAGTGGTCTTTTGTTTTCTTTCGCTAACGGAGCTCACGAGATTTTTTACTTTAAGTTTTGTGTTGTGAAGTTTTCAAGTTTTGGGTGAAGATTTGATGGATTATGGAACAAGGAGCGGCAAGAGCCTAAGCTTGGGGATGCCCATGGTACCCCCAAGATAATCTAAGGACACCTAAAAGCCAAATCTTGGGGATGCCCCGGAAGGCATCCCCTCTTTCGTCTACTTCTATCGATAACTTTACTTGGAGCTATATTTTTATTCACCACATGATATGTGTTTTGCTTGGAGCGTCTTGTATGACTTGAGTCTTTGCTTTTTAGTTTACCACAATCATCTTTGCTGTACACACCTTTTGAGAGAGACACACCTGATTTGGAAATTATTAGAATACTCTATGTGCTTCACTTCTATCTTTTGAGTTATATAATTTTGCTCTAGTGCTTCACTTATATTTTTTTAGAGCGCGGTGGTGGATTTGTTTTATAGAAACTATTGATCTCTCATGCTTCACTTAGATTATTTTGAGAGTCTTAAATAGCATGGCAATTTTCTTAAATAATCCTAATATGCTAGGTATACAAGATTAATAATAAAATTCTCTTATGAGTGTGTTGAATACTATGAGAAGTTTGATACTTGATAGTTGTTTTGAGATATGGAGATGGTGATATTAGAGTCATGCTACTTGAGTAGTTGTGAATTTGAGAAATACTTGTGTTAAAGTTTGTGATTCCCGTAGCATGCACGTATGGTGAACCGTTATGTGATGAAGTCGGAGCATGATTTATTTATTGATTGTCTTCCTTATGAGTGGCGGTCGGGGACGAGAGATGGTCTTTTCCTACCAATCTATCCCCCTAGGAGCATGCACGTAATACTTTGCTTTGATAACTTGTAGATTTTTGCAATAAGTATATGAGTTCTTTATGACTAATGTTGAGTCCATGGATTATATGCACTCTCACCCTTCCACCATTGCTAGCCTCTCTAATACCGCGCACCTTTCACCGGTATCATACACCCACCATATACCTTCCTCAAAACAGCCACCATACCTAGCTATCATGGCATTTCCATAGAAATTACGAGATACATTGCCATGCAACTTTCCACCATTCCGTTTACTATGACACGTTCCTTCATTGTCATATTGCTTTGCATGATCATGTAGTTGACATTGTATTTGTGGCAAAGCCACCATTCATAATTCTTTCATACGTGTCACTCATGAGTCATTGCATATCCCGGTACACCGCCAGAGGCATTCATATAGAGTCATATCTTGTTCTAAGTATCGAGTTGTAATTCTTGAGTTGTAAGAAAATAAAAGTGTGATGATCATCATTATTAGAGCATTGTCCCAAGTGAGGAAAGGATGATGGAGACTATGATTGCCCCACAAGTCGGGATGAGATTCTGGACGAAAAATAAAAAAATAAAATAAAAAAAAGAGCCCATAAAAGAGAGAAGGCCCAAATAATAATAATAATAATAATAATAATAATAATAATAAATATGTGAGAAAAAGAGAGAAGGGACAATGCTACTATCCTTTTACCACACTTGTGCTTCAAAGTAGCACCATGATCTTCATGATAGAGAGTCTCCTTTGTTATCACTTTCATATACTAGTGGGAATTTTTCATTATAGAACTTGGCTTGCATATTCCAATGATGGGCTTCCTCAAAATGCCCTAGGTCTTCGTGAGCAAGCAAGTTGGATGCACACCCACTTAGTTTCTTTTTGAGCTTTCATATACTTATAGCTCTAGTGCATCCGTTGCATAGAAACCCCTACTCACTCACATTGATATCTATTGATGGGCATATCCATAGCCCGTTGATACGCCTAGTTGATGTGAGACTATCTTCTCCCTTTTTGTCTTCTTCACAACCACCACTCTAATCCACCTAAAGTGCTATGTCCATGGCTCACGCTCATGTATTGCGTGAAGATTGAAAAAGTTTTGAGAATGTCAAAAGTATGAAACAATTGCTTCACTTGTCATTGGGGTTGTGCATGATTTAAATACTTTGTGTGGTGAAGATAGAGCATAGCTAGACTATATGAAACTGTAGGGATAACTTTCTTTGGCTATGTTATTTTGAGAAGACATAATTGCTTAGTTAGTATGCTTGAAGTATTATTATTTTTATGTCAATATTAAACTTTTGTCGTGAATCTTTCGTATATGAATATTCATACCACAATTAAGAAGAATTACATTGAAATTATGCCAAGTAGCATTCCACATCAAAAATTCTGTTTTTATCATTTACCTACTCGAGGACGAGCAGGAATTAAGCTTGGGGATGCTTGATACGTCTCCAATGTATCAATAATTTTTGATTGCTCCATGCTATATTATCTTCTGTTTTGGACATTATTGGGCTTTATTATCCACTTTTATATTATTTTTGGGACTAACCTATTAACCGGAGGCCCAACCCAGAATTGTTGTTTTTTTGCCTATTTTAGGGTTTCGAAGAAAATGAATATCAAACGGAGTCCAAACGGAATGAAACCTTCGGGAACATGATTTTTGGAACGAACAAGATCCAGGAGACTTGGACCCTACGTCAAGCAACCAACAGGGAGGCCATGAGGTAGGGGGCACACCTACCCCCCTAGGCGCGCCCTCCACCCTCGTGGGCCCCATGTTGCTCCACCGACGTACTTCTTCCTCCTATATATACCTACGTACCCCCAAACGATCAGATACGGAGCCAAAACCCAAATTCCACCGCCGTAACTTTCTGTATCCACGAGATTCCATCTTGGGGCCTGTTCCGGAGCTCCACCGGAGGGGGCATCGATCACGGAGGGCTTCTACATCAACACCATAGCCTCTCCGATGAAGTGTGAGTAGTTTACCTCAGACCTTCGGGTCCATAGTTATTAGCTAGATGGCTTCTTCTCTCTTTTTGGATCTCAATACAAAGTTCTCCCCCTCTCTTGTGGAGATCTATTCGATGTAATCTTCTTTTGTGGTGTGTTTGTTGAGACCGATGAATTGTGGGTTTATGATCAAGTTTATCTATGAACAATATTTGAATCTTCTCTGAATTCTTTTATGTATGATTGGTTATCTTTGCAAGTCTCTTCGAATTATCAGTTTGGTTTGGCCTACTAGATTGATCTTTCTTGCAATGGGAGAAGTGCTTAGCTTTGGGTTCAATCTTGCGGTGTCCTTTCCCAGTGACAGTAGGGGCAGCAAGGCACATATTGTATTGTTGCCATCGAGGATAACAGGATGGGGTTTTCATCATATTGCATGAGTTTATCCCTCTACATCATGTCATCTTGCTTAAGGCGTTAATCTGTTCTTATGAACTTAATACTCTAGATGCATGCTGGATAGCGGTCGATGTGTGGAGTAATAGTAGTAGATGCAAGCAGGAGTCGGTCTACTTGTCTTGGACGTGATGCCTATATACATGATCATACCTAGATATTCTCGTAACTATGCTCAATTCTGTCAATTGCTCGACAGTAGTTTGTTCACCCACCGTAAAATACCTATGCTCTTGAGAGAAGCCACTAGTGAAACCTATGGCCCCCGGGTCTATCTTCATCATATTAAATCTTCCAATACTTAGTTATTTTCATTGGTTTTATATTACTTTGCATCTTTATCATAAAAATACCAAAAATATTATCTTATCATGTGTATCAGATCTCACTCTCGTAAGTGACCGTGTAGGGATTGACAACCCCTTATCGCGTTGGTTGCGAGGATTTATTTGTTTTGTGTAGGTGCGAGGGACTGGCGCGTAGCCTCCTACTGGATTGATACCTTGGTTCTCAAAAAATGAGGGAAATACTTACGCTACTTTGTTGCACCACCCTTTCCTCTTCAAGGGAAAACCAAAGCAAGTGCTCAAGAGGTAGCAGTAAATCGAATCAATGAGGGACTACTACCTGTGTTATCCTGCAATTCTCACAAACACAGTAGTCCCTCAACCGAATCAACTGGTTGAAGTTTTCAACGAGGATAAAAGTATGTGAAATTGTAAAGGATCGAGGTATTGTCTTCATAAGTAGCAAAAGGCTCCCCCTGAAGATGTGCATATATGTATGTTGCTTTTGGAATGCAAATGCACATGGCAGGTTGTACTTGTGGATATCCTCTTCAACTTATGAAGGCAATTCATCATGCATGATAAGATATAACAAAGATAATAACATGCATAATGAAAAATGGACGTCTACAATATGACTTTGTGCGGGATTTATCATAGCACATGCGGAATTTATCATCGCATCACAGAATAACAGAAAAAGTAGCAGACGACCATTAAGTTTAAGTGTTACAACTCAAAGAACCAAATGTATCAAAAGCAAGAGTTGTAAGCACTTGGCAAAAGTATATCAACCACCCATATGGACCCTCTTGAAGACTATCAACTCATATGCTTCTCCCCCTATTGTCAGTAAGGACCAAAAAGGTTTGAAGACATAGAGCCTCTACTCATTCCCATGAGGAGTAGGTGAAACAGCAGGGTCGTCGTTGAGGTTTGGTGGTGTAGAAGAACTTGGTGTAGTGTCGATACACGCCGAAGTTGGAGGTGGTGAAGTAGCATCATCTTGGTCATCAATGACTCTGGCATTAACAGTTGCAACTGAGGAGGAATAGTCAGAGTCTTCAAGTGAGGGAGTCCGACGCAAGTGAGCGTTTCGGGGAGGAGTGGAATCAAACTTGAATTTCTCCGTGAAGCCATACTTTTGAAGATCATCTTCAGGGCTCAGCAAAGTCAGACTCTTACATGACCGGCGACAGATTTCATGAGTGACAAATGCATTCTTGGTGGCAAGGTTGCGAATGCGATTAACATCCACCAAGAGGCTCTCCATCTGACGCTTGAGCCAGTCATGATGCTTATCCTGTTTTTGATGCAGGGCGACGAGAAGCTCTCGGTCATTGAGAACACGAGATCGCTTCCGAGGCCTTTGGGCAATTGTGCTTTCAGTGGCTTCAGTATGGTCACGAGGGGCATGTGTATTTCCAGCCAAAGGATAAACATGACGTAGGATCGAAAGTATGTCTAGAGGGGGGTGATTAGACTACTTGACCAAATAAAACTTATCATTTTCCCAATTTTAGTTCTTGGCAGATTTTAGTAACTTTGGACAAGTCAAAGCAATCTTAACACAATTCAAGCAAGCATGCAACGAGTATATGAGCAGCGGAAAGTAAAGCATGCAACTTGCAAGAATGTAAAGGGAAGGGTTTGGAGGATTCAAACGCAATAGGATCCACGGATGTTTTGTCGTGGTTCCGATAGGTGGTCTATCGTACATCCACGTTGATGGAGACTTCAACCCATGAAGGGTAACGGCTGCGCGAGTCCACGGAGGGCTCCACCCATGAAGGGTCCACGAATAAGCAACCTTGTCTATCCCACCATGGCCGTCGCCCACAAAGGACTTGCCTCACTAGGGTAGATCTTCATGAAGGAGGCGATCTCCTTGCCCTTACAAACTCCTTGGTTCAACTCCACAATCTTGTCGGAGGCTCCCAAGTGACACCTAGCCAATCTAGGAGACACCACTTGGCCTCAACACAAGTGTAGGTGGTTCTCTCTCAGAAAAGGTAAGTTGGAACTGTAGGTTCGTTCTGATGGCTCTCTCCTCGAATGAAGAGGAGGTGGAGGGGTATATATAGCCTCCACACAAAATCTAACGGTTACACACAACTTGCCAATCTCGGTGGGACTGAATTGATAAACTCGGTCGGACCGATTCAGCAAATCTTGTGACCGTTAGGATTTTCGGTGGGACCGACATGCAACTCGGTAGGCCCGATATGGTTAGGGTTAGAGCATAACGTAATCCCGGTGAGACCGATTACACAAACTCGGTGAGACCGATTTTGGTAATAAGCTAACCAGAGAGTTGGTCAGGTAAACTCGGTGGGACCGATTCGCTCATTTCGGTGAGACCGAAATGTTACGAAAGGGAAACAGAGAGTTTACAATGCAATCTCGGTGGGACCGATCACTCATCTCGGTGGGACCGAAACGTTACGAAGGGAAACAGAGAGATTACAATCTCATCTCGGTGAGACCGATATCCCTATCAGTGAGACCGATTTGCCTAGGGTTTGTGGCAGTGGCTATGACATCTGAACTCGGTGGCGCTGGATAGAAAGAATCGGTGGGGCCGAGTTTGACTTTTGGTTTAGGTCATATGTGGATGTGAGAAAGTATTTGAGGGCTTTGGAGCATATCACTAAGCATTTTGAGCAAGAGCCTCATTAAGCAACACCTCATCCCTCCTTGATAGTATTGGCTTTTCCTATAGACTCAATGTGATCTTGGATCACTAAAATAGAAAATGTAGAGTCTTGAGCTTTGAGATTGAGCCAATCCTTTTGTCCTTAGCATTTTGAGGGGTCCACTTTTCTCATCCATGCCATGCCAATCATTGAGCTTTCCTGAAATATTAATCTTGAAATAGCATTAGCTCAATGAGCTATATGTTGTTAGGAATTACCAAAACCACCTAGGGATAGTTGCACTTTCAATCTCCCCCTTTTGGTAACTGATGACAACATATAGGTCAAAGCTTTGACAAAATGATAATAAGAGTGAAAAACATTGTCGCTTTGAGAAGTATGTGAGAAGTAAGAGCTCCCCCTAAATTTGTGCATAGTTTAAGATTTGCTTTGGACTGAAAATGCACAATGAGATAGGATCATGGGTTACTCTTCCATGTCACATAAATCTTGGTGGAGCGCTCAAAATGATAATAATTAAATACATGCACTCATCACCAAGCAAAGTGAATGATCATATGGGGATATAAAAGGATAATGTCATCCAACAAGCATTAAGGTAGCATATAATCAAACACATGATCATCCAAGTATCACACAAAAGCATAAAGTATCTCAAACAAGCAAATAACAAAGTTCAACCACCAAACAACAAGAGAGGACAAAGAGAAATACTCTCTCTCGAAGCCTATGATCTATACATTTTCTCCCCCTTTGGAAACAAGTTACCAAAATTTTCATAAAAAATGCATAGTGCTAGATCGACTCTCAGGCTTGGTCTTCAGGTGGTGGTGTAGATAAAACTCCAAGGACGAATGCATCAATTGATGTAGATGGAGCTGGTGGAGTGGGTGCTGGAGCTGGTGGCACTGAAGCTGTAGCTTGTGGAGTGGGTGCTAGAGCTGGTGGCACTGAAGCTGTAGCTGGTGCAGATGAAGTTGCTCTGGTGTCTGTAACTGGCACTGCAGCAGATCTCTGTCCTCTTGGCACTCTAGCAGAAGCATCAGTGGTAGACTTGCCCTCTTCTCTTGCACTTCATCCTGAAGTTGCTCAACAACTGACTGTATCTCTGACCTTCACATCTAAATCATAGAACTTCTGCTCCATGATCCTCTCCAAGCTCTCCTGGTTTTGAGTCAAGGTGGCAAATCCCTTCTCAATCCTCAGAGTGGAGGCAATCAAGTAGCCAAGCTGATCTTGCTTGCTCTTCAGAAGATACCGAGATGCCTCATCAATGGTTGGTATCTTTGCAGCCTTTTCAGCCCTTGCCTTCTCCCTCTTTGCTTGTGCTTGCATAGAAGATGGTTCATTCTCATCCATTACCACAGTGTTGTCCTCAAAGTCTGGGTAGATGGGCATGTGATCCTTGTCCAAGATATATGTGCCAGTGCCCATGTTGGAGTTGATTAGCTCCTGGATCTGTGGGGCATACCCACAACTTCTCTTCTGATCTGCAGTTGTTCTCTTTATAGTTTCCACAATTAGGCTCATGACTTTGAACTTTTGAGGCACATCAAATATGTGAAGCGGGTTAATTGCATGGCCTCTGATCGTCTTGTGACTACCTGACTTTGGCAATAGAGTGTGCCTGAGGATCCGGTTGATTGTTGGCAAACCTGATAGAAGGTAATGTACTGATCCAAATTTGTGTGTCTCAAGAGCAGCATCTGGGATCTCTCTGTACATATGTGCCATGGTGTTGTGATCCTTCTTCTTCTTGGCATAGACATCCAAGTCATCTTCATTCTCCTTAGGAGCATTGATCAATTTTGCCCATTCTTCAACCGTTGACTGGTACCTAGTACCTTCAGACATCCATACAATCCTTCCATCTGGATAGAAATGAGCTGTGGAGTAGAACTGCATAATAAGCTCATCATTCCACTTTGTGAGCTTCTGCCCAACAAAGTCCTCTACTCCACAAGACTTGAAACTATCATAGACTCCGGGATAGTGTTCTTCATTTTCCCTGATGTACTCCCAGTCCACCCATCTCATATCATAGACTATAGGCTTCTTGCTGTTGTTCCTTTGTATGGAACCTATAGTCCACAGCAGTTCTTCTCCTGACTGCATAGGGATCAATCAATCTCCATTGTCTGAGTCATGCATCCTTCCTGAGCTTCATGTCCACAGCTACTGGATGAGCATCATTGTGATCTGGAATTTTGGGCTTCAACTTCCTTAAGACATGTGACTCATCATCATCTTCTTCTATAGCAGCTTCAGGCACTAGGGCCTTGTTCTTCTCTGCAGCTGGAATATTCCTTGTACTCCTCTTGGGTGCAGTTTTGGGTTTTGGAGCAGCTGCCTTGGGAGCTTCTTTGGGCTTAGATGGAGCAGCCCCTGATCTTATAGCATCTCCCATAAGCTTTTGAGCTTTAGGTGCTGGTGCAGCAACCTCTTCCTCTTCATCTTCCATCATTGAGGGCTTCCCAATTACTCTGGAAATGGTCTTCTTGACCCTTTCTTTCCTCTTCTTACCATCTCCAGTTTCCTTGGGTTCAAGAGTGAACTCCATTGTTTCTCCTGTGGCAACTTTCCTTGCCTTAGACATGGGCTGTCTTCTTGCTGGCATCTTAGTCTTCAGACCTGGCTTAGTTGCAGCAGTTGTGCCATATTCCTTTTTCAGAACTTTCCTCTTTGAGGTGGCCTCTTCCTCAATAGCCACATAGTCCTCATCCTCAGAATCTGAGGTTCTCTTCTTTCTGGTCCTGGTGGCTGCCTTATGCAAGTTGCTGGGTGTACTCCTGCTTCCATTATCATAGCTGCTAGAGGGACTAGTGCCCTCACTCATGTGAACTTGCTCCTCAGACTTGTTCTGACTGTCACTCTGATCTGACATGATGCAAACACTGACAACAGACCCTGTGAATAGATATAGATGAGATAGATTGGATGAGCATCACAAAGTCTAGAGGTTTTTGCAAAAGAATGAGTCAAAAACTTAGTTTTAGTTTTCCACAGAAAGCATTTCGGATCTACCGATTTGAAAACTCGGTGATACCGAAGCAACTTTTGGAACCTAAACTAGTGAACTCGGTCAGACCGAGTCACAGTTCGGTGGCACCGAGACTGCTAGGGTTTCACAAAGAATTGAACTCGGTCACACCGATTTGTAATTCTCAGTCAGACCGAGAATCACATGTGCAATGGCCTTAGCCAAATCGGTGGAACCGATTTCAACAACTCGGTTGGTCCGAGATGATTTCGGCGGAAACCTAACCCTAAATTTTCAATCCACAACTAAACTATGGAGTGATTTCGCTGGATAGAGTGATCTCAATCGTGGCAAGATACGTGGCAAAACAATGTGCTAGGAATCAGAGTGAGATTAGGACAAGGATCAAGTCCATACCCTAAGTGCGGCGATGGACCTGCTACGGCGGCAACGGCGGAGACGATTCCCGTTGACGGCGGTAGAGACCAGCGACGGGAGGCAGCTAGCGATGAGGACGATGATCCGGAGACCCAGGGAGGCAGAGCAGGCTTGTAACATCCCAAATTTTCAATTTGGAATGTTATACATAGATCATTCATGTATGTCATATTTTAATGCATTTTCGTTCCGCAATCCTTGAAATCCTAAGCAACTCAAGGACCCTCGGAGAGAGTTTGGGATTTCCCGGTTTTCATATTTGGTTTTTACCAAATATTGAAACGAGGTTTTTGGTTTTAATTATTTTTCTTCGAAAATATTTCATATTAATATATGAGAGGAGATAATATGACTTCTCCAAAAAAATTGAAATATTGGAGGAAAAATATTAAAATCATTTATTTGCTTTTATTTGCAATTAGAAAAATTGCATGTTTTTTAAAATTGCATTTTAGGGCCAAGAAAATGTTCATCTTGTTCTAAATATTTTATTTAGATGGTGAAAATTTGTTTTGGCATTTTTAGAGTTCTATTTTATTTCCTAGGATTTTTCTGAGTTTCGACGGAATTGTTTTTTTTAAAGAGCGCGCCTAGGCCGACTGGGCCGAACCCAGCCGCCGGCCCACCTCGCCCCGCGCCGCCGTCTCCTGGTAGGAGACTGCGCCGCCGCCACCGTCCGACGGGAGTCCGGCTCGGACTCCTCGTCCCCGTCGTGCCCCCTCCCCCAAGGCACCACCCCACCCCCCTTTAAAGCCGCAGCCACCCCGCCGCCCTGGAGCCCCGCCGCGCCGCCGCCGCCTTGCCGCG
>NC_041384.1:641944717-641952769 GCF_002162155.2 Triticum dicoccoides | reverse complement strand
CGCGCCGCCGCCGCCCCGCGCCACGCCGCCCTCGCTGGAGCCCCGCCGTGCCGGACCTCGCCGAGGTTAGCGCCGTTCATTTTTTTAGAAAACCGGTTCAGTTTTCGTTAGAAAATCCTAGTCATTTTTTTCGGTTAGCCGATTTTTCTTTTCGGTTTTTCTTTTTAGCGAACGTTCGTTTTAACGAACGGTTTTCGCCCGTTAGTTACAGATAACGGACGCTCGTTCATTAGCCTGTTCGTCAGTTTTCTTTTATCGGATTTAATCTGCGATTATTCCTGATCGCGATTTCTGATCCGATTTTTGTTTTAGTTTTTCTTTTCGCTCATTAGTCGAAATCAGGCGATTCAAGCGCCTAGATCTTTGTCTTGAGACCCTCTTTCCGCTTAACCAACTTAAACAAGATTTTGGTACTGTAAAATTTGACCTAGGTCCAGATTAGTAAACGGATCTTGTTTCTTTCGCCGTTTGAGTTTCATTGCTCCGTTTGGTTTGATTTTTTTTGCAAACCGGAGTCTTAAGTTGAACTTTCCGGTTAGATCTTCTTATTTGAGTTTTAACCGTGCTTCTTTGTTAGTTGTTTATGTATGCTATTGCTTGTTTGTGATAGATTTCCCAGAGTGCGAAGCCTGTTATTTGGAGTCTCTAGATTACGCGGATCGTCAGCAGGGCAAATAACACTTTGATCATATGCATTTATCACCTAGTTTTTATGCATTAGGTCCAATCCTCAACCATTGCATGGTTAGGATGTCATTAACATGTGGGTTGGGAAGTAGTTGATGAGGTAGAACCTATTACCCTGTTACATTCAACCCCTGGGAGTTACTTCTACGCTTTGCTTATATTGCTATGCTATGATCGTAGACGTGGTTTGGGTGAGTGAAATACATGACAGATGTGAGATTGTTAATTAATGGTTCAACTTAAGGTGGCAACTTAAATTTACATCTGGGTGGATTGAGGCACCTGGAGTGCCCAGTGTTGCCCGTATTTTGGAAATCCCGGAGTACCCGTGTGATCGTCCTATGGACTGCCACCCAGGCTCAAAGGGAGCCGAGATTATTCATGCTAGAAACTTCCGTGTGCAGCCACAAGCTATTATGGGCTCTAGCATAGTTGAGTAAGTTACGTGAAGCTCTTGAAGAGATAGATCAACAAGTAGTGGGTTTATAGGTTTGGTATGGTCTACCCGGAGTAGAGAGTTAATGTTTCTGAAAGACTATGTCTCGGTCATCCGGTTCTCAAACATCATGCAGTGCGAGAAATCTAACGGAGGCGATCGAGTCTTGTGGGGAAAAGTGCGCAAACCTCTCTAGAGTGTATTAACTAATCATGGTTAGCCGTGTCCCCGGTTATGGACAATCTTGAGTATCTAGTACTTGAAGTATCTTAAGTATCTCATCACTCTTAATTAATATTGATGGGTTGTTAATCACTTTAATTGGGATTGAGTTGGAGGAACCTTCTCAATGATGTTTCAACTACCATGATAGTAAAATTTAAAATCTATTCCTTTGTTGTAGGGAAAAATTGGCTTTTCGCAAAACTGTAACCTTAGAGCTTTCCACCAGCCAAATATGCATGTAGTGATAGCATTATTCTGTTCTTGCTCTACTGTGTTACTTTGCCAGCATATTCCATGTGTTGACCCGTTTTCGGGCTGCAACATATTATGTTGCAGACTTTTCAGACGAGGAGTAAGGTTTGTTAGGTCGTTGCCGTGCAGCTCAGCTATGCCGTTGGAGTTGATGGACTCACTTTATCTTCCAAGCCTTCCGCTGTTATCACATTAGATGGCCTTAAGCCATATTTATTGTAATAAGTTCTCTTTGGAGACATTCGATGTAATAAGTGTGTGATTGCTACTCTGTTATAAATCCTTCAAGTACTGTGTGTGTCAACATTACCGATCCAGGGATAACACTAAAGCACAGAGACTTGACCGTTTGAGGTCGGGTCGCTACAAAGATGGTATCAGAGCACACGCTGAGTGTAGGACACGACCACTAAGATAAAGCCATAGATCACTATTCTCTTCTCACTTCTGACTCCTCTCCATTTTCTACTCTTTAGGATGGCGGAGATGAAGAACAAGTTTGCACAACCGGATGAAGACACACCTTTTGGACGACACTTGAAGGAAGTCACTAGGTACTTGAATATAGGAATGCCAAGTTTCACCGGGACATACAACGCCACTTTACCAGAGGAGGAGCGATGGATGATTCAAGTTCAAGTTCCAGGAAGGACATTCATGCCAGTCACTAAACCTATAGAGTTTTCCTTCGACGCACCAACCTGGAGTTTAGGAAAGAGTATGGCAGCTCACATCACCAAGGGACGCATTGGAGAAGTATATCACAAGGATCTTAAGGACACTATCTACCGGATATGTGGGCGCCAAGACGAGCAATGGGAGATGATCAGCACCAGGAAGGATAGATCAATTGCAGCTTTCATCCAGGAACTAAACCAACACATTCGACGCCAAGAGAATCAGATGTGCGCAGACATGATAGATTTGAAGAAGGCAAAGACAAGGATCATTGAGCTGGAAGAAGAACTTAAGTCTACACACGATGGATATGAGGAGGAAATTGCCACACTACTGGAGAAGAATGATGACCTGATTAAGAAGATCAGAATATTTATGGGAGACCCCACTCCAGTAGAAGAAGATGAAGAACCCAAGGAGATTCGCCTGGAGGACTACATCATCATCGACGACACTGACTCTAACTCGAGTGATGATGACTTTGAAGACAAAACTGGAGCAGATATCATGGAATCTTCCACCGATCAAAATTTCTAGATGACCACCCAATGATTAGTAGTATTCCACCATGTAAATAGAGTAGTCCGAGCACTTTTGCGATAGTTAGATCGATTGTATGCCTTGCTTGATTGATTGAGTGAAATGATTGTGTTTGTCTCATGTGCATATGGGTAGTGCCTTCTCATTAGACCTCATTCTATTCTAATCTCTTCCATCTAAACCCATCAGATGCCTTTGAGACGTGACCCCGGATTTGCTTTCTCGCTGGAGCTCACTCAGTTGATCCAACAACAGAACACCCTGATGCAGTTGCTAGTTCAGAACCAGGGCAACAACAACAACCCGCCGCCAATGGACAACCTAGCCCGTTTTCTAAGGTTACAACCGCTGGTGTTTTCCAGTAGCACCGAGCCTATAGTTGCAGATGATTGGATCCGCAGGATTGGAAGGGAGTTAACCACTGCAGGATGCACTGATGCTGAGAAGGTGCGTTTTGCCGCACATCAGTTGGATGGACCAGCAGCATCATGGTGGGAGAATTACACTGTCACCTACCCCATAGCCATGGTGACATGGGACCAGTTTCAGCAAGCTTTCCGCACAGCCCATGTCTCCACTGGAGCTATGAGTATGAAGAAGCGTGAGTTTCGCAACTTACGCCAGGGGAACCGTACTGTGGCTCAGTACGTGGATGAGTTTAGCAAGCTATCTCGCTATGCCCCTGGCGATGTGGCCACAGATGCCGCGAAGCAGGAGAAGTTTATGGAAGGGCTGAATGATGAGATGAGTATGCAGTTGATGGTGGCAACATTCACCAACTACCAAGAGTTGGTAGATAAGGCTCTTATGATTGAAGGGAAGCAGCAGCAGATTGAGAGTCATAAGAGGAAGTATGGACAAGGGAGGTATAACTCAGGATCTCAGCAGAAGCCTCGCCTAACCCCGAACTCGGGAGGACTTGTTCATAGCCATGGAGGTCATAACCACACCGGAGGAGGATCGCATAATCACAATGGTACTAAGAATGGGAATGGGAACAGAGCCAATAACAATCAGAACTACCCCAATCCAGCCACACCCGCCAAAAGAGATCTAAGTCACGTTACTTGTTTCAAGTGCGGGAAGACTGGACACTATGCCATGGAGTGCCCTGAAGGAAAGAACGGAAACGGAAATGGGAGCACTGGGAAGAAGCCCAATCCATTCAACAAAGGACAAGTGAACCACGTTAACGTGGAGGAGGTTGAAGAGCAGCCGGACGCGGTAACAGGTAAGTTTTTGGTTAAGTCATTTACCGCTCTTATTCTATTTGATACTGGTGCATCACATTCATACATATCAAGGGGATTTGTGGATAAGTTTAAACTACCAACCCAAACCCTTAGGACCCCTCTCTTAGTGAGTTCACCCGGAGCAGAGTATATGGCTAGTCGATGGTGCGACCAGATACCCCTAACCATTGGCACCCATGTTTTTCCGTACGACCTAATTATCTTGGAGTCACAAGGATTGGATGTGATATTAGGCATGGACTGGATGTAAAAGTATGGAGGAAGTATTGACTGTGCTAGTAAGTCAATTTATCTCACCATCCCGGAGGGAAAAAGGATTAAGTATGTATCTAGGCATGTGCCTAGGAGGAGCCAAGTGAATACCCTCACGTGAGTTGTTCAGGAGGAAGTGCCTGTAGTGAGAGATTACCCGGATGTTTTTCCAGAGGAGTTACCAGGCATGCCACCGGATCGAGACATCGAGTTTTTGATAGAGCTACTGCCAGGTACCGGGCCAATATCCAAGAGACCCTATCGGATGCCCGCAAATGATCTGGAAGAAATTAAGAAACAGATCAAGGAGTTGTTCGAGAAAGTATACATTCGAAGGAGTTCATCACCTTGGGGAGCCCCAGTTCTTTTGGTAGAGAAGAAGGATAAATCCCTAAGAATGGTTGTTGATTATCGGGCCTTGAATGAAGTGACGATTAAGAACAAGTACCCACTGCCGATGATCAATGATCTGTTTGATCAGATGCAAGGAGCTAAGGTGTTTTCAAAGATCGATTTGCGATCGGGATACCATCAGTTGAAGATTCAAGAGAAAGATATACCAAAGACAGCATTCACCACACGATATGGGTTATATGAGTATACGGTCATGTCATTTGGACCGACTAACACCCCTGCCTATTTCATGAGCATGATGAACAAGGTGTTCATGCAATATTTGGACAAGTTTGTTGTGGTGTTTATTGATGATATTATGGTATACTCGAAGAATGAAGAGGAGCACAAGGAGCATTTGCGTTTAGTTCTCGAGAAACTCAAGGAACATCAGTTGTATGCCAAGTTCAGAAAATGCGAGTTTTGGTTGAAGGAAGTCGGATTCCTTGGACATGTTATATCAGGAGAAGGTATAGAAGTAGATCCTAGCAAGGTTCAGTCAGTCCCTGAATGGTTGGCACCCACTTCAGTTAGCGAGATCCGCAGTTTTCTTGGACTCGCCGGATACTACCGAAGATTCATTGAGAATTTTTCCAAGATTGCGAAGCCAATGACGGAGTTATTGAAGAAGGATACCAAGTTTAAATGGACAGAAGACTGTGAGGCAAGTTTTCAGGAGTTGAAGAAACGTCTGACTACAGCCCAGTGCTGACGCTACCAGATATACATAAGGATTTCCAAGTGTATTGCGACGCCTCTCACTTAGGACTTGGATGTGTGCTTATGCAGGACGAAAGAGTTGTTTCGTATGCCTCATGACAACTAAAACCTCATGAGTTGAATTATGCCATGCATGATTTGGAGTTAGCAGCCGTAGTGCATGCATTGAAGACTTGGAGACATTACCTTATTGGAAACCGTTGTGATGTTTACACGGATCATAAGAGTTTTAAGTACATCTTCACATAGAAGGAGCTGAACCTTAGGCAAAGGAGATGGTTGGAGCTTATAAAGGATTATGACATGAAGCTGCACTATCATCCAGGTAAGGCCAATGTCGTAGCCGACGCTTTGAGCCGGAAGAGTTATGCTAATATCCTTGCAAGTAAGGGAGTGCCAAAGGAGTTAGCAGAGGATATCATGGAACTTCGATTAGAGATTGTTCCTAGAGGTTTTGTTGCAACAATGGAAGTTCAGTCGACATTGTTGGGTAAGATTCGGGAAGCTCAGAAGGATGAGAAAGAGATTGCCGAGATAAAGGAGAAGATGAGCAAAGGAAAGGGTTTTCGTGAGGATGAGCATGATACCTTATGGTTTGAGGACAGGATATACGTGCCCAATAACACAGAGATTAGGAAGTTAATACTACAGGGTGCCCATGACTTACCATACTCGATACACCCTGGAAACACCAAGATGTATTTGGATTTGAAGGAACATTTCTGGTGGACTGGTATGAAGAAGGATATCGCCGAGTATGTAGCTGTATGTGATGTATGTCAGAGAGTGAAGGCAGAGCATCAAAAGCCAGCAGGATTGTTATAGCCTATGCCGATACCCGAATGGAAGTGGGATAAACTTGGCATGGACTTTATCACCGGTTTGCCCAGGACCAAATCAGGATATGATTTCATATGGGTAGTAGTTGATCGCTTGACCAAAGTGGCTCACTTTATCCCAGTAAAAACCACCTATACGAGTGCGAAGTTGGCCAAGATATATATGTCCAGGATCGTATGTCTGCATGGAGTTCCGAGGACCATCGTATCAGACAGAGGAACACATTTTACCTCAAAGTTTTGGCATCAGTTACACCAGACTTTGGGTACAAGATTGGAGTTCGGTACAGCATTTCACCCGCAGACGGATGGACAGACCGAGAGAGTCAATCAGATTCTGGAGGACATGTTGAGAGCTTGTGCGCTAGATTATGGATCTAGCTAGGATGACAATTTGCCTTACGCGGAGTTCTCATACAACAATAGCTACCAAGCCAGTTTGAAGATGGCACTATTTGAAGCCCTGTACAGACGAAGGTGCAGAACGCCATTAATGTGGGATGAAGTAGGAGACCGATAGTTGTTTGGACCAGACTTGATCAAGGAGTCTGAAGAGAAGGTTAAGCTGATTCGCGATAGACTGAAGATTGCTCAGTCCAGGCAGAAGAGTTATGCAGACTCAAAATGCAAGGAGGTAACCTACGAAATTGGAGACAGAGCATATCTGCGAGTATCCCCCTTGCGAGGAGTGAAACGTTTTGGAGTTAAAGGAAAGTTAGCCCCGAGATTTGTAGGACCGTATCATGTTTTGGAACGGATAGGAGAAGTTGCCTACAAGTTGGAGTTACCTGAAGGACTGTTAGGAGTTCATGACGTGTTCCACGTTTCGCAGTTAAAGAAGTGTCATGCTGAGATGGCCGATATACCGTTAAGAGATACAGTACCCTTGGAGGCGATTCAGTTGGACAGTGATTTGACTTATGAGGAGAAGCTAGTCAAGATTTTGGAATTTTCCAGCCGAGTCACCCGCAGCAAGGTTATCAAGTTTTGCAAAGTTCAGTGGAGCCACCATACCGAAGATGAAGCCACTTGGGAACGAGAGGATGATCTTCGCAAAGACCACCCACACCTATTTTCTAGCCAACCCGAATCTCGAGGGCCAGATTCATTATAAGGGGGGTAGGTTTGTAACATCCCAAATTTTCAATTTGGAATGTTATACATAGATCATTCATGCATATCATATTTTAATGCATTTTCGTTCCGCAATCCTCGAAATCCTAAGCAATTCAAGGACCCTCGGAGAGAGTTGGGGATTTCCCGGTTTTCATATTTGGGTTTTAACAAATATTGAAACGAGGATTTTGTTTTTAATTATTTTTCTCTCTGAAAATATTTCAAATTAATATATGAGAGGAGATAATATGACTTCTCCAAAAAATTGAAATATTGGAGGAGAAATATTAAAATCATTTATTTTATTTTATTTGGATTTTATTTGCAATTAGAAAAATTGCACGTTTTTCGAAATTGCATTTAAGGGCCAAGAAAATGTTCATCTTGTTCTAAATATTTTATTTAGACGGTGAAAATTTGTTTTGGAATTTTTAGAATTTTATTTTATTTCCTAGGATTTTTCTGAGTTTCGGCGGAATTGTTTAAAAAAAAGAGCGCGCCTAGGCCGACTGGGCCGAAACCCAGCCGCCGGCCAACCTCGCCCTGCGCCGCCGTCTCCTGGCAGGAGACTGCGCCGCCGCCGCCGTCCGACATGAGTCCGGCTCGGACTCCTCGCCCCCGCCGTGCCCCCTCCCCCAAGGCACCACCCCGCCCCCCTTTA
>NC_041384.1:641911001-641944069 GCF_002162155.2 Triticum dicoccoides | reverse complement strand
CCCTCGCCGTGAGCCGCCGCCGCCGCCTGCTGCCGACGCCCCGCACCACGCCGCCCTCCCCGGAGCCCCGCCGTGCCGGACCTTGCCGAGGTTAGCGCTGTTTGGTTTTTTTAGAAAACCGGTTCGGTTTTCGTTAGAAAACCCTAGTCGTTTTTTTGGTTCGCTGGTTTTTCTTTTCGGGTTTTCTTTTTAGCGGACGTTCGTTTTAACGAACGGTTTTCGCCCATTAGTTACAGATAACGAACACTCATTCGTTAGCCTGTTCGTCAGTTTTCTTTTATCGGATTTAATCCACGATTATTTCTGATCGCGATTTCTGATCCGATTTTCATTTTAGTTTTTCTTTTCGCTCGTTAGTCGGAATCAGGCGATTCAAGCGCCTAGATCTTCGTCTTGAGACCCTCTTTCCGCTTAACCAACTTAAACAAGATTTTGGTACTATAAAATGTGACCTAGGTCCAGATTAGTAAACGGATCTTGTTTCTTTTGCCGTTTGAGTTTCGTTGCTCTGTTTGGTTTTATTCTTTTTGCAAACCAAAATTTAACCCGTGGATATATATAGCCTGACCCTGTCGGTGTGACCGAGTGGAACAACTCGGTGGCACCGAGATGCATAACTGCAAGTAGTTACTGCAACTCGGTGTGACCGAAAAGTTCAAATCGGTTGCACCGAGATTGAAAACCTAGATCGACTTAGTGATCTCGGTATGACCGAAATGGATGAATCGGTCAGACTGAAACGCACAAAGAAATTTTGGAAGTTTAAGTCTATGACGAATCGGGGACTCCGAGTGCTCCTCACACAGAGTGGTTCGAATATGACGTGATCAAACTTTGTGATGTAGCATGAATAGAGTTTGAGATGAGAAAATCATAGATAGCTAGAGAAGGTTCTTAGGCATTCTTTTCCATCCACTTGGCAAAAGAAAAAGGAACCAAACAATCAAAACAACAAGTGGATGTCCTAGAATAAGTAAATTATGCAACCAACATGCTCACACAATAAAATGGCAAATGAAATATGTGGCAAAGCATGCACAACCAATTCTAGCATCTATCAAGCAATTGGAGATGACTAGGTCATCTATATATGAGTATATTGATTTAGGAGTCAAACGAGAACATTTGATCATAGGTCATACTCATCGTTTAAGCACAAGTGGGGTTACCACTTTTACATAAAGCGTTGTTGTGTTCACACCATTAGAGTTGCTTTAGCTCAATTCTTAGAGTAAAGCTCCCCCTAAATGTGAGATCCCCCCTAAGAGGGATGAACTAACCTTGGGTTTTGTCGATGATGACTTCATGTAGATGTTGAAGATGTGGATGCTCAATGTTGATGTAGATCATTTGGAGCAATCCTTTGGAGTGAGTGGCACTTTCAATACCTACACGGGTTAGTCCCACAAGGAACAAACAAGGATATCCATAGACATAGAGTGATGCACACACAAGATGATGTCTATGAAAGCATTAGGTTACCTTGTCCCTTGTCTTACCAACAAGAGGGTTTGTGACTCCTTGAACTAGTGCAAGATGTGGAAGTTGATTGCACTTGTTATTGCCAAAATGATAAGAGTGAAGTATGTTGGCGGAGTCACCCTCAGGAATTCTCTAGTTCTTCTTCTTCGGGATCCACATCATCTTGATGGGAATCCTTGGAGTTGTAGTCGTACTTGATGAAGTAGAACTTGATGTAGTCTTGGGAACCCACTTGACCAAGGCCTTAGGAGCTTCTTCAAATGCATTAATCTCCTCTTGAAGCTTATCCTTGCCTTTTTTCTTGTGGTCTTGTGGTGGAAGATCATCTTGAGCTTGTGTCCCTTTGAAGGAAGTAGGATCATACTTCTTTTGTTGAGGAACAAACTTCGTCTTGGGGTATTGATCTTCTTCCCACTCAACTCCATTGGCATTAAACTTTCGTTCAAAACCAACACCTTGGTTCTTCCGGTGCCTTCCTTGCTTGCGTACAATTTCCTCGAATTGGTTACTCCCGACAAGGCTCTTGTAAACACCTTTCTCTATAATTCCCTTCAATAAGCTATTTTCTTTCTCAAGTGTAACTTGGCTAAGAGAATCATTAGTGGAATCAAGAGAACTACTAGAAGCAACAACCTTGGATTGAGCATGATTATTGTTACTACTAGAGGAAGAATCTTTCTTGTTCTTATTACTAGACTTGACTTGAGGCATGTAAGTGGATAAGAGTAAACGCTTGGCAATGTAAGAAGAACTTTTCTTGCGAAGATCATCATTGATTGCTTTTAAGAACTCATGCTCTTGCTCAAGGTTGAGCTTTTCAAAACGTAATTTCTCATGAGTCCTTAAAAGTTCTCGATGATATCCTAAGATAGTTTCATGAGCTAACTTAAGAGTGTTTAGTTCTTTAGTTAGAAACTCAATCCTCTCCTTATCATTGTCATTCGTTTTATCTTGATTAGCATGATTAATTAACGTTTCATCATAGTATTCATCACTAGAGTTGTCAACAAGTAAATCATCATCACCTAACAAGTCATCTTCATCACTATTGAAATCAACATACTCGGGGTGTGATACCTTTGGGCCTTTAGCCATGAAGCATCTTCCAAGTCCTTCATTTGGTGAATCAAATATGTCGTAGGAGTTGGTTGACACAAGTGCTAGACCGGCAACACCTTCATCTTGAGTATATTCGGAGTCGGAGTGATAGCTTCTCTCGGAGTGATTTTTCGGAGTCGGAGCCGGATACCCATTCACCAACATGAGCTTGATGTCTTCGTTTTGTGTAGCTCCTTGATGACTTGTCCTTCATTTCCGAATCCTTTCTTCTCCGGGATGTTCTTCGTTCATAACGATCATCGCTACTCCTTCTCTCTCTTGATGGTGATTCTTCTCTTCTACTTCTTCTTTTTGGAGAATCTTCTCTTCTCTTGTAGGGTACCGTACACTCATTGGAATAGTGTCCGGGTCTTCCACAATTGTAGCAATTTCGCTCTCGACTAGAAGATCTTTTGTCATTGTAGGACCTTGACTTGGAACTTCTCTCTTTGTTCTACTCTTGTAGAACTTGTTGTTGTTCTTCACCATTAGGCTCAATTCTTAATTGAAGGTTTGTTTCTCACTTGATGATGTGGGAGTTTCACATGAGGCTTTGTAAGCACCACTTGACTTGTTATGGAGCTCCTCCTTATCCTTGAGTGACATCTCATGAGCAACAATTCTTCCAAAGACTCCCGTTGGCTTGAGATCTTTGTAATTGGGCATAATTTGGATCAATGTGCATACGGTATCATATTTTCCGTCCAAAGCTCTTAGGATCTTCTTGATGATGAATTTGTCGGTCATCTCTTCACTTCCTAAGCCGACGATCTCATTTGTGATAAGAGCAAGCCTAGAGTACATTTCGGCGATACCTTCACCATCCTTCATTTTGAACTTGTCAAGCTGACTTTGAAGCACATCCAACTTGGATTCCTTGACGGAGTCGGTACCTTCGTGCATATCAATGAAAGTATCCCAAATTTCCTTTGCATTCTCAAGACGGCTGATTTTGTTGAATTCTTCGGGACATAATCCGTTGAAGAGGATATCACAAGCTTGAGCATTGTATTGCAGCATCTTCAACTCTTCCGCGGTAGCTTCGTGGTTCGGTTCTCTCCCATCAAAGAATTCACCTTGCAAGCCAATACACACAATAGCCCATACGGCGGGGTTATGTCCAAGAATATGCATTTTCATCTTATGCTTCCAACTAGCAAAATTAGTACCATCAAAGTAAGGACCTCTACGGTGGTAATTTCCCTCGCTAGACGCCATACTCTCCTAGGTTGTGAAACCAAGGCAACGACTACCAAAAGCTATGGAAATCAAAGCAAATGGAGACCAAAGCTCTGATACCACTTGTAGGATCGAAAGTATGTCTAGATGGGGGTGATTAGACTACTTGACCAAATAAAACTTATCCTTTTCCCAATTTTAGTTCTTGGCAGATTTTAGCAACTTTGGACAAGTCAAGCAATCTTAACACAATTCAAGCAAGCATGCAACGAGTTTATGAGCAGCGGAAAGTAAAGCATGCAACTTGCAAGAATGTAAAGGGAAGGGTTTTGAGGATTCAAACGCAATTGGAGACACGGATGTTTTGTCGTGGTTCCAATAGCTGGTGCTATCATACATCCACGTTGATGGAGACTTCAACCCACGAAGGGTAACGGCTGCGCGAGTCCACGGAGGGTTCCACCCACGAAGGGTCCACAAAGAAGCAACCTTGTCTATCCCACCATGGCCGTCGCCCACGAAGGACTTGCCTCACTAGGGTAGATCTTCACGAAGTAGGCGATCTCCTTGCCCTTACAAACTCCTTGGTTCAACTCCATAATCTTGTCGGAGGCTCCCAAGTGACACCTAGCCAATATAGGAGACACCACTCTCCAAGAAGTAACAAATGGTGTGTTGATGATGAACTCCTTGCCCTTGTGCTTCAAATGATAGTCTCCCCAATTGTCGGTGTCAAAACCGGCGGATCTCGGATAGGGGGTCCCGAACTGTGCGTCTAAGACAGATGGTAACAGGAGGCAGGGGACACGATGTTTTACCTAGGTTCGGGCCCTCTTGTTGGAGGTAAAACCCTACGTCCTGCTTGATTGAAATTGATGATATGGGTAGTACAAGAGTAGATCTACCACGAGATCAGAGAGGCTAAACCATAGAAGCTAGCCTATGGTATGATTGTATGTATATGATCTATCGACTAGCCTGGCCTCGGTTTATATAATGCACCAGAGGCCTAGGATAACAAGAGTCCTAGCCGAATACGCCGGTGGGGAGGAGTCCTTGTCTTGATCACCAAGTCTTGTAGAATCTTCCATGTATGCGGCAGCTGTCCGAACTGACCCATGAGTATACGGCCATGGGGGTCCTCGGCCCAATCTAATAGATTGGGAGATGACGTGGTGAGTACCCCCTAGTCCAGGACACCGTCAGTAGCCCCCTGAACCGGTCTTCAAGTTAGAGACGCTCCTCAATTCTTCCGAACTGTTCTTCATCCCGGGAGGCAGTGTCCTCTTGCGTCCGAGCTCTAACGCCGGACTGCATTCGAGGTATCTTTTGCAGCCGAGCACCAATGTCGGACTGCTTCCGAGCTCTAACGCCGAAATGTATCCGAGCTCCAACGCCGGACTGTGTCCAAGCTCCAACGCTGGACTATATCCAAGATGTCATAGATCATCTTGGTCCAAAAGAGTTGAAGGAGTTTAGCGGAGCTTAATACTGGAAATGCCCTCTATGGAGCCACCCACTAGCGCCCGAGCTTTATGCCGGACTGCTTCCGAGGTGGTGCACCACCCCGACCGTGGGCCATTTTTTTGTCAATATATTTTATTGGTGCAATTTATTCTCTGACGAGATATATAGCCAGTAGCCCTTAAGGTGTGTATCGGTCTAAATCCCGAGATGCACCTGAAAGATGACGTAAGACCGCTGATCCCAGTAGCCGCTGAGACTCAGGTTGATTTGCAAAATCGGCCTGAGGATCAAGTCCTAGCTCGGCAGAATACTTTGGGACACAAAAAGCGGCGTGCTCAGTCCTCGACACTCAGGTTGGGTGCGGCCGACCAACGTGAGGATCAAAATATCCTCGGAAACTGTATTACACTTAAATTTTCTGCACTGGATTGCCAATGCAGTAGCCCCCGAGACATTGGTCGGGTGGCAACACCAGATCAGGGGATCGATGTGCCCCTGTAATATTTGTAAATAATAAGCCCGAAGCCCAGTAGGCCCCGAGCCTTAATGCGGGCATGGGTGGCCGAATTAAGGATCGATATCCATAGTAAAATCAAAAATTATATGTATGACTCTATGTATCCAAGTACTTTACGTCATTAATGCTCGGATCCGCATTGTACAAAACTTTGTTGACCGACCATCGGCTTCCACCTCCTCGGCCAGTAGCCGAGGAGTGTTTGTCCTACTTTATAAAGCCTTTATGAGGGCAAAGATTTACGACAAACAAGGCAATCTGGCCACACAGTTTTGTAAACAAAGGTACGCAAAGAGATATGTTATATTACTGTTTAACAGAAGAAATGTCTTCCAAAGAAAATAGTCCCGCTATCGGTTCCTTTCTTTGGGTTGTCATGCTAAGCATGATCATGAAACCTCAGCTCGAATGTAAGAGCAAAATATCGAGGATTTAGTTTGGGAGGCCAGTTAATAGCCCCCGGTAGTGTTCGGCGATAGTCAAGGTCAAGCCGTAAACACTTCGGCCAATGTTATGAACGGCCCGTCATTTAACATAGTCATGGGATCGCCGACCAGTTTACGCCTATTGTGACAGTCAGTTTTCGGCTTTCTCCACTGAGGTGCTTGACCATGCGAGCTGGAAGCACAATCGTAGTGGTTCTCCCTTTGCACACCTAGCCGAACAAAGCGGAACGTAGGAGGAAAGCACAGGAACCGGGCAACCCAACTATTGACCGAAGACACAATTCGAAACCGATGCATATATAGCAATATCCGAGAATGTTTTTGCCGAATCCCTAAAGGTGTCCGGCGTTGCACTGCGAGACTAATGCTGGAAAAGCACAAATAGTTTAAAAGTGCCATAGGCTCTAAAAGCCAAAAAACTTATTCAAAAGTTTAATGTCCAAACTAGATCAAGTGTTGGGTGCCAATCCGAAAATTGGACCTGAAAAAAAGTGCTTCTGCCGTGCTTTAACATGACACATCCTATCTCAAGACTTCAAGCGGGTCAGCCTACGGCTTCAACCTCCTATCCCGAAGGCGGAGTACTTCTCATTAGGCCAATTTAGCATACTAAACTCTAGCGGTTTCGA
Organism: Triticum dicoccoides; assembly: GCF_002162155.2. Taxonomy (NCBI): domain Eukaryota; kingdom Viridiplantae; phylum Streptophyta; class Magnoliopsida; order Poales; family Poaceae; genus Triticum; species Triticum dicoccoides. The sequence continues at coordinate 641,937,251 of NC_041384.1, read as the reverse complement.
GAGAGAAATTAGGCTCCTCAGCTAGTGACCACATACTTGTGTCGGAAAAAGGAATGATAAATGATAATAATAATAAAACTTTGCAATGACTAAGAAGAAGAACACCTATCATAAAACGGCTCATATAAATTTAAGAGCCCCCAAGTGACTTGGGCAAAAGAATGATTGCATGTACCGAAGTACTTATATCATATCTATGTTCAATCGAACTTTAAACGCGTCTTAACCGACCGTCGGCTTCTCCCTCTTCGATCAAGGACCGAAAAGTGTTATGTACTCCATCTGTCGAGAATATCGATGGTGTTTCCAATAATCAGGCAATCAGGTCATAAGGCTGTAACAGACAAAGCGCGCTCAGGGAACTTATGCTATATTACTGCGAAGTGTAAGAAGCATCTTCGAAGAAAATAGTACCCCCACCGATACCTTTCTTCGGTGCTCATTGTTATTATGAGACTTGTGCAATAGATTTTTTGTACTCATGAGTTCCGTTTTATGCCGACCATCATTCAAAACTATAAGAGCGCTAGCTTTCGGCTTCACCCAGTCTGAGGTCCGGCTCGGATGACCCGATCGTGACAATCGCAGAGGTGCTCCCTTTACTCCCTAGCCGAACAATCGGGAACGTAGGGGTAAACACAGGAGCGAGGCAACCCAGGTTGCAAATCGCTTAAGTCAATATGGTGCATATTGTGGCGTAATACATGAACAAGGAACGAAGCCGTACAAGTATAATCATATGCAAGAGGAAAAGCTTCATGAAGGAAGCCCCCAAATGAATTGGGTATTTGAATTTATGCGTCACAAACAAAGTTTGGACAAGGAATTTTTTTTACAAGCATATTTTTTCCAAAAAAGTATAATGCTTGGTCGAACCGAACACAAGTTAGAAATTAGAGCTTGGAGCATGAAAGCGACTTAGCTGGTTAATTTGTTCGGTATTGATGACGCGGTCCGAGCTTGATGTGGGACAATGTTCCATCCCCCAAGCCGGTCCCGAGGTGGCGAAGCGGAGAGGTCAACACGCCGAAGTGGTGACATAGCACGGTCAATGCAGACCGACAGAGTGACGCCGAAGTCCCCGGATCATTTTCCTATGCACAAAAAATAGTGCAAACCGGAGATAATAGTAATAATGATAATTAAAAAAAATCGTTGCATAATAAATAATTTATGCAAAGTGAGTAATAAAAGAAATATGGCCTGGCGCCGAAATCAATGTCGATGCAGGGCGTCGACGTGATGCGGTAAAGGCGTGGCAAAGCCTGAATTCACAGGTCGGTCCGAGCTCCGGATGCGGCGTTCGCCGGACTATGTACGGAAACTGACCGAACCACCACGCGACTGTCGTTAATGCGGCCACCATTTGATAGACCTGTGTACATATGATGGACAAACCAGAGTAATAATTCCTTGGGAAAAATGAACCCAAACAAGCAAAAAATATTTGGATTAATAGCACCTGGTTTATTTGTTGTAGCAATCCGAAGGAAGGTGATTCCCAAAATTGGGACCCGATCCGCACACCCATTGCCTGATGGGCGATAAAATGATGGCATGGCAATGCTGGCAAAGGTTGGCTCGCCGAGGCAAAGCCCTCGGTCCAGCTAACGTGACGGAGCTGGTCGGCTAGTGACGCCGAAGTGTCCGGAGTAGGTTGATGAAGAGATGGCGAAGCCCCCGGTCCAACCAAGATGTCGAAGCCTCGATGTCAGCCGATGAGTCGAAGTAGGTCGGCGTGATGGACACCAGCTTAAATAAGCAATAGTGCGGCCCTGCCAATGCAGGTCGTGACATGGTCGATGCCAGCTTGATGAAGCGACCATGCGGCGATGCCGGTATGCCCGCTCCGTGTAATCCGTGGGGCGGCGATGTTGGTGATGATTTATCCTTCGCGATGCCGGACTCTTGTTCGGCTTGCCGAGATGATGATCCGAAGAGGTTGAGCTCGGCTCAACAAAGTGACGACGTGTCTAGCACAGGTTGGCGACCGTGGAGCAATATTGTCGGACTGGTTTGACACCACCATGATGTTGAAGATCATGTTCAAAAAATCTTAAAGTTAGTGGGATGTGTTCGGGAACAAAACACAATATCTCATACAAAACTTCCTTCGAAAGGGATGTTCGAAATCCCGTTCATAGAAAAGACGAACTCGGGTCGGATTCGTTTTCGCGCAGAAAACATATCCGAAAAGTGACGCACTAATCGGAAGGTTCCCGGAGTTTGGACAGTCGGATCGAGCTGAAATTTTGAGAGGTGGTAGATATAGGAATTCCACAGCTGATCAACGGTTGGATCTTCCAAAGGACGTCCGAGCTAGAAGCTGGACACCACGCCCTAAACCCATCCAGATTTCCGTCCAGATTTGACAGGGCTCCGGTATATCGTGGATTGCCAGAGATTCCTCCATCAGAACTCGACGAAACTTTCCAGGGTTGTTGTAGACTCAATTCCGCACAATTCCACCAAAAAGATCGTTAAAAGACACTTGAGGAGGCGGTGGCGGCGGACACAAGTTTGCTGTCCAAAAAAACAGCACAGTCGCCCGAGGGCAATGTTGACGTTGAGCCCCCGGGCTCCCTGGATGATTCCTCCATGATCTTGATAGAGATAGGAGTTGATGTTTATAAAGTGTGACACCCCAAGACCGGAGCTTCATATGCCTTCCGTGGTTTCCGGGTTTTTCGTCGTGTGAGTTGTTTGTTTCTTTGCTTTCATCTTTGCATCATGTGCATTGCATCATGCCAGCATGCCATAAGTCTTTTCCATATAAACCGTGGGAATTCACGTGGTGATTCTCTTTATAACATATCCTCCCAATATTAGGGAGCTATAATAAAATATTCCAATAATTTGGAATTACCTTTAACACACATGCAAAATAAATTCCCAAAGCCTTTGTTATCTCATCTCTTTTGGTCTCCATTTAAATTGCTTCCAAATTCAAATAGTTTGAGGGTTATTCAAACTTATTTGAATTTGTATATTCTAAACTCTCTCCGACCTTTTTTCATTAATTCTCTATATTCCACTCCTACCCTTCCATTCTTTTCTTCTAAGTTTTTTTCCCTATTCTATAAAAATTATGAAGGAAAGAGAGTTGGAGAGGGAAGAGAGAGGCCCAGCCTAGCCGGCCACTTAGGCCCATCCAGCCGGCCCACCTAAACTGCTCTAACCCTAGCCCAACCCCCACTCTCCCTCGTCTCCTCCTCCAGCGCCGCCAGAAGCCCGACGCTCGATCCCCATCTTCCTGCTCGTCCCCGCATCTCTCCCTCGATGCCCCGCCTCCTTCTTCCACCAGCACCGCCAACTGCCCTCTTCCTCTCGCTCCTCCCTCCTCTCGATCTTGGTTCCTCCTCCTTGGCGCCTCCTTCTTCTTGGAACGGCCATGGAACCGCCCGCCTGCTTCACCTGCACCGAGCTCCAGCCGGACCTCCTGCGTCGCCGGCCTCACCTGCTGGTGCCTCACCCCGGACCTCCTGCGTCACTGGCTTCACCTGCTGGTGCGTCGCCCCGGACCTCCTGCATCGCCGGCCTCACCTGCTGTTGTCGACACCCGTCTCCAGCGCCAAGTTCTGTCAGCGCCTGCTCCTGCGTCGAGCAGGGGAGCCAAGAGGACGACCCCAGCGCCAAGTCCCGCTCGCCGGTGCTGGTTGACTCTGTCGTTCCCGCGCGAAACCCTCCTTGCCAAGTCCCTCGGCGCCCCCAAGTCCGCGTCGCCAAGTTCCTCGACCTCGCCGGAGCACCGTACCTCCTAGGCCGCCGCTTTGCCAGGGATGTCGAGCACCACCAGTAGCAGTTCTGACAGTCCCCATCGCCGAGTCCGTCGCCAAGCCCATCCAGCCGCTGCTGCATGTGCCCTCGCCTCTACCGTGCCTCCTTCTTCTTCTGTTGCTGAAGTGCAGGCCACCGCCGTACCGCCCCAACCTCCATGACCAGCGCCATGAACCGCAGATCTTTGTACCGGCTTCCGAACCGCAAGACCAAGTCCCGCACAGACCTGAGCGTCCCTGGGTTTCGCCAAGTTCCATCACCGATGACCGTTTTGGTTACACCAAGACCCGGACCATCAAGTACCACGACGTCCATCGATCGCCAAGTACCCCTTCGGATACGCAAGTCCCTCGAAGGTCCACCGATGCCTAGAATGACTACAAGACCGGAACGAAGTACCACGATGACCGTTGACATGTACCACTACACCGCACCGAAATGTCAAGACCGTCCCGGATATTGCCAAGTACCACTTCGGTTTTGGAACGCGACGAGTACCACGACTACCTCGAGGACATTGGTTCCATCAAGTTCGACTACCACGTGTGTACAACTACCGCCGCCATGATTTTCGACAAGATGTCGTGTGCCTCTATTTCTACTACCGTCCCGGTGACCACAGATGAACGATAGCACGACTACTTCCACTACGACATGAGTACAACTACTACCTCTACGAACGTGGCGAGACCGTCTACTTCCGCTAAGAACTTGATCCGTTTCAAAAAGTCTCACCTCGAAGGTATAACCCCGAGACGACGCCCGTGAACGCATGAATGCATGTTGGATGAGATGCACCCTTTGTCTGCACCGTGTCTGTTTTGTCACTCGTTTTCCATGCCACTAACCCATGGGACACCCGGAATCCGGGAGCGCCCCACCATCTTTTGCACGCATCCGCACACTTGTCCTTTGCATCGGTATCTCAATCGAGTTACCGGAACCGGAACACTGCCGTGGCACCGTTTTCGTTATCATTGCTGTGGCACCCCTTTTCCTTCCACCACGGTGACAAATGCCTTATAATGCTTTTGTCAACTTTTAATAAAAATTGCATAAACTTGTTCATGTCATCCGCATCATGATAACAACAATTAAAATGTTTAAATTGTTGTTGCAATAAATTACTAATGCATATGGGGATTTACCAGATTTGTTGTTTGTTATATCCGGCCCCATTTAAATTGCTTAGACTGTGTATTTTACTCATGTTTCACCTCTTGCCATGTTTAACGACATTTAATATTGTTGGGAACATAAACGAGAGAGAACTAAATAATTGATGTGGTGTTCCGTCAATATGCAACTCATTGCATATTGAGCTCCACTTAACTTGTAGTTTTATTTGTGCCCTTTGCCATGCCATGCATATTTAAACCGGGCATGCATCATACTTGGTTGTGCATCATGCCATGTTGATGTGATGGTTGTTTATTATCTTTGTTTGCTTCTTTCCGGTGTGCTTCTTCGGGTTAGTTCCGATAACGTCGCGTTTGTGAGGAACCGTTCGACTACGTCCATTTGTCTTCTTCATGGACTCATTCTTCTTCCTTGCGGGATCTCAGGCAAGATGATCATACCCTTGAAATCACTTCTATCTTTGCTTGCTAGTTGCTCGCTCTTTTGCTATGCCTATGCTGCGATACCTACCACTTGCTTATCATGCCTCCTATATTGTTGAACCAAGCCCCTAACCCACATTGTCCTAGCAAACCGTTGTTTGGCTATGTTACCGCTTTGCTCAGCCCCTCTTATAGCGTTGTTAGTTGCAGGTGAAGATTGAAGTTTGTTCCTTGTTGGAACATGGAGATGTTGTTCCTTGTTGGAACATGTTTACTTGTTGGGATATCACAATATATCTTATTTAATTAATGTATCTATATACTTGGTAAAGGGTGGAAGGCTCGGCCTTATGCCTGGTGTTTTGTTCCACTCTTGCCGCCCTAGTTTCCGTCATATCGGTGTTATGTTCTCGGATTTTGCGTTCCTTACGCGGTTGGGTAATAATGGGAACCCCTTGACAGTTCACCTTGAATAAAACTCCTCCAGCAATGCCCAACCTTGGTTTTACCATTTGCACTAACAACCTACCACCTTCCCTTGGGTTCTGCAGACTCAAGGGTCATCTTTATTCTAACCCCCCCGGGTCAGTGCTCCTCTGAGTGTTGGTCCGACCGAGCAGACTACAGGGCCACCTCGGGGCAACTTGAGGTTTGGTTTTACTCGTAGGATGTCTCATCTGAGTGTGCCCTGAGAACAAGATATGTGCAGCTCCTATCGGGATTTGTCGGCACATTCAGGCGGTGTTGCTGGATTTGTTTTAACTTGTCGAAGTGTCTTGTATAACCGGGATACCGAGTCTGATTGGAATGTCTCGGGAGAAGGTATATCCTTCGTTGACCGTGATAGCTTGTCATGGGCTAAGTTGGGACACCCCTGCAGGGATTTGAACTTTTGAAAGCCGTGCCCGCAGTTATGGGCAGATGGGAATTTGTTAATGTCCGGTTGTAGAAAACCTGAAGTTGACCTTAATTAAAATGCATCAACCGCGTGTGTAACCGTGATGGTCTCTTTCCGACGGAGTCCAGGAAGTGAACACGGTGTTGGAGTTATGCTTGACGTAGGTTGTTCTAGGATCACCTCTTGATCATAGTTTCACGATCGTGCTTTGCCTTCTCTTCTCGCTCTCATTTGCGTATGTTTTAGCCACCATATATGCTAGTCGCTTGCTCCAACTCCACCTCATACCTTTTTACCCTTCCTATAAGCTTAAATAGTCTTGATCGCGAGGGTGCGAGATTGCTGAGTCCCCGTGACTCACAGATACTTCCAAAACCAGTTTGCAGGTGCCGATGTTACCGAACAGGTGACGCAACCAAGCTCAGGAAGAGCTCGATGAAGATCTTGTCCTTTGTGTTGTTTCGTTCTAGTTGTTCAGTAGTGGAGCCCAGTTGGGGTCGATCGGGGACCTTGTCGCATTTGGGGTTCTTCTTTTATTTTGGTACCGTAGTCGGACCATGAGTGTATTGGATGATGTAATGCTTTATTCATGTATTCGTGTGAAGTGGCGATTGTAAGCCAACTATGTATCTCTTTCCCTTATGTATTACATGGGTTGTGTGAAGATTACCTCACTTGCGACATTGCTTTCAATGCGGTTATGCCTCTAAGTCGTGCTTCGACATGTGGGAGATATAGCCGCATCGAGGGCGTTACAAGTTGGAAATCAGTGCCTTCCCCGACCTTAGGAGCCCCATTGCTTGATCGAATTAGCGGACGAGTTGAATCTAGAAAAATGTTTTGAGTCATTTAGGAATTATATATCGGAGAGTTTAGGAATTCTTTTTACTCCCCAGTCCCTTCATCACTCTAGCGAGGTATCCTGACATAGAGTTTTGACTCTTCTCTTCTCAAATTTCACTAAAAAAATTTAGGATCACGCGGGTATCTTGGAATCATTCTGATCGATTTGTGACGAGAACATTGTTCTTGGTGCCTCCTGTCATTTAGGGGTTGTGGCAGTGTCCCGGGGAGTTGAGCTCCGAGGTGTTGTCGTCACAATTTTATCATTGCAGTTCTGGAATACCTGAGTTTAGTTCGCCGACATCGAAAATCTCTTTTATGCAGTTGTTGGTGAGATAACCTCGACGCCACCCAGTACTGGGGCAGGAGTTCGGGAGTATTGCCATAACTCGTATAACGGATGCTTTTTGAAGGTTGAGGTAGATGATTTTTGAAAGTTTCTTGGTTATGTGTTGAAGGATGGATACAGCTGGATGTAGGATTTGCTAGTTTTGGGTGAGATATTATGCTTCCCCTGTATCCCCAACACCTGATTGCATAACCAGAAAGTTTCGGGAGTTTATAAGTGGGAATTCAAGTAGCTCTTAGGATATCTTTCCGTCAGATGTATGATATGAAATTGGGGCAGTGGCTTCATCATGCTCAGCATTTGGCTCATGTTGGGCTTAGGCTTCTGGAAGATGCTCTCCAAAGCATTTTGGTGCAGCTAACAACCTGGTTCATAGTGTTCACCAGGAGTGGGCAGGGCAGTAAGCTCAATGATGTCTTGGGCTTTGGCTTCATGTTGTACATCGCCTGTCATCCACTCAAGGATCCAAGTCTTCGGATTCCTGTTGTAGCCGCGAATGTGGAGGGTGGCATAGAATAGTAGCAGAATCTCTTCATTCCAATGCTTTTTATCGGTCACAAACTATAGAAGGCCAGCATCTTTGAAGCAGTCAAGGGCTTCTTCTAGACAAGGCAGTCCAGCAATGGCTTCGCAGTCTAGACGCATATGAGGAAAAATGTGCCCTTGATTGTATAGTATGCAAGAGTAGTAACTGCGCTCCTGATAACTCAAGAACCTATCAGATGATATTCTTGGCTTGGAATATGGGTTCTTGGCGCTATCAAAGAAGGTGTTGTGTGCTATGAAGCCATTCACATTAAACGATCCTGGTGAAGTTGCAGTACCTGGAAACCTTGGCAGCCTTGGCTTTGGCTTCTGGACCTGAGGCCTGTGCTCCACATGATAGTCAAATTGAGGTCCGGGAGCAGGCGGAGGAACCAGAATGGGCCAGCGGACGGTAACAAGATGACCATGATCGTATGCTTGCTCAATGGTGTGAGGTCTTGGAGGTGGTACAGGAGCAGAGGCATTGTCTTCGAGCTGCAGATTTGCTTCAGGTGGAGCATTGGCTTCAGGCACTGTATTCGCTTCAGGTGCCACATTAGTTTCAGCCATGACAACGTCATTGGCTTCAGTAGTGTTGTGGGTGGCCGCCTCAGTGTTTTCAACCTCCACTTGAGTAGTTGGAGGGTCTGGCACAGACTCGTTCTCCTCGAGAACAGTTTCTTGGTTGCTAGGGGGTGTGGCAACTCGCTCTTCTGCTTGACAGGGTTCTGGTGGTTCTTGTTGATCATCAGCTGAAGCAGCCGGAATGTCTTCAGTAGCTTTTGCTTCGGACTTAGGGACATTCACAGTTGGAGTGGCGCCAGGGAACACTTGTCGTGCCACTGAGTTATGTTGTTCTTCTCCTTCTGGAACGCTCGACAGAGTGACTTGTGGCCTTGGTCCTTTGCAAAGCCTGTGGAGTGCGGGCGACGCCTTTGAAGAGGGAGTTGGCTGGACCACAAAGTCATCATCTTCAGGCACCGTAGTGGTGTCTTGAGGTGGGGGAGTACTTGGTGATTCTTGACGGGGGGAGTCTTGAGGGCGATCAGCCCATGAATCATCCTGAGCAATTGGCGTCAGAGGACGACCAATGCTGATGAGTTCATTGTTTGTCAGAATAGGCGATGATACCATTTGGTGCTCGATCTAAGGAAGGACTTCATCATCTTCTACATTGTCTTGGGGACCAATGTCTTCAGCTGCGGTGGGGTCAACAGCTGGAATGTCTTCAGCTTCAGGAGCCTCTATGGAAGCAGGCTCATGAACTATCAAGCGATTCTCTCGGTGTTCGGAAGCAGGACGAGCAACTGAAATTGGCTCGATGACAAGGGGCTCTGTGGGAGCAGCCCGATATTTCTTCTTTGTCTTTCTCTTCTTGGTCGGTGGAGTATTGTCAGTGGTGTTCTTGGTCTTGCGCTTTCGGGCTTCGGCTTCAGCTGCCCTTGTTTTCTTGAGTTCTGAAGCAGCCGTGGGGATCTTAGGCTTCGAGCCTATCATACTTGCAGGGAAGACAATGTGAGGTTCTTCCTGCCTTGATGCTTCAGCTCGGGCCACAACAGGCTTCTTCTTCTTCTTGGCAGCCATTCTGGGGTCGATGCCAGGGCGCCCCAGAGCCCTGCGCCTTTCTGCTTCCTTGTGAGCTTGAACACTTTTCTCCGCAAAATACTTAATTCTCTTTCTTGAACCTTTTGCTTCCTGGCGTTTCTGGTGAAACTGCTCCTTGAGCTCATGTAGTGTCTGCTTGAAGCTTTGAACATCAGCCACGCTGAGGTTTGCCATGTTTCTCTTGAGCTGAGCTTTCTCATAATCAATCTTGTTCTTAGTTCAACAATCTTCTGAGCCAGAGCTAGCTCAGTAGCAATGGAATTGTGGAAAGAGACACTGATGCCAATCGGAAGCTCAAGGTCATCGAGGTTGATGCTGGGGTTTTCAAACCATTCATCAATGAAATTGTTTAGGATGTCCAAGTCAAAAGGGGTAGATCATTGAAGACCTCCGCCTCTTCCTTGCTCTTTATCAGCAGCTCAAGAGCATCATCGCCAAGATCGTCGTCACTTGACAGATCAATGGCTTCATTTTCGTTCCTTGGAACAGAAGCTGGGGTCAGTGCTTGACCGGAAATCTGGATGGGCTTCTACTTCTTCTCAGTCTTGGAGATGCGAGAGAGATCTTCAGACTACACACTAGCTTCAGGAGGTGCAGTGGCCAGAGGCTTTGCACGCGAAGCTTTTGGTGCATTGGAGGGCTTTGAAGCCTTTGGTTTCTTCTGCTTCTGTGGTTTGGGAGGAGCAGGCACTTCATCAGAATTAGTGTCATCTGCAGAGTGCTCCACGGCTGCCCCTGAACAACAATGTGTGTGATGAGACCTTCAAGGTTGTAGAAGGGCCCGATAATATTGGGTTCGGCATCACGGGTGCCATCATCCCGAGGAGTAGATGGACCTGGGTTGAAGTCTAATCCAAGCGATTTCTTGTTCTTTTTGGCAGATGCTTTGGCAAACTGAAGGTTGCGCTTGAACAGATTATCGTCACGACACCATAGCAGTGATGATGGGTTGGCATTTGCAGGCTGTGGTCCATGAACCATACAAGGGTAGAAACCCTGAGCAATAGCTTCAGGTTTGTTCTTGGGTTGAAGATTTCGAAAGAGAATATCACCCGAAGGACACTTGATGGCATTCTTCTCAGCATATTCGGCAGTGACAAATTTGTACTTGAACCATTCCTCTGCAAAAATATCTTCGAATCCATTGGATTCGGTTCTTGCGTTCCCATAGGTCTCTTCAGGATCTGACTTTTATAGTTCATAGAGATCTGGTGGCAGGTCCTTGGCTGTTGTGGGAGTCCTGGATTAGGGGGTCCTTGGACTGCCGAACTATATACTTTGGCCGGACTGTTGGACTATGAAGATACAAGATTGAAGACTTTGTCCCGTGTCTGGGTGGGACTCTCCTTTGCATGGAAGGCAAGCTTGGCAATTCGGATATGTAGATCTCCTCCCTTGTAACTGACTCTGTGTAACCCTATCCCCCTCCGGTGTCTATATAAACCGAAGGGTTTAGTCCGTAGGACAACAACAATCATAATCATAGGCTAGCTTCTAGGGTTTAGCCTCTACGATCTCGTGGTAGACCAACTCTTGTAATACTCAAATCATCAAGATCAATCAAGCAGGAAGTAGGGTATTACCTTCATCGAGAGGGCCCGAACCTGAGTAAACATTGTGTCCCCCGCCTCCTGTTACCATCTGCCTTAGACGCACAGTTCAGGACCCCCTACCCGAGATCCGCCGGTTTTGACACCGACATTGGTGATTTCATTGAGAGTTCCACTGTGTCGTCACCATAAGGCTTGATGGATCCTTCGATCACCGGCAATGATGCGATCCAGGGTGAGGTTTTTCTCCCCGGACAGATATTCATACTCGGCGGCTTCGTACTGGGGGCCAACTCGTTTGACCATCTGGAGCAGATTGAGAGCTACGCCCCTGGCCGTCAGGTCAGGTTTGGAAACTTAAACTATACTGCCGACATCCGTGGAGACTTGATCTTCGACGGATTCGAGCCCGTGTCAGGTGCGCCGCACAGCCACGACGAGCATGACTTAGCTCTGTCGCCGGACAGTGTTCGGGAGATCACACCTATGGCAACTCCGGCCCTTGATCCGTAGCAGATCGCACCGTCCGAGGACGGGGATAGACCCCGCCACGGAGGCCGCACACTCAGTGGAGACAGAGCCAAATACTGACTTCACCTCCTACGAGACCTATGTTGCCGGACCCTTGGATTCTTCCCCGGCCACGGGCTCCGAACTGCCTGTGTCCGTGCCTATCGAACCTGATTGGGCGCCGATTATGGAGTTTTCCTCCACGGATATCTTTCAGCACTCGCCCCTAGGCGACGTGCTGAATTCATTAAGGTCTCTCTCCTTGTCAGAAGGCCCTTGGCCGAACTATGTTCCGTGATACGTCTCCAATGTATCTATAATTTTTGATTGTTCCATGCTATTATATTATCAACCTTGGATGTTTCATATGCATTTATGTGATATTTTATATGATTTTTGGGACTAACCTATTAACCCAGAGCCAGTGCCAGTTTCAGTTTTTCCCTTGTTTCAGTGTTTCCCAGAAAAGGAATATTAAACGGAGTCCAAACGGAATGAAACCTTTGGAAAAGTTATTTTTGGAAAGAAAGCAATACAGGAGACTTGGAGTGCATGTCAGGGGATCAACGAGGAGAGCGTGAGGCAGGGGCGCGCCCACCCCCCTATGCGCGCCCTCCACCCTCGTGGGCCCTTGTCGCTCCCCTGATGTATTTCTTCCGCCTATATATATCCATATACCCTAAAACTATCGAAGACGACAATAGATCGGGAGTTCCGCCGCCAGAAGCCTCCGTAGCCACCGAAAACCAATCTAGACCCGTTCCGGCACCCTGCCAGAGGGGGAATCCCTCTCCGGTGGCCATCTTCATCATCCCGGTGCTCTCCATGACAAGGAGGGAGTAGTTCTCCCTCGGGGCTGAGGGTGTGTACCAGTAGCTATGTGTTTGATCTCTCTCTCTCTCTCTCGTGTTCTTGAGGTGGTACGATCTTGATGTATCGCGAGCTTTGTTATTATAGTTGGATCTTATGATGTTTCTCCCCCTCTACTATCTTGTAATGGATTGAGTTTTCCCTTTGAAATTATCTTATCGGATTGAGTCTTTAAGGATTTGCGAACACTTGATGTATGTCTTGCGTGGGATACCTGTGGTGACAATGGGTATTCTATTGATCCACTTGATGTATGTTTTGGTGATCCACTTGCGGGTTCCTCCCATTAACCTATGCATAGGGGTTGGCACACGTTTTCGTCTTGACACTCCGGTAGAAACTTTGGGGCACTCTTTGAGGTTCTATGTGTTGGTTGAATAGATGAATCTAAGATTGTGTGATGCATATCGTATAATCATACCCACGGATACATGAGGTGACACTGGAGTATCTAGGTGACATTAGGGTTTTGGTTGATTTGTGTCTTAAGGTGTTATTCTAGTACGAACTCTAGGGCTGTTTGTGACACTTATAGGAATAGCCCAACGGATTGATTGGAAAGAATAACTTTGAGGTGGTTTCGTACCCTACCATGATCTCTTCGTTTGTTCTCCACTATTAGTGACTTTGGAGTGACTCTTTGTTGCATGTTGAGGGATAGTTATATGATCCAATTATGTTATTATTGTTGAGGGAACTTGCACTAGTGAAAGTATGAACCCTAGGCCTTGTTTCAACGCATTGCAATACCGCTTGTGCTCACTTTTATCATTAGTTACCTTGCTGTTTTTATATTTTCATATTACAAAAACCTATATCTACTATCCATATACCACTTGTATCACCATCTCTTTGCCGAACTAGTGCACCTATACAATTTACCATTGTATTGGGTGTGCTGGGGACACAAGAGACTCTTTGTTATTTGGTTGCAGGGTTGCTTTTGAGAGACCATCTTCATCCTATGCCTCCCACGGATTGATAAACCTTAGGTCATCCACTTGAGGGAAATTTGCTACTGTCCTACAAACCTCCGCACTTGGAGGCCCAACAACGTCTACAAGAAGAAGGTTGTGTAGTAGACATCAAGCTCTTTTCTGGCGCCGTTGCCGGGTAGGTGAGTGCTTGAAGCTATATCTTTAGATCTTGCAATCGAGTCTTTTAGTTTCTTGTTTTATCACTAGTTTAGTTTATAAAAGAAAATTACAAAAAAATGGAATTAAGTTTGCCTCATACGCTTCATCTTTGTAATATCTTTCGTGAGTATGATGGAAAGGAAAATTGTGCCAAAGTGTTAGAAGAATAATGCATTAAAATGTTTGGCACTAAATCTTTGAATGATGAGCATGATTGCAATATTGTTAGTATGAACTCCTTGAATATCGATAGTACTAATGATGATTGCACTAGTTATGATGAAAATGTCTCCTATAAACATGTCAATTTTTGTGGAGTGCATTGGGTTTGCAAGTACACACCAAATAGGGAAGATAGATATTGCAAGAGGCATAAGCATTTAGAAACTAAATTGTTGCAAGAAAGGCTAGATGTCTGTGCTAAAAGATTCAATATTTATCGCCATCCTTGTGAACTTTGCAATGAACATGGTCATTTAAAGCTCCAATGCTATTTGTTTCATGATCAAGTCGTGTCCAAAAACTGTGATAACTTGATTACCCTTGAGCATCATAAAGATCTTAGTCTTCTTTTGGGTTATGAAGAAATGAAACATATAACCGAGGGTATTCCAAAATTTAATCCCGATAAATTTCTTGATTTTGATCTAGAGGAAATTTATATGTATTGTGCGATGAATTGCATTGAAAACCCTTATATTGCCAATTACATAAAGAAAAGAAAACGAATAGAAGATGAAGAGAATACTAATGAAAGGGAAGAGACCTCCCAATATCCTCCTATTATTTCTTATGATGAATCAGGTAACGAGAAGGAGCCTTCTATTCAACCAATCTCATTAATAAGGAGCTCCAAAAAGAGGACTGAACCCACACATGATGTGGTTAGAAGAAGAAAAGAAAAAGGAAGAGAGGTAAAAAGATATCTCTCCCAAATAATGTTGCTCCTATTACTGTTGTACCTCATGAAAATATAATTGTGGAAGATGATACACTTGATGATGATCTCGTTATGCCTATTTCTTGTTGTGATGATTATGATTGGGAAGATAATGATACTTCTTATGATCTTGAAAATCTTTTTGGCACTTGCTTCGAAGAATATGATAATTTCTATACTATTGGTGCTATCCATACTATTGATGATGAAAGTGATTATGCTTATGATATGAAAAGGCCCAAGCTTGGGGATGCTATGTTTGAAGAAGATGATGTTTTTGAGAATATATTTGCTGCAATTAATGTTAGTCCCAAGCTTGAGGAAGCTATGATTAATGAAGATGATATTTGTAGTCTCCCAAGTTTTGATATGCAAATTTATTATGATGATAGCATGCCTCCTACTGGTGATAATTATGAAAGTGGATTTGGACAGGTCATGACTTTATTTAGTAATGATTCCACTATCTTGGAAGAGGTTTCAATCGATTATGATGAGAACAAAGTTGCTACTTATGATAATTATTGTGATGATACATATGCTATAAAAAGTAGTGATGATTACATTTATAAAAAAATCATGATTATGATTACCCTTTTTCTGAACATTACTCTTTTAATGTGGAAACAATTTATAGTATTCGAGTCTCTTATGATACTCCCACTATTCCGATTGAGAAGAATTTTGCTTATGTAGAGAGTATTAAAAATTCTATGCTTGTAGATCATGAAAAGAATGCTTTATGTGATGGTTATATAGTTGAATTCATTCATGATGCTACTGACAATTATTATGAGGGAGGAATATATGCTTGTAGGAATTGCAATAATATCAAGTTTCCTCTCTATGTGCTTAAAGTTTTGAAGTTATGCTTGTTTTGCCTTCTTATGCAAGTTGATTCTTGTTCCCACAAGTTGTTTGCTCACAAAATCCCTATGCATAGGAAGTGGGTTATACTTAAATGTGCTACTCATATTCTTCATGATGCTCTCTTTATGTTACAATTCTTATCTCTTATTTGAGCATCGTTGAAATCATCATGCCTAGCTAGGGGCGTCAAATGATAGCGCTTGTTGGGAGGCAACTCAACTTTATTTTTGTTCCTTTATTTTTGTTCCTGTTTAGTAATAAATAATTTATCTAGACTCTGTTATGGTTGTGTTTTTGTGTTTAATTAGTGTTTGTTCCAAGTAGAACCTTTGGGAAGACTTGGGGAAAGTCTTTGCGATCATGCTGTAAAAAACAGAAACTTTAGCGCTCACGAGAATTGCTTCCATTTTTTATTGGAGAGTGATATTTAGCTAACTATTTTTGAAGATGATTAATAGATAAATTCCTCACGTCCAGCAATTTATTTTAGAATTTTTGGGGTTCCAGAATTTTGCGTTAGTTACAGATTACTACAGACTGTTCTGTTTTTGACAGATTCTGTTTTTGTGTGTTGTTTGCTTATTTTAACGAATCTATGGCTAGTAAAAGAGTTTATAAACCATAGAGAAGTTGGAATACAGTAGGTTTAACACCAATATAAGTAAATAATGAGTTCATTACAGTACCTTGAAGTGGTGTTTTGTTTTCTTTCGCTAGCGGAGCTTACGAGTTTTCTGTTAAGTTTTGTGTTGTGAAGTTTTCAAGTTTTGGGTAAAGATTCGATGGATTATGGAATAAGAAGTGGCAAGAGCCTAAGCTTGGGGATGCCCAAGGCACCCCAAGGTAATATTCAAGGACAACCAAGAGCCTAAGCTTGGGGATGCCCCGGAAGGCATCCCCTCTTTCGTCTTCGTTCATCGGTAACTTTACTTGGAGCTATATTTTTATTTACCACATGATATGTGTTTTGCTTGGAGCGTCAATTTATTTTGTTAGGATTTGCTTGCTGTATGAATAAAATACCAAGATCTGAAATTCTTAAATGTTAGAGAGTCTTCACATAGTTGCATAATTATTCGACTACTCATTGATCTTCACTTATATCTTTCGGAGTAGTTTGTTGCTGCTCTAGTGCTTCACTTATATCTTTTTAGAGCACGGTGGTGGTTTTATTTTATAGAAATAGATGAACTCTCATGCTTCACTTATATTATTTTTAGAGTCCTAAACAGCATGATAATTTGCTTTGGTTATGGATTTAGTCCTAATATGATGGGCATCCAAGAGGGATATAATAAAAACTTTCATATAAAGTGCATTGAATACTAAGAGAAGTTTGATACTTGATGATTGTTTTGAGATATGGAGATGGTGATATTAGAGTCATGCTAGTTGAGTAGTTGTGAATCTGAGAAATACTTGTGTTGAAGTTTGTGATTCCCGTAAAATGCACGTATGGTGAACCGTTATGTGATGAAGTCGGAGCATGATTTATTTATTGATTGTCTTCCTTATGAGTGGCGGTCGGGGACGAGCGATGGTCTATTCCTACCAATCTATCCCCCGAGGAGCATGCGTGTAATACTTTGTTTCGATAATTAATAGATTTTTGCAATAAGTATGTGAGTTCTTTATGACTAATGTTGAGTCCATGGATCATACGCACTCTCACCCTTCCACCATTGCTAGCCTCTCTAGTACCACGCAACTTTCGCCGGTACCATAAACCCACCATATACCTTCCTCAAAACAGACACCATATCTACCTATTATGGCATTTCCATGGCCATTCCGAGATATATTGACATGCAACTTTCCACCGTTCCGTTTATTATGACACGCTCCATCATTGTCATATTGCTTTGCATGATCATGTAGTTGACATCGTATTTGTGGCAAAGCCAGCATTCATAATTCTTTCATACATGTCATTCATGAGTCATTGCATATCCCGGTAGACCGCCGGAGGCATTCATATAGAGTCATATCTTGTTCTAAGTATCGAGTTGTAAGTAAATAAAAGTGTGATGATCATCATTATTAGAGCATTGTCCCAAGTGAGGAAAGGATGATGGAGACTACGATTACCCCACAAGTCGGGATGAGACTCCGGACGAAAATAAATAAATAAAAGAGGCCAAAGAAGCCCAAATAAAAAAAGAGAAAAGAGGCCATAAAAAAAGAAGGCCCAAATAAAAAATGAGAGAAAAAAAGAGAAGGGGCAATGCTACTACCCTTTTACCACACTTGTGCTTCAAAGTAGCACCATGATCTTCATGATAGAGAGTCCCATATGTTGTCACTTTCATATACAGTGGGAATTTTCATTATAGAACTTGGCTTGTATATTCCAATGATGGGCTTCCTCAAAATGCCCTAGGTCTTCGTGAGCAAGCAAGTTGAATGTACACCCACTAGTTTCTTTTGTTGAGCTTTCATACACTTATAGCTCTAGTGCATCCGTCGCATGGCAGTCCCTACTCACTCACATTGATATCTATTGATGGGCATCTCCATAGCCCGTTAATATGCCTAGTTGATGTGAGACTTTCTCCTTTTTTGTCTTCTCCACAACCACCATTCTATTCCACCTATAGTGCTATGTCCATGGCTCACGCTCATGTATTGCATGAAGATTGCAAAAGTTGGAGAACATCAAAAGTATGAAAAAATTGCTTGGCTCGTCAGCGGAGTTGTGCATGATTTAAATATTTTGTGTGGTGAAGATAGAGCATAGCCAGACTATATGATTTTGTAGGGATAGCTTTCTTTGGCCATGTTATTTTGAGAAGACATGATTGCTTTGTTAGTATGCTTGAAGTATTATTATTTTTATGTCAATATTAAACATTCGTCTTGAATCTTATGGATCTGAACATTCTTGCCACAATATAGAGAATTACATGGATAAATATGTTAGGTAGCATTCCACATGAAAAAAATCTGTTTTTATCATTTACCTACTCGAGGACGAGCATGAATTAAGCTTGGAGATGCTGATACGTCTCCAACGTATCTATAATTTTTGATTGTTCCATGCTATTATATTATCAACCTTGGATGTTTTATATGCATCTATATGCTATTTTATATGATTTTTGGGACTAACCTATTAACCTAGAGCCCAGTGCCAGTTTCTGTTTTTCCCTTGTTTCAGTGTTTCGCAGAAAAGGAATATCAAACAGAGTCCAAACGGAATGAAACCTTCGGAAAAGTTATTTTTGGAAAGAAAACAATACAGGAGACTTGGAGTGCACGTCAGGGGATCAATGAGGAGAGCATAAGGCAGGGGGCGCGCCCACCCCCTGGGCGCGCCCTCCACCCTCGTGGTCCCCTCGTGGCTCCCCTGATGTATTTCTTCCACCTATATATATCCATATACCCTAAAACTATAGAAGACGATAATAGATCGGAAGTTCCGCCGCCAGAAGCCTCCGTAGCCACCGAAAACCAATCTAGACCCGTTTCGGCACCCTGCCGGTGGGGGAATCCCTCTCCGGTGGCCATCTTCATCATCCTGGTGTTCTCCATGACGAGGAGGGAGTAGTTCTCCGTCGGGGCTGAGGGTATGTACCAGTAGCTATGTGTTTGATCTCTCTCTCTCTCTCTCTCTCGTGTTCTTGAGGTGGTACGATCTTGATGTATCACGAGCTTTGCTATTATAGTTGGATCTTATGATGTTTCACCCCCTCTACTCTCTTGTAATGGATTGAGTTTTCCCTTTGAAGTTATCTTATCGGATTGAGTCTTTAAGGATTTGAGAACACTTGATGTATGTCTTGCGTGGGATACCAGTGGTGACAATGGGGTATTTTATTGATCCACTTGATGTATGTTATGGTGATCAACTTGCGGGTTCCGCCCATGAACCTATGCATAGGGGTTGGCACACATTTTCGTCTTGACACTCCGGTAGAAACTTTGGGGCACTCTTTGAGGTTCTATGTGTTGGTTGAATAGATGAATCTGAGATTGTGTGATGCATATCGTATAATCATACCCACGGATACTTGAGGTGACATTGGAGTATCTAGGTGACATTAGGGTTTTGGTTGATTTGTGTCTTAAGGTGTTATTCTAGTACGAACTCTAGGGCTGTTTGTGACACTTATAGGAATAGCCCAACGAATTGATTGGAAAGAATAACTTTGAGGTGGTTTCGTACCCTACCATGATCTCTTCGTTTGTTCTCCACTATTAGTGACTTTGGAGTGACTCTTTGTTGCATGTTGAGGGATAGTTATATGATCCAATTATGTTATTATTGTTGAGGGAACTTGCACTAGTGAAAGTATGAACCCTAGGCCTTGTTTCAACGCATTGCAATACCACTTGTGCTCACTTTTATCATTAGTTACCTTGCTGTTTTTATATTTTCATATTACAAAAACCTATATCTACTATCCATATACCACTTGTATCACCATCTCTTTACCGAACTAGTGCACCTATACAATTTACCATTGTATTGGGTGTGTTGGGGACACAAGAGACTCTTTTTTATTTGGTTGCAGGGTTGCTTGAGAGAGACCATCTTCATCCTACGCCTCCCATGGATTGATAAACCTTAGGTCATCCACTTGAGGGAAATTTGCTACTGTCCTACAAACATCTGCACTTGGAGGCCCAACAACGTCTACAAGAAGAAGGTTGTGTAGTAGACATCATCCGGCTGGAGTGGGAAGCGGACAACGAAGAAATTCGTTCCCCACCCACCACCCACTTAATAGCCACTGTCGACGACTTAACTGACATGCTTGATTTCGACTCCGAATACATCGACGGTATGGACGACGATGCATGAGAGGAACAGGAACCACCGCCCACAGGGCGCTGGACATCCACTTCATCACACGATATATACATGGTGGATACACCCAAAGAAAACAATGACGAGGAACGGAAGGATGCAGCGAAGGATAATCCCCTCGAGAAGTAACCAAAGCGACGATGTAGGCGCCGTTCCAAATCCCGCCTCGGCAAAAACAGCGATAACAGCGCAAGAAAGAATAATATCCCGGTCGACTCCAAAGAAAACGATGACCACATGGACCCAGCAACAGAGCAGGATGAACCAGCAGATGGTGAACATAGTACGGATCCGTTGTCCGATCATGGCACGCGGAGGGTAAATCTCATCAACCTGTCTCTGGAGAGGAGAACAGTCCGGCCGACGATGCACACATCATCCCAAAGAGGCACTTGGAGCAAGAGGACCTCCACAGAAGGCTTATTGCCACCGCGAGGAGTCTGAAGAAGCAGAAGCAAAGGCTTAAAGCCGCACAAAATACACTCAACAGTAGATGGAACAAAGTGCTCGATTCTGAAGAAAAGTACGGTGACAGCCGCCACACAACGAGCTATCCAAAGCGCAAGCTGCTGCCTGAATTCGATGATGAGGCTTTAGAGCCTATACAGCCGGAAAATAAAACGGTTGATCAGCCGGATCGACCACCCCGTGGATGCAATAGGGCGGCTAACGATGTCGCACATAAGTCAGCACACGATTCACGTGAGGACTTACATCAAAAGGCCGGTATGACCAGGTCTATCTACGGATCTAGGAAACGCGCTCCGGCACAGAATCAATACCGAACACTACAACCGTCAGAATGCCATGACACATCCAAATATAGGGGTGCCGCACACCCCCTATGCTTCACCGATGAGGTTCTGGATCACGAATTTCCAGAAGGATTCAAACCCGTGAACGTAGATGCATATGACGGAACGACATACCCTGGGGTCTGGATTGAGGACTTTATCCTTCATATCCACATGGCTCGTGGAGATGATCTCCACGCCATCAAATACTTGTCCCTCAAGTTGAAAGGACCAGCTCGGCACTGGCTGAAGAGCCTCCCCGAAAACTCAATTGGAAGTTGGGAAGAGCTTAAGGATGCTTTTACGGCTAATTTTCAAGGGACCTATGTCCGACCTCCGCATGCAGATGATTTAAGTCATATAATTCAATAGTCCGGAGAGTCAGCCCGAAAGCTTTGGAACAGATTCCTCACTAAGAAGAATCAAATTGTCGACTGCCCAGACGCCGAAGCCTTAGCGGCTTTCAAACACAGTGTCCGGGATGAATGGCTAGCCAGACACCTCGGCCAAGAAAAACCGGGGAGAATGGCAGCCCTAACAAGCCTTATGACCCGCTTTTGCGCGGGCGAAGATAGTTGCCTGGCCCGTAGCGGCACCAACGACCCAGGCACATCCGAAGTTAGGGATGGCAATGGAAAACCACGACGCAATAAAAGCAAGCGTCGAAACAATGAAGACAGCCCAGACAACACGGTGGTAAACACCGGATTCAGGGGCTCTTGACCCGGTCAATGGAAAAAGCCATTCAAAGGCAGCAGAGATGGACCGTCCAGCCTAAACAAGATTCTAGAAAGATTATGTCAGATTCATGGCACCTCCGACAAAACGGAAAATCACACCAACAGAAAATGTTGGTTCTTCAAGCAGGCCGGCAAGCTAAACGCCGAACACAAGGGGAGGGAAACACCAAGTGAAGACGAGGATGAGCCTCGCCAGCAAAACACTCAGGGACAGAAAAATTCCCACCAGAGGTCAAAACAGTGAACATGATCCACGTAATGAAGAGGTGGAGCAAACGCGCACTCCGAGACGTATGCGCCGTGGAGCCCGTCACCCCCAAGTTCAACCCTTGGTCGGCCTGCCCTATCACTTTTGATCGCAGGGATCACCCGACTAGTCTCTGGCATGGAGGATCGGCTGCCTTGGTACTAGACCCAATAATTGACGGATACCATCTCACCCGAGCCTTATGGAAGCAGCAGTAGTCTTAATCTGATATATCAGGACACAGTCCGCAAAATGGGGATAGACTCGACAAGAATCAGCCAAAGCAATACTACCTTTAAAGGAGCAATACCAGGCCCAAAGGCCCGCTGCACGGGCTCTCTAGTACTAGAGGTTGTATTCGGTTCTCCCGACAACTTCCAAAGTGAAAAGTTAACCTTCGACATCGCTCCATTCCAAAGAGGCTATCAAGCACTACTCGGAAGAACGACCTTCGCTCGTTTTAATGCAATACCGCATTACGCTTATCTTAAGCTTAAGATGCCCGGTCCACGTGGCATCATCATAGTTAGCGGAAACACAGACCGTTCCTTACATGCGGAAGAATGTGTGGCGGCTTTAGTAGCCGAACACTGAACGACCTCTCCAACCAGAATAAATGATCGGTCGTCAAGACTGCGGACACGGCTAGACGCGTCCGGCGCACCACTAGTTGTAACAGCTCAGATAAACCTAAGACTGGGTCGATGGATATACCCCCATAGGTGGTGCTAGGGGATTCCCACATGTAAACGGGACTACAGATCGGCTTGACCTTATTTAGATTGATTTTTAATGGTTTATTAAGAATAACCAATTTTTCGCACAAAAACTTTCACCTGGGCTTTTCTCTCTTACAGATGATCATCGTGCTACACCCTTCCAGGATACGGCACAACGGAGACACAGGCGCAGACGTGCAGCAGGACCCCGTTCAAAGGTTTCTTTTTAGATTAAGACCCTACGTAAACCTTTTTTACTGTCTCTTGTTGCTTCACACCCTCCGGATACTCAACATAACCAAGAGGGATGCTGGCGTTATTGACATTTTGTCACGTCAGACTAACGCACGTACCTGGAAATTCAGGGCTTATTATCGAGTGCGTTACTCAGCCCAGTATACATTGTAAAGACCGAATACCTTAGGGAGTGTTCAGCGTCGCGAGTTTGGCCTTATATGCATCAGCTCCAAATCATGTATTTGGTCAATAGTTGGGTTTGCCCGGCTCCCGTGTTTTGCTACCTTACGTTCCGCTCTATCGGCTAAGGTGGCACCGGGAGAACTACTGCGATTGTGCCCTGGTTCATCTGGATGATCACCTCAGTAGACAAAGCCGAAAACTGACTGTCATGATAAAGCGCGGACTGGTCAACCACTCGAGGACTCAGCGGGATCTTCGTGATTCCTCCGCATTAACGAAGGACCGGTTTCCCGATCATCTATGTACGCGCACCGTATTCGGATAAGCGCGGAAGTACCGGGGGCTATATAGTAGCCCACTATCAAACTCCTATGACTAAGTGAAAGTGTTAAAGCAATATAGTCCGATTGCCTTGTTCACTGCGCCGTCACCTCCTTAATGGACCAAGACGTTGGATCAAGTGTGAACACGCACTTTTCCGAACACCTCCGCATTATATGCGTGGGGGCTAAAGCCGACGACTGCAAACTTTCATGTTATATACATACATAAACGGCCGCACAGGAGGCATCATAATACTTTCAGGCAAAAGTATAAACACAGCCTTTATAATCCAAATAGCATTGTTTTTACAATTGGGATACATGTCACTCGAACATAATACTCTTCGAGCATTGAGCCTCTATTAAACGAGCGCCTTCAAGGACATCTTCAAAACAGTGCTCGGCCGAGACCTAGCCTATGGCCGGACCCCGGGTTGCAATAGTGGTGGCATCCATCTCTGCCCAGTATGTCTTAACACGGGCAAGAGCCATCCGTGCACCCTCTATGCACGCCGATCTCTTTACAGCGTCGATATGCGGCACAACACCAAGGAACCGTTGCACTAAACCAAAATAACTATTCGTCCTTGGTCCTTCCGGCCAAAGATGATCCACTACAGACCTCATGGCAAGCCCGGACAACCTATGGAGCTCAGCCCACTCAGCCATTTGCTCATTTAACAGCAGCGGACGCGTTGGAGCACTGAACTGCGACCAGAACAATCTTTCCACTTCATGATCTTTCCAATATTTGAAAAACTCAGTCGCATCAGCAGCACTCATTGCCAGGTCCGAATACGTGTCTGCAGCACTCCATAATTGATCTAGAGGGGCATACTTCGGATCTCCAAACTTCGTTCGCAACAAAAAGGGCTTCCCAGCCATGATATCTCCGGCCTGACGGAGCTCCTCCTTCGCCGCTCTGATTTTAGAGCGGGTTTCCTTGGCTGCTGCCATGGTTTTCTTTAGGTCCGCCACTTTCGCTTGGCTTTCCTTTTCAAGAAACTCATACCGGTCGGCGGCATCCTTCAGCTTAACATCCATCTTGGCTATTTTATCTTTGCTCTGGCAATGAGCAGCCCATTCGGCTCTTAACTCTTTGGCCGCCTTTAGGGCGGCCGCATCACTTCTCCTGGCTTGTTCCTTGGCTCGGGCAAGTTCCGCCCGAAGGGTCTCCACGGCGGCAGCTCCATCTGCAGTCACAGCATGTTATAGATACTAGCATCATGCTCCTCTTAATATCTGTTGACCACTAGAGAACACATACCCAGTGCCTCGTCAAGCCGCTTGTTCACAAGCACGATGTCGGCATCTGCCGTATCAAGTTGCCGCCTCAGTCCGGCAAACTCAGCAGTTCGGCCAGCCACCGTACAATCAGCCGCCTGCACATGAAAGCAGTGCGATCATTACCTGGGACTATGATCCTCTGTTTGCCGCCTCGGGACAGCAACTAGAGTCTCAGGGGCTACTATCTGTATAGAGCACACCTAACATGTGTAGTACCGTCAAAAAATTCATATATTACTTTGCGTACCTCAAAGCCTCTTAGAAGACTCATAAAAGCCTCATGCAACCCACTTTTGGCGGATGAAATCCTCTCAACCACCGTACCCATTAAAGTATGATGCGCCTCTGAGATAGCCGCTTGCTCCAAAAGACCCATCAGTGCGTCCGGTTGTGCACCAAACAGTCCCAGACTCTTTCTGTTGCTCTCCTTAGGAGCCGAATGCTCCGGACTTTGGGTGGCCGAAGGGTTAACTTCTGGCCTCGGTGGTTCAGGAGAAATCCTCCGTGATGACACCTCAGGGTCGTCCGCCCCAGGAGGCGGGGAGACAGGGGGAGGCGTTTCGCTCTCCATCATCTCCGGAAGAAGATCCCCCGAAGAAGAACTCTATTGAGAAGGGCTACGAGCCGGACTGCAAGATATATGTCTCGGTTATTGTCCTCGGAGATAAAGCAGGATATATTTACCAAAAGTACTCTTGAGTCACTTACATCTCGGTGGAGGGCTGGCCCCCTTGAGGGCACTGTGCGGTAAGGACGCCTTTCGGGGCAGGGTTCCCTGGCGAAGGTTTCTTCCCTCGTTTGGAAACCTTCGTTTCCAAGTCTTCATAGGTGGTCCTTTTCCTTCCTTGGGGAGAGGGGATTCTAGATTCTTCTCCCCGATTATCCTCCTTCGCGGAGACACTAATTCCCCCGGTTTGGATGAGTAATGCGTGAGGCACGCTTTCGGTTTCTTTATTCCTCCCTTTATCTTCCCCTGATGGCACTTGATAAAGTTCATGCTCAAGCATCCTGGCTAGTACAGGATCCAGTGAGCCTTCGGGAAGGGGGGCCGAACACCTGATCATCTTCGCCTTTATTATCCAGTCCTGGCCAAGAGCAATTTTTTCAGAATGATGTTATGACAAATGAAATGACGACGTGTTCGGCCGCAGAATTACTTACATGGGTATCTGGAAGATTGTAGTTTAGACCCGCGTCCTCGGTGGTGTTCGGACACTTTATTCGTGATCCGAAGAACAATCCATACATCCCTTCGAGCGTCATGCCGAAGAATTGCTGAATAGTTAGCGGTCCTTCCGGGTTGAACTCCCACATACAGAGAGAACGACGTTGGCATGGCAGGACCCGATGAACTAGCATAACTTGCATTACCTTGACGAGACTGACATCCCTCTTGAGGAGATCTCCGATGTGACTTTGCAATGTCGGCACGTCATTAACTGGCCCCGAGTCCAGCCCCTTGTTGACCCATGACG
>NC_041384.1:641848499-641910601 GCF_002162155.2 Triticum dicoccoides | reverse complement strand
GATGTAAAACCACTCCCGTTGCCATAAGTTGGACACCTCCAGGAAGGAACCCTTTGGCCATGGAGCGTCGGTGCCTTTGCTTATTATGGCACCTCCGCATTCTGCGTGTCGCCCATTGATCATCTTTGGCTTCACATTGAAGGTCTTGAGCCATAAGCCGAAGTGTGGGGTGATGCGAAGGAAGGCCTCACACACGACGATAAACGACGAGATGTGAAGGATGGAATCTGGGGCTAGATCGTGAAAATCAAGCCTATAATAGAACATAAGCCCTCTAACAAAGGGATCAAGACTAAAGCCTAGCCCTCGGAGGAAGTGGGAAACAAATACGACACTCTCATTGGGTTCGGGAGTGGGGATGACCTACCCTTGAGCAGGCAGCCTGTGCGAGATTTCGGCGATCAGATACCTGGCTTCCCTTAGCTTCTTGATGTCCCCCTCTATGACAGAGGAGGCCATCCACCGGCCTTGAAGGTTGGATCCAGACATGGTTGAAGGTCCGAAGCGCTTAGCCTGAGCCTTGGGTGTTGGAACTCGAGGTGGGGGAGGGGAAGGATCGAGTGCGAGAAGAAAAGGACAGGCCTTGGCCCCTTTATAAAGAGGATGACTATCAAGCGTCCTCCGCGTGGCCGTTCGGAACTTGCCTAAAGTCGAGGAGTCATGCCAGCAGGCGCGGTTGGGTTACCCACACCCGTATTGATGAGAATCCCATGATAAGGGGACACGATCTCTGCTTCAACAAGACGTACCAAGAAAACCGCCTCGCAATATGTGCAGTAGCTGGTTGAGAAAAACGGTTCGAATAATGACCGAGCCATGGCATGATGTCACACTATGAAATTTGTCAGCAGATTAGATTTGTGGGATATTGTACTCTCTACGGTGGTATGTGGAATTTGTTTTGCAGAGCCGGACACTATCCTTGTGATCGAAATCTTCTATGGAGTATTCGGAGGAAGAACCCGCCTTGCAATGCCGAAGACGATCTGCGCGCCGGACTCATCGTCATTGAAGCCTGGTTCAGGGGCTACTGAGGGAGTCCTGGATTAGGGGGTCCTCGGACTGCCGGACTATATACTTTGGCCGGACTGTTGGACTATGAAGATACAAGATTGAAGACTTCGTCCCGTGTCCGGGTGGGACTCTCCTTTGTGTGGAAGGCAAGCTTGGCAATTTGGATATGTAGATCTCCTCCTTTGTAACCGACTTTGTGTAACCCTAGCCCCCTCCGGTGTCTATATAAACCGGAGGGTTTAGTACGTAGGACAACAACAATCATAATCATAGGCTAGCTTCTAGGGTTTAGCCTCTACGATCTCGTGGTAGACCAACTCTTGTAATACTCATATCATCAAGATCAATCAAGCGGGAAGTAGGGTATTATCTCCATCTAGAGGGCCCGAACCTGGGTAAACATTGTGTCCCCTGCCTCCTGTTACCATCCGCCTTAGACGCACAGTTCGGGACCCCCTACCCGAGATCCGCCGGTTTTGACAAAGACAGCTGTGTTCCCACGGCGCTGTCCGCCGCCCTCCCTGACTGATTTCTCTATTGCCATGAAGTTCAGACTGAATGGCTTCAGAACTTGCAATGGCTTCCGTCAGCTGGTCAGATAGGAACTGGCTTCGGGAGAATTGATGTGACACTATAAGAACTCTGGAAATGAATGCAGACTATGAGAAATAAGGGATTCTCCCACGGACATGTACCTATGACAACATTAGAGATGCGAGGGAAGGGGAAGAGGTCATATGCATTCTCAGAAGATTTTGAAGATAAATCAGTTTGAAGACATTGACCTCATAGCGCGAAGACATTCACTTATATGATGAGAGTTGGTTCCAGATTTGTACGAATCCAAGAATAAGTACAAGTGAGGAATCTAACTGTGTGTGAAGCATAAGTGAATATACAAGGCATGTTATGAGATGCAGAACAGGATAGATCCAAATTCATAGAGACAGAAACCACTTGTGGTTGAAAAGGATGAATCTATCAGATCAAAAAGATAGTAAAAAGAGAGTTTTAATATACCACACGATGAACTGCTAGACGGAGTAGAAGATGAGGTCGAGCAGTTCGATCTTTCGTGCCCTAACTTGGCGACGGAGGACACCTATGGCGGCAGCGAAGAAGATGATGTCCGCGGCCGGCGTGAGGACGGCGTCGGTGAGGTCGCGGCAGCTAAGCGCTTTGCCGCCGGCGTCGTCGAGAGCTAGCGGTGGCGCTAGGGTTTGTGGAGAGGTGGAAGAAAAGATAATGACTGGGGTGCGGTGTGTATTTATAAGGACATGGACAGCACAACACAATTACGCAGGTGCCCCTGGTAGTTCACATCTAAGGGACACATGGCGAACATGCAACACATTGGAAGTTGTTCCATGTTCCCACGCATGCCTGGATTGCCGGGTGGTCGTTCCCGCTTCTCCGAGTTTCAGGCAATAAGGATTGAACATTTAAAAAAGATTTAATGTTTGTCTCTGTATCTTCTGCTGACAAGGACGCAGAGAAGACATTTGACGGTTTCAATAGAATGCATATGATTTGGATAGATAGATTTGAGAGGGAAGCATAGAGAGGTTAGGGCCCGATCACATTCACTTAGTTCAAAAGATTCAAATGAGAAGACATAGCTATAAGTGAATGTTGTAGAGGACAGAACACTAACTTATGTATATATCAGAATAAGACCAAATCAACATTGTGAAGATAAACATGAAGTCATGTCAATATTGAAGACAAACCAAATGCGAAGACTTTGCAAATGTAACGCCAACAGAAAACACTCCAAACAAAAGTTTGGTGGTGGAGTTACCCACCGTATAGGAAGTATTAGACCCAGACACGGCGCACAATTATCGTGGCGCTCCGAAGTCAAATTCCGCGTTAATGTATTCACACTTAGAGTGTAAATCTTAATTAACTGAAGATATATGTTACTTCGTGTGTTGCACATCTAAGTCATCAACATGCATAAGTGTTAGGATGTGTGCCTAATCACAGAACATTTAAGGATTCCAAGATATTTAGCTCACACCGCAACTTGCAAAACCTTTTCTCATCCAAGGGCTTGCTGAAGATATCTGCCAGTTGCTCTTCAGTGTTGATGTGAATGATATCAATATCTTCCTTCATGACATGATCTCTGAGAAAGTGATGATGAATTTCAACGTGCTTTGTCTTCGAGTGCTGAACTGGGTTGTTGGCAATCTTGATTGCGCTTTCATTGTCGCGGTAGAGTGGTACTTGCTTCAGATGGATACCATAGTCTTTGAGTGTTTGCTTCATCCATAGAAGCTGAGGGTAGCAAGATCCAGCAGCAATGTATTCAGATTCAGCAGTGGAGAGAGATACACAGTTCTGCTTCCTTGAAGACCAACTGACAAGTGATCGTCCCAGAAAATGACATGTGCGTGATGTAGACTTGCGATCCACCTTGTCACCAGCATAATCAACATCCGAGAATCCAACTAGATCAAACTCTGAGCCCTTTGGATACCATAATCCTAATGTTGGGGTGTAGGCCAAATATCAAAGAATTCGCTTCATAGCTAAGTGATGCGATTCCTTTGGCGCCGCTTGGAATCGGGCACACATGCAAACACTAAGCATTATATCTGGCCTAGATGCACATAAATAAAGTAAAGAACCAATCATGGAGCGGTATACCTTTTGATCAAACTCTTTACCATTGGCATCAAGACCCAGATGACTTTTGGTTGGCATTGGCATCGTGTATCCCTTGCAGTCTTGCATTCCAAACTTCTTCAGGCAGGCTTTGAGGTATTTCTCTTGAGATATGAAGATGTCGTTGCTTTGCTGACGAATTTGAAGACCAAGGAAGAACTTCAGCTCACCCATCATGGACATCTGATGTTGTTCTTGCATCATGTGTCCAAACTCATCACTGTATTTTTGATTAGTGCAACCGAAGATAATGTCATCCACATATATTTGGCACACAAACAGTTCACCATCATATGTCTTCGTGAAGAGTATGGGATCGAGGGAACCAGGTTTGAAGCCTTTTCTCTTCAGAAAATCTTTGAGTGTGTCATACCAAGCGCGAGGGGCTTGTTTGAGGCCATACAGTGCCTTATTGAACTTGTATACCATATCAGGATGTTTTGGATCTTCAAAGCCAGGCAGTTGTGCAACATACACTTCTTCTTCAATCTTACCATTGAGAAAGGCACTCTTCACATCCATTTGATACAGAAGGATGTTATGATGATTTGCGTAGGCTAGCAGTATGCGAATGGCTTCAAGCCTAGCCACGGGAGCAAATGTTTCATCAAAGTTAATTCCTTCAACTTGAGTGTATCCTTGAGCAACGAGACAAGCCTTGTTTCTGACAACTTGACCATGCTCATATTGCTTGTTGCAATATATCCATTTAGTGCCTATGATATTGTGTTTACGAGGATCAGGATGCTTGACCAATTCCCACACATTGTTCAGCTCGAACTGTTGAAGCTCTTCTTGCATAGCTTGAATCCATTCAGGTTCCATGAAGGCTTCAGCAACTTTCTTGGGTTCAGATATTGAGACAAATGCAAAGTGCCCACAGAAATTTGCTAGCTGTGTTGCTCTTGAATGAGTGAGTGGACCAGGTGCATTGATGCTATCAATTATCTTCTCAATCTGTACTTCATTTGCAACACGAGGATGAACTGGGCGAAGATTTTGCTCTTGCTGATCATTGTCATCATTAGGAGGATTGTCTTCAGGCTGCGCATTGTCTTCAGGTTGATTAGGTGTAGAAATGATAAGTTCCTCTTCAGCCTGAGCTTCAGACAGTATGATTTCTCCAGTTCCCATAATCTTGATGGATTCACTGGGTGGAACTTCATCTAGCACATTTGGCAGGTGCTCTCTTTGCGAGCTGTTAGTCTCATTGAACCGCACATCCACAGTTTCAACCACTTTATAGTGAAAGAGGTTGAAGACTCTGTAGGAGTGGGAATCCTTTCCGTAACCAAGCATAAAACCTTCATGTGCTTTTGGTGCAAATTTTGAAGTGTGACGTGGATCCTTGATCCAGCACCTAGCAGCAAAAACTCTGAAGTAACTGACATTTGGCTTCTTACCAGTAAGGAGTTCATAGGATGTCTTCTTCAGAAGGTTGTGAAGATAAACACGGTTGATGAAATGGCATGCAGTATCAATGGCTTCGGACTAGAACTTTCTTGGAGTCTTGTATTCATCAAGCATTGTCCGAGCCATCTCAATGAGTGTTCTATTCTTGCGCTCCACGATGCCATTCTGCTGCTGCGTGTACGGAGCTGAGAACTCATGAGTGATGCCCAATGTATCAAGATAAGTGACGAGGCCGGTGTTCTTGAATTCTGTGCCATTGTCACTTCTGATATGCTTGATCTTGACGCCATAGTTGTTCATGGCACGGTTGGCGAAGCGTCTGAAGACATCCTGCACTTCAGTCTTGTAGAGGATTATGTGCACCCATGTATATCTTGAATAATCATCAACAATGACGAAGCCATAGAGACAAGTAGTAGTAGTGAGAGTAGAGTAGTGAGTAGGGCCGAATAGGTCCATGTGTAGCAGTTTGAAGGGTTGAGTTGTTGTCATGATTGTCTTTGAGGGATGCCTGGCCCTCGTCATCTTTCCAGCTTCGCAGGCACCGCATAAGTGATCCTTCTTGAACTTGACGCCCTCGATGCCTATGACGTGCTTATTCTTTGTGAGAGTATGCAAGTTCCTCATGCTAGCATGCCCTAGCCTCCGATGCCAGAGCTAGCACTCTGAAGCTTTTGCAAGAAGACATACGGCAAGCTGTGGTCCTGCTGAGAAATCTACCATGTACAAATCATCTTTCCGATACCCTTCAAAGACTTGCTTTTACTAGTGTCAGCAAATGTGATGTGACTCTTGTCCGATGGACGTAAGGTTGAGTCCATGAGAAGACTTCGATCACCAGTCATATGATTAGTGCATCCACTATCCATAATCCATTCTGAAGCAGCTGGTGTCATACCCTACAGTGCAGTTAGGGGGATAGTCTTCATGAAGAGTATTGTGAAGCATAAACATTTGACGAGCAAGTGGATTATGAAAGCTCAAATCCAGGTTAGGACTGATAGGATAAGTGGCAAGCGACTCAGGAACAAAATACATAATAAGACCATTTGGGCATTTTATCTTGCTCCCCACAAGATGTTTTAGGTCCCCAGCAATAGCATTTGATGCCTTTGATTTCTGGCTGGAGACCTTTCCCTACAAAAGAGAGTTAAGTCTTCTTAACCACCCACATCTTCAGGGTGGCTTTGAAGCAATGAGTCTAAGTGCAGCATTTCAGAACTTTGGCTTTGGGGCCCTAGCAAATAGCCTTTGTAGGAGGCGAATAGTACGCATATGAATAAGCAGAGTAGTTCTTAGTCTTATGAATATAGCAGTTTGATGATCCACGCTCATATTCATAAGTTTGAGTATGATTTTCCTACAAAACATTGGTGTTAGGGTGACTCAGGTGAGTCATGTGTCTGTATGAAGCCTTTGGACCATATGAAGCCTTTGGTCTGGGGTTTGTCTTCTTCCCTTGTGGTGTCATGATGACATTCATAGGAAGATTTTCCAGACACCTTTTGGGCACCCAGATTTTCTTCATAGGTGGCCCATTCCTGCAGTTAATACCAATATACGTGGCAAACACTTCACCATTCTGATTCTTAAACAGTTTATAATTTGCATCAAAGGATTCATCAATGATAATAGGGTTAGCACAAGTGAAGCCAGATAGGGTGGATGGATCCACTGAAGGTTCCTTTGCAGCAACCCATGTGGTTTTGGGGTACTGCTCAAGCTTCTAGTAAGAACCATCAACATTCATTTTCCTCTCGAACCCAACACCCTCTTTCCTAGGGTTTCGGTTCAGAATCTGCTTTTTGAGGACATCACATAATGTCTGATGCCCTTTGAGACTTTTGTACATCCCTGTCTCAAGCAATGTCTTCAACCTAGCATTTTCATCAGCAATAGCAGTGGCATCCTCAACAGAGGGGTTAGTTACCACATCAACAGTTGAAGATATTGCAATAGTAGCAACAGTAGAACATTCAGCAACAGAAGTGGTGTTATCACGCTCAAGGCATTTTAGGCATGGTGGTTCAAATTCTTCCTGAGCGGGACTGGTCTGTTGAGCACAAAGTGACTCATTTTCTTTTTGAAGATCTTCATGAACTGCTCTCAATTTCTCAAGTCCTTGCTTCCTTTGAAGATAATCGTAGGAAAGCTTTTCATGAGTTGTTGAGAGCGTTTCATGACGACTTTCAAGTTCCGCATACTTAACATGAAGATTTTTTATGTCTTCAATTAAGGACAGATGTCGGTGTCAAAACCGGCAGATCTCGGGTAGGGGGTCCCGAACTGTGTGTCTAGGCCGCATGGTAACAGGAGGCAAGGGACACGAAGTTTTACCCAGGTTCGGGCCCTCTCGATGGAGGTAAAACCCTACGTCCTGCTTGATTAATATTGATGATATGGGTAGTACAAGAGTAGATCTACCACGAGATCAGAGAGGCTAAATCCTAGAAGCTAGCCTATGGTATGATTGTATGTATATGATCTATCGACTAGCCTGGCCTCGGTTTATATAATGCACCAGAGGCCTAGGATAACAAGAGTCCTAGCCGAATACGCCGGTGGGGAGGAGTCCTTGTCTTGATCACCAAGTCTTGTAGAATCTTCCATGTATGCGGCAGCTGCCCGAACTGGCCCATGAGTATACGGCCATGGGGGTCCTCGGCCCAATCTAATAGATCGGGAGATGACGTGGTGAGTACCCCCTAGTCCAGGACACCGTCAGTAGCCCCCTGAACCGGTCTTCAAGTTAGAGACACTCCTCAATTCTTCCAAACTATTCTTCATCTTTGGTCGTCGGTCTTGGAAACTGGTTCAACAAATCTTCCCATCTTCGATCTTGAGGATCACCGAAATGCATTCGATGAGGTTACATGTCGGGTATCCGAGGAGCCCCTTTAAGTTTCCGGCCTTTATCAATGCCTTGTTATTTTTATGCCACACCTCAGGTTTGAAGTTGTTCCCGGGAGGCAGTGTCCTCTTGCGTCCGAGCTCTAATGTCGGACTGCATTCGAGGTATCTTTTGCAGCCGAGCACCAATGCCGGACTGCTTCCGAGCTCTAACGCCGAAATGTATCCGAGCTCCAACGCCGGACTGTGTCCAAGCTCCAACGCCGGACTATATCCAAGATGTCATAGATCGTCTTGGTCCAAAAGAGTTGAAGGAGTTCAGTCGAGCTTAATGCTGGAAATGCCCTCTATGGAGCCAGCCACTAGCGCCCGAGCTTTATGCCGGACTGCTTCCGAGGTGGTGCACCACCCCGACCGTGGGCCATTTTTTTGTCAATATATTTTATTGGTGCAATTTATTCTCTGACGAGATATATAGCCAGTAGCCCTCAAGGTGTGTATCGGTCTAAAGCCCGAGATGCACCTCAAAGATGACGTAAGACCGCTGATCCCAGTAGCCGTTGAGACTCAGGTTGATTTGCAAAATCGGCCTGAGGATCAAGTCCTAGCTCGGCAGAATACTTTGGCACACAAAAAGCGGTGTGCTCAGTCCTCGAGACTCAGGTTGGGTGCGGCCGACCAACCTGAGGATCAAAATCTCCTCGGAAACTGTATTACACTTAAATTTTCTGCACTGGATTGCCAATGCAGTAGCCCCCGAGACACTGGCCTGGTGGCAACACCAGATCAGGGGATCGATGTGCCCCTGTAATATTTGTAAATAATAAGCCCGAAGCCCAGTAGCCCCCGAGCCTTAATGCGGGCATGGGTGGCCGAATTAAGGATCGATATCCATAGTAAAATCAAAAATTATATGTAATGACTCTATGTATCCAAGTACTTTACGTCATTAATGCTCGGATCCGCATTGTACAAAACTTTGTTGACCGACCATCGGCTTCCACCTCGGCCAGTAGCCGAGGAGTGTTTGTCCTACTTTATAAAGCCTTTATGAGGGCAAAGATTTACGACAAACAAGGCAATCTGGCCACACAATTTTATAAACAAAGGTACGCAGAGAGATATGTTATATTACTGTTTAACAGAAGAAATGTCTTCCAAAGAAAATAGTCCCGCTATCGGTTCCTTTCTTTGGGTTG
Organism: Triticum dicoccoides; assembly: GCF_002162155.2. Taxonomy (NCBI): domain Eukaryota; kingdom Viridiplantae; phylum Streptophyta; class Magnoliopsida; order Poales; family Poaceae; genus Triticum; species Triticum dicoccoides. Next base: position 641,901,452 of record NC_041384.1, on the reverse strand, counting down.
TCATGCTAAGCATGATCATGAAACCTCAGCTCGAATGTAAGAGCAAAATATCGAGGATTTAGTTTGGGAGGCCAGTTAATAGCCCCCGGTAGTGTTCGGCGACAGTCGAGGTCAAGCCGTAAACACTTCGGCTAATGTTATGAACGGCCCGTCATTTAACATAGTCATCGGATCGCTGATCAGTTTATGCCTATTGTGACAGTCAGTTTTCGGCTTTCTCCACTGAGGTGCTTGACCATGCGAGCTGGAAGCACAATCGTAGTGGTTCTCCCTTTGCACACCTAGCCGAACAAAGCGGAACGTAGGAGGAAAGCACAGGAGCCAGGCAACCCAACTATTGACCGAAGACACAATTCGAAACTGATGCATATATAGCAATATCCGAGAATGTTTTTTCCGAATCCCTAAAGGTGTCCGGCGTTGCACTGCGAGACTAATGCTGGAAAAGCACAAATAGTTAAAAGTGCCATAGGCTCAAAAAGCCAAAAAAATTATTCAAAAGTTTAATGTCCGAACTAGATCAAGTGTTCGGTGCCAATCCGAAAATTGGACTTGAAAAAAAAAAGTGCTTCTGCCGTGCTTTAACATGACACATCCTATCTCAAGACTTCAAGTGGGTCAGCCTACGGCTTCAACCTCCTATCCCGAAGGCAGAGTACTTCTCATTAGGCCAGTTTAGCATACTAAACTCTAGCGGTTTCGAGAGACAAATTAGGCTCCTCAGCTAGTGACCACATACTTGTGTCAGAAAAAGGAATGATAAATAATAATAATAATAATAATAAAAACTTTGCAACGACTAAGAAGAAGAACACTTATCATAAAACGGCTCATATAAATTTAAGAGCCCCCAAGTGACTTGGGTAAAAGAATGATTGCATGTACCGAAGTACTTATATCATATCTATGTTCAACCGAACTTTAAACGCGTCTTAACCGACCGTTGGCTTCTCCCTCTTCGGTCAAGGACCTAAAAGTGTTATGTACTCCATCTGTCGAGAATATCGATGGTGTTTCCAATAACCAGGCAATCAGGCCATAAGGCTGTAACAGACAAAGTGCGCTCAGGGAACTTATGCTATATTACTGCGAAGTGTAAGAAGCATCTTCGAAGAAAATAGTACCCCCACCGATACCTTTCTTTGGTGCTCATTCTTATTATGAGACTTGCGCAATAGATTTTTTGTACTCATGAGTTCCGTTGTGTGCCGACCATCATTGAAAACTATAAGAGCGCTAGCTTTCGGCTTCACCCAGTCTGAGGTCCGACTCGGATGACCCGATCGTGACAATCGCAGAGGTGCTCCCTTTACTCCCTAGCTGAACAATCGGGAACGTAGGGGTAAACACAGGAGCGAGGCAACCCAGCTTGCAAATCGCTTAAGTCAATATGGTGTATATTGTGGCGTAATACACGAATACGGAACGAAGCCGTACAAGTATAATCATATGCAAGAGGAAAAACTTCATGAAGGAAGCCCCCAAATGAATTGGGTATTTGAATTTATGAATCACAAACAAAGTTTGGACAAGGAATTTTTTTTACAAGCAGCTTTTTTCCAAAAAAGTATAATGCTTGGTCGAACCGAACACAAGTTAGAAATTAAAGCTTTGAGCATGAAAGCGACTTAGCTGGTTAATGTGTTCGATATTGATGACGTGGTCCGAGCTTGATGCGGGACAAGGTTCCATCTCCCAAGCCAGTCCCGAGGTGGCGAAGCGGAGAGCTCAACACGCCGAAGTGGTGACATAGCACGGTCAATGCAGACCGACAGAGTGACGCCGAAGTCCCCGGATCATTTTCCTGTGCACAAAAAATAGTGCAAACCGGAGATAATAGTAATAATGATAATTAAAAAAATCATTGCATAATAAATAATTTATGCAAAGTGAGTAATAAAAGAAATATGGCATGGCGCCGAAATCAATGTCGATGCAGGGCGTCGGCGTGATGCGGTAAAGGCGTGGCAAAGCCGGAATTCACAGGTCGGTCCGAGCTCCGGATGCGGCGTTCGCCGGACTATGTACGGAAACTGACCGAACCACCATGCGACTGTCGTTAATGCGGCCACCATTTGATAGACCTGTGTACATATGATGGACAAACCAGAGTAATAATTCCTTAGGAAAAATGAACCCAAACAAGCAAAAAATATTTGGATTAATAGCACCTGGTTTATTTGTTGTAGCAATCCGAAGGAAGGTGATTCCCAAAATTGGGACCCGATCCGCACACCCATTGCCTGATGGGCGATAAAATGACGGCATGGCAATGCTGGCAAAGGTTGGCTCGTCGAGGCAAAGCCCTCGGTCCAGCTAACGTGACGGAGCTGGTCGGCTAGTGACGCCGAAGTGTCCGTAGTAGGTTGATGAAGAGATGGCGAAGCCCCCGATCCAGCCGAGATGTCGAAGCCTCGATGTCAGCCGATGAGTCGAAGTAGGTCGGCGTGATGGACACCAGCTTGAAGAAGCAATAGTGCGGCCCTACCGATGCAGGTCGTGACATGGTCGATGTTGGCTTGATGAAGCGACCGTGCGGCGATGCCGGTATGCACGCTCCGTGTAATCCGTGGGGCGGCGATGTTGGTGATGATTTATCCTTCGCGATGCCGGACTCTTATTCGGCTTGCCGAGATGATGATCCGAAGAGGTTGAGCTCGGCTCAACAAAGTGCCGACGTGTCTAGCGCAGGTCGGCAGCCGTGGAGCAATATTACCGGACTGGTTTGACACCAGCATGATGTTGAAGATCATCTTCAAAAGATCTTAAAGTTAGTGGGATGTGTTTGGGAACAAAACACAATATTCCATACAAAACTTCCTTCAAAAGGGATGTCCGAAATCCCGTTCATAGAAAAGACAAACTCGGGTCGGATTCGTTTTCGCGCAGAAAACATATCCGAAAAGTGGCGCACTAATCGGAAGGTTTTTGGAGTTTGGACAGTCGGATCAAGCTGAAATTTTGAGAGGTGGTAGATATAGGAATTCCGCAGCCGATCAACGGTTGGATCTTCCAAAGGACGTCCGAGCTAGAAGCTGGACACCACGCCCTAAACTCATCCAGATTCCCGTCCAGATTTGACAGGGCTCTGGTATATCGTGGATTGCTAGAGATTCCTCCATCGGAACTCGATGAAACTTTCCAAGGTTGTTGTAGACTCAATTCCGCACAATTCCACCAAAGATATCGTTAAAAATACACTTGAGGAGGCGGTGCGGCGGACACAAGTTTGCTGTCTAGAAAAACAGCACAGTCGCCCGAGGGCAATGTTGACGTTGAGCCCCCGGGCTCCCTGGATGATTCCTTCATGATCTTGATAGAGATCGGAGTTGATGTTTATAAAGGCTCTTATCCGAACATGAGGATTGGAGGTAAGGCGCAGTCCTTGGTCAAACCAAGGTGACCAGTCAAGCTGGTGACGAAGATGCCGAAGTCGCAGTTGATCTGCAGGCGAGCCATCAACCTTTTGCCGAACACACAGTGGAACTCTCAATGAAAGCACCAATGTCAGTGTCAAAAGCGGCGGATCTCAGGTAGGGGGTCCCGAACTGTGCGTCTAAGGCGGATGGTAACAGGAGGCAGGGGACACGATGTTTTACCCAGGTTCGGGCCCTCTTGATGGAGGTAAAACCCTACGTCCTGCTTTATTTATTCTTGATGATATGGGTATTACAAGAGTTGATCTACCACGAGATCGGAGAGGCTAAACCCTAGAAGCTAGCCTATGGTATGATTGTATGTATATGATCTATCGACTAGCCTGGCCTTGGTTTATATAATGCACCAAAGGCCTAGGATAACAAGAGTCCTAGCTGAATACGCCGGTGGGGAGGAGTCCTTGTCTTGATCACCAAGTCTTGTAGAATCTTCCATGTATGCGGCAGCTGTTCGAACTGGCCCATGAGATACAGCCATGGGGGTCCTCGGCCCAATCTAATAGATCGGGAGATGACGTGGTGAGTACCCCCTAGTCCAGGACACCGTCAACTGAGATCGGGTCATTTCTGCGTCCAACATGTCATCGATTTTGTCTAACAGTTTTTGAATATGTTCCATAGCTTTCTGTTGTTCAGTTGCAATTTTAGCAAGTGTTTTGTAGCTGGGTTTGGATTCACAATCAGAGTCATCTTCACTTGATGTTTGAAAGTAAGCATCGCGTGAGTTTACCTTGGCACCACGTGCCATGAAGCAGTAGGTGGGAGCGGAGTCCTCCTTATCATTAGCATCAGCCATTGTCTTCAGTGTTGAAGATGGACTTGGCAATGTAGGCTATTGTTGGAAATATGCCCTAGAGGCAATAATAAATTGATTATTATTATATTTCCTTGTTCATGATAATCGTTTATTATCCATGCTAGAATTGTATTGATAGGAAACTCAGATACATGTGTGGATACATAGACAACACCATGTCCCTAGTAAGCCTCTAGTTGACTAGCTCGTTAATCAATAGATGGTTACGGTTTCCTGACCATGGACATTGGATGTCGTTGATAACGGGATCACATCATTAGGAGAATGATGTGATGGACAAGACCCAATCCTAAGCCTAGCACAAGATCATGTAGTTCGTATGCTAAAGCTTTTCTAATGTCAAGTATCATTTCCTTAGACCATGAGATTGTGCAACTCCCGGATACCGTAGGAGTGCTTTGGGTGTGCCAAACGTCACAACGTAACTGGGTGGCTATAAAGGTACACTACGGGTATCTCTGAAAGTGTCTGTTGGGTTGGCACGAATCGAGATTGGGATTTGTCACTCCGTGTAAACGGAGAGGTATCTCTGGGCCCACTCGGTAGGACATCATCATAATGTGCACAATGTGACCAAGGGGTTGATCACGGGATGATGTGTTACGGAACGAGTAAAGAGACTTGCCGGCAACGAGATTGAACAAGGTATCGGTATACCGACGATCGAATCTCGGGCAAGTACCATACCGCTAGACAAAGGGAATTGTATACGGGATTGATTGAGTCCTTGACATCGTGGTTCATCCGATGAGATCATCGTGGAACATGTGGGAGCCAACATGGGTATCCAGATCCCGCTGTTGGTTATTGACCGGAGAACGTCTCGGTCATGTCTGCATGTCTCCCGAACCCGTAGGGTCTACACACTTAAGGTTCGATGACGCTAGGGTTATAAAGGAAGTTTGTATGTGGTTACCGAATGTTGTTCGGAGTCCCGGATGAGATCCCGGACGTCACGAGGAGTTCCGGAATGGTCCGGAGGTAAAGATTTATATATAGGAAGTCCTGTTTCGGCCATCGGGACAAGTTTCGGGGTCATCGGTATTGTACCGGGACCACCGGAAGGGTCCCGGGGGCCCACCGGGTGGGGCCACCTGCCCCGGGGGGCCACATGGGCTGTAGGGGGTGCGCCTTAGCCTACATGGGCCAAGGGCACCAGCCCCTAGAGGCCCATGCGCCAAGATATAGGAAAAAGGGGAGAGTCCTAAAGGGGGAAGGCACCTCCGAGGTGCCTTGGGGAGGATGGACTCCTCCCCCCTCCTTAGCCGCACCCCTTCCTAGGAGGAGGGGGCAAGGCTGCGCCTCCCCCCTCTCCCCTGCCCCTATATATAGTGGAGGGGAGGGAGGGCATCCATACCTGAGCCCTTGGCGCCTCCCTCCCTCCCGTGACACCTCCTCCTCTCCCGTAGGTGCTTGGCGAAGCCCTGCAGGATTGCCACGCTCCTCCATCACCACCACGCCGTTGTGCTGCTGCTGGATGGAGTCTTCCTCAACCTCTCCCTCTCTCCTTGCTGGATCAAGGCGTGGGAGACATCGTCGAGCTGTACGTGTGTTGAACGCGGAGGTGCCGTCCGTTCGGCACTAGGATCATCGGTGATCTGAATCACGACGAGTACGACTCCATCAACCCCGTTCACTTGAACGCTTCCGCTTAGCGATCTACAAGGGTATGTAGATGCACTCCCCTTTCTACTCGTTGCTGGTCTCTCCATAGATAGATCTTGGTGTTACGTAGGAAAATTTTTGAATTTCTGCTACGTTCCCCAACAGTGACATCATGAGCTAGGTCTATTGCGTAGATTCTTTGCACGAGTAGAACACAAAGTAGTTGTGGGCGTCGATATTGTTCAATATGCTTGCCGTTACTAGTCTTATCTTTATTCGGCGGCATCGTGGGATGAAGCGGCCCGGACCAACCTTACACGTACGCTTACGTGAGACCGGTTCCACCGACAAACATGCACTAGTTGCATAAGGTGGCTGGCGGGTGTCTGTCTCTCCCACTTTAGTCGGATCGGATTCGATGAAAAGGGTCCTTATGAAGGGTAAATAGCAATTGGCATATCACGTTGTGGTTCATGCGTAGGTAAAAAACGTTCTTGCTAGAAACCCATAGCAGCCACGTAAAACATGCAAACAACAATTAGAGGACGTCTAACTTGTTTTTGCAGGGTATGCTATGTGATGTGATATGGCCAAAAGGATGTGATGAATGATATATGTGATGTATGAGATTGATCATGTTCTTGTAATAGGAATCACGACTTGCATGTCGATGAGTATGACAACCGGCAGGAGCCATAGGAGTTGTCTTTATTTATTTGTGACCTGCGTGTCAACTTAAACGTCATGTAATTACTTTACTTTATTGCTAACCGTTAGCCATAGTAGTAGAAGTAATAGTTGGCGAGGCAACTTCATGAAGACACGATGATGGAGATCATGACGATGGAGATCATGGTGTCATGCCGGTGACGATGATGGAGCCCCGAAGATGGAGATCAAAAGGAGCAAAGTGATGATGGCCATATCATGTCACTATTTGATTGCATGTGATGTTTATCATGTTTATACATCTTATTTGCTTAGAACGACGGTAGTAAATAAGATGATCCCTTACAACAATTTCAAGAAGTGTTCTCCCCTAACTGTGCACCGTTGCGACAGTTCGCTGTTTCAAAACATCACGTGATGATCGGGTGTTTTATTCAGACGTTCAAATACAACGGGTGTTGACGAGCCTAGCATGTACAGACATGGCCTCGGAACACACGCGAAACACTTAGGGTTAACTTGACGAGCCTAGCATGTACAGACATGGCCTCGGAACACGGAGACCGAAAGGTCGAACATGAGTCGTATAGAAGATACGATCAACATGAAGATGTTCACCGATGATGACTAGTCCGTCTCACGTGATGATCGGACACGGCCTAGTTTGACTCGGATCATGTAATCACTTAGATGACTAAAGGGATGTCTATCTGAGTGGGAGTTCATAAGATGAACTTAATTATCCTGAACATAGTCAAAAGGTTTTTTGCAAATTATGTCGTAGCTCACGCTAGAGTTCTACTGTTTAGATATGTTCCTAGAGAAAAATTAGTTGAAAGTTGATAGTAGCAATTATGCGGACTAGGTCCGTAAACTGAGGATTGTCCTCATTGCTTCATAGAAGGCTTATGTCCTTAATGCACCGCTCAGTGTGCTGAACCTCGAACGTTGTCTGTGGTTGTTGCGAACATCTGACATACACGTTTTGATAACTACGTGATAGTTCAGTTAAACGGTTTAGAGTTGAGGCACCAAAGACGTTTTTGAAACATCGCGAAACATATGAGATGATTTGAGGGCTGAAATTGGGATTTCAGGCTCGTGCCCGTGTCAAGAGGTATAAGACCTCCGATGACTTTCTTAACCTGCAAACTAAGGAGAAAAGCTCAATTGTTGAGCTTGTGCTCAGATTGTCTGAGTACAACAAGCATTTGAATCGAGTGGGAGTTGATCTTCCAGATAAGACAGTGATGGTTCTCCAAAGTCATTGCCACCAAGCTGTTAGAGCTTCGTGATGAACTATAACATATCAGGGATAGATATGATGATCCTTGAGGTATTCGCGATGTTTGACACCGCGAAAGTAGAAATCAAGAAGGAGCATCAATTGTTGATGGTTGGTGAAACCACTAGTTTCAAGAAGGGCAAGGGCAAGAAGGGATACTTCATGAAACGGCAAATCAGCTGCTGCTCTAGTGAAGAAACCCAAGGTAAAACCCAAACCCGAGACTAAGTGCTTCTGTAATAAGGGGAACAACCACTAGAGCAGAATTACCCTAGATACTTGGTAGATAAGAAGGCTGGCAAGGTCGATAGAAGTATATTGGATATACATTGTGTTAATATGTACTTTGCTAGTACTCCTAGTAGCACCAGGGTATTAGATACCGGTTCGGTTGCTAAGTGTTAGTAACTCGAAACAAAAGGCTACGGAATAAACGGAGACTAGCTAAAGGTGAGCTGACGATACGTGTTGGAAATGTTTCCAAGTTTGATGTGATCTAACATCGCACACTCCCTCTACCATCAAGATTAGTATTAAACCTGAATAAGTGCTCTTGCACCTAAAGGAATGGTTTATTGAATTTTGATCGTAGGGATACACATTTTCATGCCAAAAGATATAAGATAGTAATGATAGTTAGTACCACTTACTTGTGGCACTGCCATGTAAGTCATAATGGTATAAAACGCATGAAGAAGCTCCATGTTGATGGATCTTTGGACTCACTCGTTTTTGAAAAGTTTGAGACATGCGAACCATGTCTATTGGTGTATATGCATGAAGAAACTCCATGCAAATGGACCGTTATGACTCACTTGATTTTGAATCACTTGGGACATGCAAATCATACCACATGGGCAAGATGACTGAAAAGCCTCGTTTTCAGTAAGATGGAACAAGATAGCAACTTGTTGGAAGTAACACATTTTGATGTGTGCAGTCCAATGAGTGCTGAGGCATGCAGTGAATATCGTTATGTTCTTACTTCACAGATGATTCGAGTAGATGTTGAGTATATTTACTTGATGAATCACGAGTCTGAATTATTGAAAGGTTCAAGTAATTTCAGTGTGAAGTTGAAAGATCATCGTGACAAGAGGATAAAAGATCTATGATATGATCATAGAGATGAATATCTGAATTACGACTTTGGCACAGAATTAAGACATTGTGGAAATTGTTTCACAACTGATACAGCCTGGAACACTATAGTGTGATGGTGTGTCCAAACGTCATAGTTGCACCCTATTGGATATGGTGCGTACCATGATGTCTCTTATCGAATTACCACTATCGTTCATGGGTTAGGCATTAGAGACAACCACATTCACTTTAAATAGGGCACCACGTAATTCCGTTGAGATGACACCGTATGAATTATGGTTTAGAGAAACCTAAGCTGTCATTTCTTAGAAGTTTGGGGCTGCAATGCTTATGTGAAAAAGTTTCAGGATTAAGCTCGAACCCAAAGCGGATAAAATACATCTTCATAGAACACCCAAAACAGTTGGGTATACCTCCTAATTCAGATCCGAAAGCAATATGAATTGTTTCTAGAATCGGGTCCTTTCTCGAGGAAAGGTTTCTCTTGAAAGAGTTGAGTGGGAGGATGGTGGAGACTTGATGAGGTTATTGAACCGTCACTTCAACAAGTGTGTAGCAGGGCACAGGAAGTTGTTCCTGTGGCACGTACACCAATTGAAGTGGAAGCTTATGATAGTGATCATGAAGTTTCGGATCAAGTCACTACCGAACCTCGTAGGGTGACAAGGATACGTACTACTTCAGAGTGGTACAGTAATCCTGTCTTGAAGGTCATGTTGCTAGACAACAATGAACCTACGAGCTATGTAGAAGCGATGGTGGGCCCGGATTCCGATAAATGGCTTGAGGACATAAAATCCGAGAGAGGATCCATGTATGAAAACAAAGTGTAGACTTTGGCAGAATGGCTTGATGGTCGTAAGGCTGTTAGGTACATATGGATTTTGAAAGGAAGACAGACAATGATGGTAAGTGTCACCATTGAGAAAGCTCGACTTGTCGTTAAGGTGTTTTTCGACAAGTTCAAGGAGTTGACTACGATGAGACTTTCTCACTCGTAGCGATGCTAAGAGTCTGTTGGAATTATATTAGCGATTACTGCATTATTTATGAAATCTTACAGATAGGATGTCAAAACATTGTTTCCTCGATGATTCTTGAGGAAAGGTTGTATGTGATACAACCGGAAGGTTTTGTCTATCCTGAAATATGCTAATAAGTATGCAAAGCTCCAGCAATCCTTCTGAGGACTGGAGTGAGCATCTCGGAGTTGGAATGTATGCTTTGATGATGATCAAAGATTTTGGGTGTATACAAAGTTTATGAGAAACTTGTATTTCCAAAGAAGTGAGTGGGAGCACTTTAGAATTTCTGATGAGTATATGTTGTTGACATATTAATGATCAGAAATGACATAGAATTTCTGGAAAGCATATAGGGTTATTTGGAAAGTGTTTTCAATGGAAAACCTGGATTAAGCTACTTGAACATTGAGCATCAAGATCTATAAGGATAGATCAAAACGCTTAATAGTACTTTCAAATGAGCACATGCCTTGACGTGATCTTGAAGGTGTTCAAGATGGATCAGTCAAAGAAGGAGTTCTTGCCTGAGTTGTAAGGTATGAAGTTAAGACTTAAAGCTCGACCATGGCAGAATAGAGAGAAAGGAACGAAGGTCGTCCCCTATGCTTAAGACATAGGCTCTACAGTATGCTATGCTGTGTACCGCACCTGAAGTGTGCTTTACCATGAGTCAGTCAAGGGGTACAAGAGTGATCCAAGAATGGATCACAGGACAGCGGTCAAAGTTATCCTTAGTAACTAGTGGACTAAGCAATTTTCTCAATTATGGAGGTGGTAAAAGAGTTCGTCGTAAAGGGTTACGTCGATGCAAGCTTAACACCTATCCGGATAGCTCTGAGTAGAGATACCGGATACGTATAATGGAGCAACAATTTAGAATAGCTCCAAGTAGAACAGTTATTTGGAATAGCTCCAAATAGAACGTGGTAGCTGCATCTAGGAGATGACATAGAGATTTGTAAAGCACACACGGATCTGAAAGGTTCAGACCCGTTGACTATAACCTCTCTCACAAGCATAACATGATCAAACCCAGAACTCATCGAGTGTTAATCACATGGTAAATGTTGACTCTAGTAAACTCTTTGGGTGTTAGTCACATGGGGATGTGACCTTGAGTGTTAATCACATATCGATGTGAACTAGATTATTGACTCTAGTGCAAGTGGGAGACTGTTGGAAATATGCCCTAGAGGCAATAATAAATTGATTATTATTATATTTCCTTGTTCATGATAATCGTTTATTATCCATGCTAGAATTGTATTGATAGGAAACTCAGATACATGTGTGGATACATAGACAACACCATGTCCCTAGTAAGCCTCTAGTTGACTAGCTCGTTAATCAATAGATGGTTACGGTTTCCTGACCATGGACATTGGATGTCGTTGATAACGGGATCATATCATTAGGAGAATGATGTGATGGACAAGACCCAATCCTAAGCCTAGCACAAGATCATGTAGTTCGTATGCTAAAGCTTTTCTAATGTCAAGTATCATTTCCTTAGACCATGAGATTGTGCAACTCCCGGATACCGTAGGAGTGCTTTGGGTGTGCCAAACGTCACAACGTAACTGGGTGGCTATAAAGGTACACTACGGGTATCTCTGAAAGTGTCTGTTGGGTTGGCACGAATCGAGATTGGGATTTTGTCACTCCGTGTAAACGGAGAGGTATCTCTGGGCCCACTCGGTAGGACATCATCATAATGTGCACAATGTGACCAAGGGGTTGATCACGGGATGATGTGTTACGGAACGAGTAAAGAGACTTGCCGGTAATGAGATTGAACAAGGTATCGGTATACCGACGATCGAATCTCGGGCAAGTACCATACCGCTAGACAAAGGGAATTGTATACGGGATTGATTGAGTCCTTGACATCGTGGTTCATCCGATGAGATCATCGTGGAACATGTGGGAGCCAACATGGGTATCCAGATCCCGCTGTTGGTTATTGACCGGAGAACGTCTCGGTCATGTCTGCATGTCTCCCGAACCCGTAGGGTCTACACACTTAAGGTTCGATGACGCTAGGGTTATAAAGGAAGTTTGTATGTGGTTACCGAATGTTGTTCGGAGTCCCGGATGAGATCCCGGACGTCACGAGGAGTTCCGGAATGGTCCGGAGGTAAAGATTTATATATAGGAAGTCCTGTTTCGGCCATAAGGACAAGTTTCGGGGTCATCGGTATTGTACCGGGACCACCGGAAGGGTCCCGGGGGCCCACCGGGTGGGGCCACCTGCCCCGGGGGGCCACATGGGCTGTAGGGGGTGCGCCTTGGCCTACATGGGCCAAGGGCACCAGCCCCTAGAGGCCCATGCGCCAAGATATAGGAAAAAGGGGAGAGTCCTAAAGGGGGAAGGCACCTCCGAGGTGCCTTGGGGAGGATGGACTCCTCCCCCCTCCTTAGCCGCACCCCTTCCTAGGAGGAGGGGGCAAGGCTGCGCCTCCCCCCTCTCCCCTGCCCCTATATATAGTGGAGGGGAGGGAGGGCATCCATACCTGAGCCCTTGGCGCCTCCCTCCCTCCCGTGACACCTCCTCCTCTCCCGTAGGTGCTTGGCGAAGCCCTGCAGGATTGCCACGCTCCTCCATCACCACCACGCCGTTGTGCTGCTGCTGGATGGAGTCTTCCTCAACCTCTCCCTCTCTCCTTGCTGGATCAAGGCGTGGGAGACATCGTCGAGCTGTACGTGTGTTGAACGCGGAGGTGCCGTCCGTTCGGCACTAGGATCATCGGTGATCTGAATCACGACGAGTACGACTCCATCAACCCCGTTCACTTGAACGCTTCCGCTTAGCGATCTACAAGGGTATGTAGATGCACTCCCCTTTCTACTCGTTGCTGGTCTCTCCATAGATAGATCTTGGTGTTACGTAGGAAATTTTTTGAATTTCTGCTACGTTCCCCAACAGCTATAGCTAGAGCCAGACTTGCAACGCCAGAGTCGGACTCCTCCTCAGACTCCACCTCCGCCTCCTCAGAAGCAGACTCCTCCTCTGAATCCATCTCCTTTCCAACAAAAGCATGAGCCTTGCCAGATGAGCTCTTCTTGTGTGATGAAGACTTTGATGAAGACTTGGAAGAAGACTTCGAGGATTTCTTCTTCTTCTTGTCATCAGAATCATATTCCTTGCTCTTCTTGTTGTTGTTGTTTTCATTGTCCCACTGTGGACACTCAGAGATGTAGTGACCAGGTTTCTTGCACTTGTGGCATGTTCTCTTCTTGTGGTCATGAGTAGAAGCTTCATCATTTCTTGAGATGGATCGTGAAGACTTTCTGAAGCCTTTCTTCTTGGTGAATTTCTGGAACTTCTTCACAAGCATAGCAAGCTCCTTTCCAATGTCTTCAGGATCACCAGAACTGCAGTCAGATTCTTCTTCAGAAGAGGAAACAACCTTTGCCTTCAAAGCACGAGTTCGGCCATAGTTGGGACCATAGATATCTCTTTTCTCAGATAGCTGAAACTCATGTGTGTTGAGCCTCTCAAGTATGTCAGACGGATCAAGTGTCTTGAAGTCAGGGCGTTCTTGAATCATCGGGGCTAGGGTGTCAAACGAGCTGTCAAGTGATCTCAGGAGTGTCTTGACGATTTCATGCTTGGTGATCTCAGTGGCGCCGAGAGCATGGAGCTCATTTGTGATGCCAGTGAGGCGATCAAACGTGAGCTGAACATTCTCATTGTCATTTCTCTTGAAGCGGCTGAAGAGGTTGTGAAGGACACTGATCCTTTGATCTCTCTGGGTTGAGACGCCTTCATTGACCTTGGAGAGCCAGTCCCAGACTAGCTTCGACGTTTCCAGAGCACTCACACGGCCATACTGTCCTTTGATCAGATGACCACAGATGATGTTCTTGCCTCTTGGCAGTAGAATCCAGTTGAACAAACTTCTTGACATCAGCAGGGGTGACACCTTCACCAGTCTTGGGAACGCCGTTCTTGACGACATACCATAGATCGACATCAATGGCTTCAAGATGCATGCGCATCTTATTCTTCTAGTAGGGGTAATCAGTGCCATCAAAGATAGGGCACGCAGCGGAGACTTTGATTATCCCTGCAGTCGACATAGCTAAAACTCCAGGTGGTTAAACCGAATCACACAGAACAAGGGAGTACCTTGCTCTGATACCAATTGAAAGTGCTACTTATCGACTAGAAGGGGTGAATAGGCGATTCTTATGAAAGTCTTTAAAACATGGAAGTTTTGAAGACAAATGATAGAAATGAACCTATTAGCATGCATCGGAAGGTAGACTACACTAAGCAAGCCATAGTCAAGTATTCAATGAAGTGAAAGCACGAAGACTATTAGCAGCTAGGCAGTATGGATCAGGATGGAAGATAGTATGAAGCCAATCAGAACAAGTAGTCACACAGTGAAGTCAAACAGATAATGCAAGCAGGCAATGACTTCATGAAGACAAACTGTAAGTAAAGAGAAGGAGGAGATAGAACCAGTTGCTTGGTGAGGACAGGTATTTGTTGGACCAGTTCCAGTTGCTGTGACAACTGTACGTCTGGTTAGGGAGGCTAAGATTCAACTCAGAAGACCGCGTCTTCACCTTATTCCCCTTGAGCTAAGGACACACAGTCCTCGCCCAATCACTCTGGTAAGTCTTCAAGGTAGACTTCCAAACCTTCACAGACTTCGTTCACCGACGATCCACAATGACTCTTGGATGCTCAGAACGCGATGCCTAACCGGCTGGAGGATTCATAGTCCTCAAGTGTAACAAGTCTTAAGATCACACGGACAGAAAGACTTCAGTGATGCCAAACACTCTTTGGGCTCTGGATGTTTTGGGCTTTGTCCTTGCAAGGATTTCTCTCTCTCAAAAGCTTCGGAGGTGGGTTGCTCTCAAACGACAAAAGTCGTGCACTAACTCTGAGCAGCCACCAATTTATGGTGTAGGGGTGGGCTATTTATAGCCACTAGGCAACCCGACCTGATTTGTTTGAAATGACCTTGGGTCACTAAGGAACTGACACGTGTTCCAACGGTCAGATTTCAAACACACGCTACAAGTAAACCTGACTCATCCAGCTCTGCATAAGATTTGCTCTCATTGTCTTTGCTTGAAGACATAGGATTTGGTTGAGCATCACTTTAGTCACTTTGACTTTGTTCACTTGGACCCCACTTAACAGTACGGTGGTTCCTATGACTCAACAGAGAAGAAAATGAAATTGCGAAACAACTATGTTTTCGTGCTCCAAAGACTTCATGCGATGTCTTCTCATGCCATAGTCTTCAATGTGAATATCTTCACATACCACCATTATCTTCAATGTCTTCACACATTTTTAGGGGTCATCTCCGGTAGGTAAACCGAATCAATGAGGGACTACTACCTGTGTTATCCTGCAATTCTCACAAACACATTAATCCCTCAACTAGGTTTCTCGTCAATACTCCAAAACCAACTAGGGGTGGCACTAGATGCACTTACATTTTGCATCCCTATTTATTTTTTATAAATGACAACCATTTTAATTTAAAAATGTACGGGCGCAGCAACGCGCGCCATCGATGATCTAGTGCAAATCAGAGACAAACATGGGGGAGATTTGCGGGAGTCCGGACCGCTCCCAAGCCCCGCCCTGGCCCACCCAAACCATTCACCCGCCTTTCCTGCTTTTTCATCTCATGTGGATTCAAATATGTTGTACCTTTAAGCCAATTCCCACCAATACCTTTAAACCTTTTGATGAAGTTCATTTTCCTTCTCGCCGATGCATATGCCTAGAAAAAACTGGTGTTGTTATGGTCATCGTTCTCAACCAATTCACCCTTGATCTCTGCATCATTTGTATCTCATCTAGCTCTAGAAGATATTCAATGACTCATTCAATTCTTTTTTCTTTTCATCGTTCATATCATCCATCGGTCCAATCATCACATTCTCTAAATCTCTTTGTTCTTGCGTATTTCTATTTTGGCTTCTTCACAACTCTTTGATCCCAATCATGAAACCGCGAGTGTAAGCAGTTAAGTGATTCGATTGTACGTCACCGTTAGCCAGGACAGGCAAGGCATAATATTCCGTATTCACTAGAAGAGGTCGGTGCACATTGTAAATTCTCCAGAGTTGCTAGTGGGAATAAATTTGATCATGCATCATTAATTAGGCCACGATTCAATCTCTCCCTAATCCTTCATCTTTGCAAAGTGAACCCATCACCTAAGAACCCAAGATCTTAAAGCAGATTCATCAATTGCACTCTGAAATGCTTGCATGTACTGTTGCAGCTGAGGATTACCACCTTCCTTCTCGTGCAAGAACTGGATCTCATCGAGATCACCAATGAGCAGCCAAGGGAGGTCATGCGCGTTATGAAGCCAACGCATACAATCCCACATTTTGAACTTACTTCTTCACCGAAACTCCTCATCATACATTCAAGTCAATCTCCAAGAATAATAATTGGCATGATGAATCTCCAAGAAGAATTATTGGCATGATGAATTCTTTACATCAGTGTACATTAGATCTACGGCTCTAGTCTTTGTATTGTTATTTCCTTCTTCGAGAACATCAATGGACCACCTTTTCTCCCATTAAAAACCGAGACCAACCCGGGATAGACTAGCCTGTTGGCATTTTTTATAGAAGAAAACTCCGTGAGCACAACATAATATTTTGTATTCACTAGGAGAGGTCGGTGCACATTGTCAATTCTCCAGAGTTGCTAGTGGGAATAAATTTGATCATGCATCATTAATTAGGCAATGGTTCAATCTCTCCCTAATCCTTCATCTTTGCGAAGTGAACCCATCACCTAAGAACCCAAGATATTAGAGCACATTGATATGTCTCTGTCGTATCTACTTTTCCAAACACTTTTGCCCTTGTTTTGGACTCTAACTTGCATGTTTGGAATGGAACTAACCCGGGCTGACATTGTTTTCAGTAGAATTCCCATGGTGTTATTTATGTGCAAAAACAAAAGTTCTCGGAATGACCTGAAACTCCACAGAGATTATTTTTGGAAATAATAAAACATACTGGCAAAGAATCAAGGACAGGGGGCCCACACCCTAGACACGAGGGTGGGGGTGCGCCTGCCCCCGTGGGCGTGCCCCCTACCTCGTGGGCCCCCTGGAGCTCCACCGACCTCAACTCCAACTCCATATATTCGTGCTCGGGGAAAAAAATAAAGAAGAAGGATTCATCACGTTTTACGATATGGAGCCGCCGCCAAGCCCTAAACTCTCTCGGGAGGGCTGATCTGGAGTCCGTTTGGGGCTCCGGAGAGGGGAATCCGTCGTTGTCGTCATCATCAACCATCCTCCATCACCAATTTCATGATGCTCACTGCCGTGCGTGAGTAATTCCATCGTAGGCTTGCTGGGCGGTGATGGGTTGGATGAGATTTATCATGTAATCGAGTTAGTTTTGTTAGGGTTTGATCCCTAGTATCCAATATGTTCTGAGATTGATGTTGCTATGACTTTGCTATGCTTAATGCTTGTCACTAGGGCCCGAGTGCCATGATTTCAAATCTGAACCTATTATGTTTTCATGAATATATGTGAGTTCTTGATCCTATCTTGCAAGTCTATAGTCACCTACTATGTGTTATGCTCCGGCAACCCCAAAGTGACAATAGTCGGGACCACTCCCGGTGATGACCGTAGTTTGAGGAGTTCATGTATTCACTATGTGTTAATGCTTTGGTCCGGTACTCTATTAAAAGGAGGCCTTAATATCCCTTAGTTTCCATTAGGACCCCGCTGCCACGGGAGGGTAGGACAAAAGATGTCATGCAAGTTCTTTTCCATAAGCATGTATGACTATATTCGGAATACATGCCTACATTACATTGATAAATTGGAGCTAGTTCTATGTCACCCTATGTTATGACTGTTACATGATGAACCACATTCGGCATAATTCTCCATCAATGATCCATTGCCTACGAGCTTTCCATATATTGTTCTTCGCTTATTTACTTTTCCGTTGCTATTGTTATCATCACTACAAAATACCAAAAACATTACTTTTGCTACCGTTACTTCTGCTACCGTTGCCACTATACTATCATATTACTTTGCTACTAAACACTTTGCTGCAGATATTAAGTTTCCAGGTGTGGTTGAATTGACAACTCAGCTGCTAATACTTGAGAATATTCTTTGGCTCCCCTTGTGTCGAATCAATAAATTTGGGTTGAATACTCTACCCTCGAGAACAGTTGCGATCCCCTATACTTGTGGGTTATCAAGACTATTTTCTGGTGCCGTTGCCGTGGAGCATAGCTCTATTCTTTGAGTCACTTGGGATTTTTATCTGCTGGTCACTATGAAGAACTTGGAAGACGCAAAACAAAAATGCATCCCTCAACTACGAGGGGAGGTAAGGAACTGCCATCTAGCTCTGCACTTGATTCACCTTCTGTTTTGAGTAAGCTTGCGACACCTAAACCTGCTTCTGCTATTAATTCTGATATGTAGCATATTATTGATGATGTCACTTCTGCTATGCATGATACTTATGATGAAACTACTTCTATGCTTGATACTACTGTGCCACTTGGTGAATTTTCTTGATGAACAACTTGCTAGGGCTAGAGAGAATGAAATTATTGAAACTGATAATATTGATGACAGTGATGATGAAGGCTCTCCTAATAAATATGAATTGCCTGTTGTGCCTGAGGGCTATGTTATGGATGAAGAAACTAAAAGAGACTTTCTTGCATGCAATGATAGAAGTGATCTTAAGAAATTATTAGCTAAGCTTAAACAAAAAACTCTGAATGCTAGAATGAAATATGATCCTGCTTATGCTACTTCACCTATCTTTGTTACTGATAAGGATTATGAATTCTTTATTGATCCTGATATAATTACTTTGGTTGAATCTGATCCTTTTTATGGCTATGAATCTGAAACTATTGTGGCACATCTTACTAAATTAAATGATATAGCCACTGTCGGTGTCAAAACCGACGGATCTCGGGTAGGGGGTCCCGAACTGTGTGTCTAGGTGGATGGTAACAGAAGGCAGGGGACATGAAGTTTTACCCAGGTTCGGGCCCTCTTGATGGAGGTAAAACCCTACGTCCTGCTTGATTAATATTGATGATATGGGTAGTACAAGAGTAGATCTACCACGAGATCAGAGAGGCTAAACCCTAGAAGCTAGCCTATGGTATGATTGTCTGTTGTCCTATGGACTAAAACCCTCCAATTTATATAGACACCGGAAAGGGCTAGGGTTACACAAGGTCGGTTACAAAGGAGGAGATATACATATCTGTATTGCCTAGCTTGCCTTCCACGCCAAGTAGAGTCCCATCCGGACACGAGACGAAGTCTTCAATCTTGTATCTTCATAGTCTAACAGTCCGGCCGAAAGATATAGTCCGGCTGTCCGGAGACCCCCTAATCCAGGACTCCCTTAGTAGCCCCTGAACTAGGCTTTCAATGATGATGAGTCCGGCACACAGTATTGTCTTCGGCATTGCAAGGCGGGTTCCTCCTCCGAATACACCATGGACGAATTTGAATACAAGGATAGTGTCCGACCCTGCAAAAATAAGTTCCACATACCACCGCAGAGAGAATAATATTTCCGCAAATCTAATTTGCTGACTTGTTTTGGCAACACGACCTTATGCCATGGCCCGGTGATTATTTGAACCGTTTCCTTTAACTAGTCCCGCACATAACGCGAGGCCGTTTTTTGACACGCCTTGTCAAAGCAGAGATCGTGTCCCCTTATCACGGGATTCTCATCAATACGGGCGTGGGTAACCCAACCGCGCCATCGATTACGGTGCTTGGGGGGATAAGAGAGTTTTACCAGGCTAGTGGGGGCGCATGGTTTCGGCCGCCCATATAAAGGGACAAGGATTCACCTTTTCATCCACGCCTTCTTCCTCCTTTGCTCATCCACTTTCGCACACTCGAGCTCCAGCGCCCAAGTCCGCATTTCCCACCTCAACCCTCCCCAACCATGTCCGGAGCGGGAGGCAGGTGGATGGTCTCCTCCGTCACGGAGGGTGTCGGTGTCAAAACCGGCGGATCTCGGGTAGGGGGTCCCGAACTGTGCGTCTAGGCCGGATGGTAACAGGGGGCAGGGGACATGATGTTTTTACCCAGGTTCGGGCCCTCTTGATGGAGGTAAAACCCTACGTCCTGCTTGATTGATATTGATGATATGGGTAGTACAAGAGTAGATCTACCACGAGATCAGAGGGGCTAAACCCTAGAAGCTAGCCTATGGTATGATTGTATGTTGTGGTTGTTGTGCTACGGACTAAAACCCTTCGGTTTATATAGACGCCGGAGAGGGTTAGGGTTACACAAGGTTGGTTACAAAGGAGGAGATATCCATATCCGTATTGCCTAGCTTGCCTTCCACACCAAGTAGAGCCCCATCCGGACACGAGACGAAGTCTTCAATCTTGTATCTTCATAGTCTAACAGATCGGCCAATGGAGATAGTCCGGCTGCCCGAAGACCCCCTAATCCAGGACTCCCTCAGTAGCCCCTGAACCAGGCTTCAATGACGATGAGTCCGGCATGCAGTATTGTCTTCGGCATTGCAAGGCGGGTTCCTTCTCCGAATACATCACAGAAGAAATTGAATACGAGGATAGTGTCCGACCCTGCAACATAAGTTCCACATTCCACCGTAGAGAGAATAATATTTTCGCAGATCTAATTTGCTGGCTTGTTTTGGCAGCACGACGTTATGTCATGGCCTGGTGATTATTCGAACCGTTTGTTTTAACCATCTCCACACATAACGCGAGGCAGTTTCTTGACATGTCTTGTCGAAGCGGAGATCGTGTTCCCCCAATTACGGGATTCTCATTAATGCGGTCGTGGGTAACCCAACCATGTCTAGGACTCCTAGATTATAGGCAAGTCCTAAACGGCTATGGAGAGGACGCTTGATATTCACCCTCTTTATAAAGGGACAAGGTTTTCGCTTTTTCCCTCTCGTGTTCAATCGAACCCTTCCCCCGCCTCGAGTTCTAACACCCAAAGCCCAGGTTAGGTGCTTCGGATCTTCAATCATGTCCGGATCCAGCCTTCAAGGCCGATGGATGCCCTCCTCCGTTACGGAAGAGGACATTAATAAGTTGAGGGAGGCCAGATACCTGACTGCCGAGGTTTCGCATCGGCTGGCTGCTCGAGGGCAGATCGTCCCTACTTCCGAACCCAACGAGAACGTTGTGTTTGTCTCCCACTTCCTCCGAGGTCGAGGCCTCAATCTGGATCCCTTCGTCAGGGGTTTGATGTTCTATTACAGGCTAGATTTCCACGATCTAGCTCCAGACTCCTTTCTCCACATCTCAACATTTATTGTCGTGTGTGAGGCCTTCCTCCGCGTTACCCCTCACTTCGGCCTGTGGCTCAAGACCTTTGAAGTAAAGCCAAAGATGATCGAGGGGCAACGTGAAGCGTGCGGAGGTGCATCAATAGGCAAGATGACAGGAGCTCCATGGCCGAAAGGTTCCTTTCCAGAGGTGTCCGAATTATGGCAACGGGAGTGGTTTTACATCACGGCTCCCAGAAGTGCCAAGTGGGCGGCTGCCCCCGCTTTCCGCTCGGGCCCCCACCACAACTGATGTCATGGATTAGCAGAGGTCTGAGCTGGGGTCCAGCCAAGGACGTGCCTATACTGCAAAGCCGCATCCGAGATCTCTTCGAGGGAGATTTTAATTTGGTTGTGGTAATACAAGTTATGCTGGTTCGTCAAGTCCAGCCTTGCAAACGCTGGCCCCTTCGCTTGTGGGAGTTCAACCTAGAGGGATCGCTTGCCATTCAAAGTTTCCTCGGCCTGACGCACGAGGAGATGTACAAGTCATTCTTCGGACCTCAAGTAGAGTGTCCGGATATTACCGAGGACGCGGGCCTGAGCAGTAACCGCGCCGCCGAACAAGTAAGAAATCCTCTGGCCGAACACACTGTCTTTTATTCGTCACGAAGTTATTTCTGAGAGTTTGCTTTTTGACCAGGACTAGCTAACAAAGGCGAAGATGATTCGGTGTTTGGCCCCCCTCCCTGAGGGTTTGGAAAACCTGGTATTGGAAAAGATGCTCGAGGTCGCACCTTGCCCGGAGCCCTCGAAGGAAGATACAGGGGGGATAATACGGGCGGACGCGGACCCCCATCGCTGCCCGTTCCAACCGAGGAATGAGCGTCTCCATGAAGGAGGATAACCGGGGAGGAAAAGGACTGCTTCCGAGGATCCGGAAGCCAAAGCCTCCAAACGGGAGAAGAACTCTCCCACAGAGGGTCCTGCCTCGGGGGGTGCTTTTGCCGCACAAAGTCCGTGGGGGGTCAGCCCTCCAACGAGTTGTAAGTGATCCAAAATACTTTAATAGTAAAGCTATTCTATCTTTTTTCTGAGAAAATAACCACCGCATATATCTTGCAGTTCGGGCCTTAGCCCCTCTCAGCTGAGCTCGTCTTCGGGGGATCTTTTTCCAGAGATGATGGAGAGCGAAACGCCTCCCCTAGACTCCTCCGCTCAAGAAGCGGGCGACCCCGAAGTGTCATCACGGAGGGCCTCTTCGGATCCGGTGAGGCCAGAAGATAATCCCATAGACCCCCGAAGTCCCCAGCGTCCGGCTCCCGAAGAGAGCAGACAAAAGAGTCCGGCACCGTCTGGTGTGCGGTCGGACGTTCTGAGGGAGTTGGTGGGGCGAGCGGCCATCTCAGAAGAACACCGTACGCTGATGGGTGCGGTGATGGAGAGAATTTCGTCCACCAAAAGTGGATTACATGAAGCCTTTATGAGTCTACTGACAGGCTTTGAGGTACGTGAGATAATATGTGATAATACTGCACATGTTAGATGTGCCCTGTGTAGATAGTAGCCCCTGAGACTCTGGTTGTCGTCGAGAACGGCAATGAACAGAGGATCATATTCCCAGGCAATAACAGACTGCCCCTATGTGCAGGTGGTGGAAGCTCCGGTGGCTAGCCGGACTAGTGAGTTTGCCAAATTAAAACGGCAACTGGATGCGGCAAATGCAACATCGAGCTTGTTAACAATAGGCTTGATGAGGCACAGGGTAAGTGTTATTATCTGGTGAACGCCACATAGTAAGAGCAGCATGATGCCAGTATCTTTAATATGTTGTGACTGCAGATGGAGCTGCCACCGTGGAAACCTTGCGGGCAGAACTTGCCCAAGCCAAGGAACAAGCGAGGATTAGTAATGCGGCTGCTTTGAAGGCGGCCGAAGAGTTGAAAGCCGAGAAGGCCGCACATTGCGAGAGCCAAGAGAAGATGACCAAGATGGCCGTAGAATTAAAAGACACTGCCGACCGTTGCCGGGTCCTTAAAAAAGAAAACCAAGCGAAGGCAACGGACCTTGAGAAGGCCACGACGGCGGACAAAGACACCCGTTCTGCTATGAGAGCGAAGAAGGAGGAGTTGCGGGAAGCCAGGATATTGCGGCTGGGAAACACTTCATGTTACGGAGGAAGTTCGGAGATCCACGGTATGCCCCTCTGGATCGGTTGTGGAGTTCGGCAGATGCGTATATGGATTTGGCGGCGAGCGCTGCCGATGCGGCCAAGTACTTCCAAGGTCA
The DNA here is from genome assembly GCF_002162155.2 of Triticum dicoccoides. Lineage (NCBI taxonomy): Eukaryota > Viridiplantae > Streptophyta > Magnoliopsida > Poales > Poaceae > Triticum > Triticum dicoccoides. Next base: position 641,877,932 of record NC_041384.1, on the reverse strand, counting down.
GATAGATCGTGAAGTGGACAAGCTGTTCTGGTCGCAATTCAATGTTCCAGAGCGTCCGCTTTCATTGACTGACCAGCTAGTCGAATGGGCCGAACTGAATAGGTTGTCCAGACTCGCCATGAGGTCTATTGTGGATCAGTTATGGCCGGAAAAGCCAATGCCAAACAGCTATTTCAGCTTAGTGCAACAGTTCCTTGGTGCGGTGCCGCGCATTAATGCGATGAAGAGGTTGGCGTGCATAGAAGGCTCGCGGATGGCCCTTGCCCGTGTTAAAGCATACTGGGCGGAGATGGACGCTACCATGTTGCGGCGCAGGGTTCGGCCATAGGCCGAGTGGCTGTCGAGCATTATTTCGAGGAGGTTCTCGAGGGTGCTCGTTTGATAGAGGCCCAGTGCTCGAAGAATATTATGTTTGAGTGATATGTATTCTCATTGTAAACACAATGCTTTTATGAAGTTTTATAAGGCTATGTTTATACTTTTGCCTGAAAATAGTATGATGCCTCCTGTGCGGCCGTTTATGTATACATGTGTATAACCTGAAAGATTGCAGCCGTCGGCTTCAACCCCCACGCATATAATGCGGAGGTGCTCACGAAAAACGCGTGTTCACACTTAACCCAATGTCTTGGTCCTATTAAGCAGGTGATAGCGTAGCGAACGAGGCAACCGGACTATAATGCTTTAACACTTTCACTTAGCCATAGGAGTTTGACAGTGGGGCTACTAGATAGCCCCTGGTGGCTCCGCACTCTCCCGGTCACGGGGTGCGTACATGCCTGGCCGGAAAACGGCCCTTCATTAAGGCGGAGGAATTCTAACATTCTGATAGGTCATCGAGTGGTTGACCAGTCTCACGCTATATCATGACAGTCAGTTTTTGGCTTTCTCTACTGAGGTGCTCGTCCGGATGAACCAGGGCACAATCGCAGTAGTTCTCCTGGTGCTACCTTAGCCGATAAAGCGGAACGTAAGGCACCAAAACACAGGAGCCGGGCAAACCCAACATTTGACCAAAGACAATGATTCGGAGCTGATGCATATAAGGCCAAACTCGCGACGCCGAACACTCCCTAAGGTATTCGGTCTTTATGGTATAAACCAGGCCTAAATAGTGCCCTTTGTAAGAAGCCCCTTGTGTCCAGGTACGTGCATTATTCTGACGTGGCCACATGCCAAGACGTCAGCATCCTTCTCAACTGTGCTAAGAATTCGGTGGATGTGTATCAACAAGAGACAGTAAAAAAGGTTTACGCAGGGTCTTAATCTAAAAAGAATCCTTGGAGCGGGTCCCTACTGCACGTGTGCGCCTGTGTCTCCATTGTGCCGTATCCTGGACGGGTGTAGCACGATGATCATCTGTAAAAGAGAGGAACTTAGGTGAAAAAGTTGTCGTGCAAAAAGATAGTTTTTAAAGAAACCATGTATAATTCAAGATGAGTAAAAATTGCCACTTGTCTGCGTACGTTGAGCCCCTTGTATTTGTAATAGGGGTGTGACCATTGATCCGGTATGAATTACATATAGCTGCGCCGGACTCGTCTAACCGTGTTCGAGGTCTTGACGACTTGTTAAATGCTTTAGTTGGTGAGGCCATTTTTAGTGTGCGGCTGTCAAGGCAGTCGCACTCTCTTCGGCGCGCAAAGATCGCTTAATACTTCTGTTCACTGTAATGATGCCACGTGGGCCGGGCATCTTGAGTGTGAGGGAAGCGTAGTGCGGTATTGCATTAAAGCGAGCAAAAGCTTTGCGTCCGAGTAGTGCTTGATAGCCACTTTGGAACGGAGCGATGTGGAAGGTTAAATGTTTGCTACGGAAGTTATCGGGGAAGCCGAATAGAACCTTTAGTAGCAGGGAGCCTGTGCAATGAGCCCCTGGGCCTGGCGTTACTCCTTTAAAGGTAGTATTGCTATGGAAAAAATTTGTTGGGTCTATCCCCATTTCGCGGATTGTATCCTGGTATATCAGGTTTAGACTTCTGCCACCGTCCATCAGGACTCGTGTGAAGTGGTATCTGTCAATTATTGGGTCTAATACCAGGGCAGCCCATCCTGCACACCAGATACTTGCTGAGTAATCACGATGGTCGAAAGTGATCGGTTGAGACGACCAGTGGCAGGACCCCGCGGTGATAGGCCCTTGGGCATATTTTTCTAGGAGTGTCGTTTTGTTTCTTCCCTTGATCACGTGTAACACGTTTACTGTTTTGACTTCTGGTGGAAATTTCTTTTGTTCCCCAGCATCTTGCTTGAGAGGCTCATCCTCGTCTTCGCTTGGTGTATCCTCGCCCTTGTGTACGGTGTTGAGCTTGCCGGACTGCTTGAAGACCCAACATTCTCTGTGGGTATGATTAGCGGGTTTACCAGGGGTGCTATGGATCTGACATATTTGGTCCAGAATTTTGTTTAGGCTGGACAATTTGCCTCTGGCGCCTTTAGAGGGCAGCTTTTGCTGACCTGGCCGAGAGCTTTTGAATCCGGCGTTTACTACCGTGCTCTTCATGTTGTCTTCTTTATTCCGGCATTTGTTATTGCTGTTGCGCCGTGATTTCCTATTTCCATCTCTAACTTCGAATGTACTGGGGTCGCTGGTGCCGCATCTGGCTAGCCAGCTATCCTCGCCCGCGCAAAAGCGGATCATGAGGCTTGTTAATGCTGCCATTGTTCTCGACTTTTCTTGGCCGAGGTGTCTGGCAAGCCATTCGTCACGGACGCTATGCTTAAACGCTGCCAAGGCTTCGGCGTCCGGACAGTCGACAATTCGGTTCTTTTTAGTAAGAAACCTGTTCCAAAGCTTTTGGGCTGACTCTCCGGGATGTTGAGTTATATGACTCAAATCATCCGCGTCCGGAGGTCGGACATAAGTCCCTTGAAAATTTGCCCGAAAGGTGTCTTCGAGCTCTTCCCAACTTCCAATGGAGCTTTCGAGGAGGCTCTTAAGCCAGTGCCGAGCTGGCCCTTTGAGTTTGAGGGGTAAATACTTCATGTGGATATGGAGGATATAGTCCTCAATCCAGACCCCAGGGTCTGTTGTTCCATCGTATGCCTCTATTTTTACAGGTTTGAATCCCTCTGGAAGTTCATGGTCCAGCACCTCATCAGTGAAACATAGGGGGTGTGTGACACCCTGATATCTGAGTGTACCGTGTTGTTTGGATGTTTGTTGTGTTGCATTGTATGCTGGAGCACGCTTGCGTGGTCCATAGATGGATCTGGTTTCGCCCTCCTTTTGATGCGAGCCCTCGTGTAGACCGCGTATTGGCTTATGTGCGGCGTTGCTTGCCGCTTTATGTTGGCCGTGAGGTCGTCTATCCGGCCAGATTTGGGTAGCTCCTGGTGGGGCAATTGCCGCCGTACTTCGCTGCTGTGTTGACTACTTTACTCCATCTGATTTGGAGTGTGTCCTGCGCAGCCTTGAGCCTTTGCTTCTGCTTTTTCAGACTCCTTGCGGTGGCAACAAGCCTTTGGCGGGCATTCTGCTGCTCCGGGTGCTTGTCCGGCGTTATGTCGTCCAGACTATCATCTTTGACAAAATTGGTTTGTCCGGTTTGATTCTCCGTATTGCCGTGGTCCGGCGGTGGTTCGCCCTGCTCCAACGCTGGGCCTGTATGATCATTATTTCTGCCGAGGCGGGATTTGGGGCGGCGCTTGCGCCGCCCCTTTGACTGCTTCTCGAGGGAACAAGCATCCTTCTATTCCTCGTCGTCGTCTTCTTTTGGTGTGTCCACCATGTATACGTCATATGATGAGTTGGACGTCCAGCGCCCTGTGGGCGGTGGTTCCTCTTCGCCTCCCACATCGTCGTCCATACCGTCGATGTATTCGGAGTCGAAGTCGAGCATGTCGGTTGAGTAATCGACAACAGCTATTAAGTGGGTGGTGGGTGGGCGTCGAATTTCGTCGTCGTCCGCATCCCAATCCTGTTTGCCATAATCCGGCTAGGGCTCTCCTGACAAAGAGAGAGACCTTAGTGAATTTAGAATGTCGCCGAAGGGCGAGTGCTGAAAGATATCCGCGGCGGTGAATTCCATGATCGGCGCCCAATCGGATTCGATTGGCCGGGGCGCGGGCGGTTCGGAGTCAGAAAAAGAGTCCGGCACATTGGGGTCACGGGCTGTGCAGAGGATTAGGCTGGTGTTCGACTCGATCGTCGTTGAGACTGCAGCCCCTGAGGCGGTGTCTAACCACTCGTCCTCGATTGGCGCAGTTGGCCCTGAGCTAAGGGTCGGAGCTGATGCGGGCGCGGCCTCTGGGGTACTGTTCGGCGGCAGGGCTAGGTCATACCCATCGTGATAGTGCAGCGTGCCCGGCTGTGGCTCGAATCCGTCAAAGATCAAGTCTCTGCGGATGTTGGCCGTGTAGTTCAAACTTCCAAATCTGACCTGATGGCCAGGGGCGTAGCTTTCAATCTGCTCCAGATGGCCAAGCGAATTAGCCCGCAGTGCAAAGCCACCGAATACGAAGATCTGTCCGGGGAGAAAAGTCACACCCTGGACCGCATCGCTATCGATGATAGTAGGAGCCATCAAGCCTAACGGCGACGACAAAGAGGAACTCTCAATGAAAGCACCAATGTCAGTGTCAAAACCGGCGGATCTCGGGTAGGGGGTCCCGAACTATGCGTCTAGGCCGGATGGTAACAGGAGGCAGGGACATGATGTTTTTACCCAGGTTCGAGCCCTCTTGATGGAGGTAAGACCCTACGTCCTGCTTGATTGATATTGATGATATGGGTAGTACAAGAGTAGATCTACCACGAGATCAGGGAGGCTAAACCCTAGAAGCTAGCCTATGGTATGATTGTATGTTGTGGTTGTTGTGCTACGGACTAAAACCCTTCGGTTTATATAGACACCGGAGAGGGTTAGGGTTACACAAGGTCGGTTACAAAGTAGGAGATATCCATATCCGTATTGCCTAGCTTGCCTTCCACGCCAAGTAGAGTCCCATCCGGACACGAGACGAAGTCTTCAATCTTGTATCTTCATAGTCTAACAGTCCGGCCAATGGAGATAGTTCGGCTGTCCGGAGACCCCCTAATCCAGGACTCCCTCAGAGGGACACATCAAGAAGCTGAGGAGAGCCGGATACCTGCCCGACGACATCGCGCACCGGCTCCCAGAAGAGGGGCAGCTCATCCCCACCCCCAGGCCCCATGAGAGGGTAGTGTTCCTTACCCATTTCCTCCGCGGACTAGGATTCCCTCTCCACCCATTCGTCTGGGGGCTCATGTTCTACTACGGCCTGGATTTCCATGATCTGGCCCCGAACTTCATCCTCAACATCTCGACGTTTATCGTCGTGTGTGAGGCCTTCCTCCGCATCAAGCCCCACTTCGGCTTATGGATGAAGACCTTCAATGTCAAGCCGAATGTAGTGAGCGGCCGCCAGGCGGAGTGCGGAGGCGCCATGGTGGGCAAGATGCCCAACGTCACATGGCTCGAGGGCTCCTGCGTGGAGAACATAAAGGGGTGGCAATCGGGGTGGTTCTACATCACCGAGCCGCGTGACCCTGAATGGGCAGCGGCCCCCGAGTTCCGATCTGACTTCCCCGCGCGGCTCACCTCCTGGCAAGAGAAGGGCCTGTCCTGGGGTAGTCCGGGAGAGCTGACCAGACTCCAAACATGTATTCAAAACATGGTGAACAAGAAGCTTAAACTCGTCAACGTAGTCCAGGTCATGCTCATCCGCCGGATCCTCCCGTGCGAACAACGGGTTTTCAACTTGTGGGGGTTCGACCCGGCCCAACACCAAACTCTGAACAGGCTCTTCGACACAACTCACGAAGATGCCTGGAAGGTACTATTCAAGAGCGCCGAGGTTCCCCCTCCCACTACCGAGGACCGCGGATTCTGCGCGAAGCGCCAAGCCAGCGCGGTAAGCTGTTTTACCTCTCACAGGATACTTGTTTTTCATAGTTTGACTCTATGCGAGATCTAAGCTCCTGTACCTTTGACAGGACTGGCAGGAGACGACCGGACAGATCGACTGTCCGGCTCCTTTGCCCGGAGGCCCAGATGATGCTCTCCTGGCGAAGATGCTGACTACGGCTCCTTACACGGTGCCGGAGAAGACCAAGAAGGCCAAGGGAACCCGAAAGAGTTCCCGACGCCAGGCGTCATCGGACTCACCGTCCGATGACTCTGCGGCACACTCCTCCCCCGAAGACGAGGAGGAAGAAGAAGATGCTCCCCCTCCATGCGGGGGAGACAAGAAAAGGAAGGCCGCCCCAACTGGGGGGCCGAAGGGTCCAAGAAGGGAAAGACTCTCCTTCCGAACTGTTCCACCGCCGCCGCCGAAGGCGAAGACGAGTGGTTGCCCAGGGCCAAGCCCCTGGGGAGGTCGTAAGTATTCGGATACCAGAGTAACTCATAGCATTCCTTTGTCACACTGCTTTCCCTAACGCAGAATATGATTATGCAGGCCGCCACGAGCCCGTATCGATGTATCGTCTGACGGGTCCCTGGGCTCGTCGGATATGGATAGCAATCCACTTCCGACCGCCACCTCCCCTTGCCCTGCGGACAACACCGAGGTATTGTCTCAAGAGGCACCGGGTCGAGGGGAGATAGTCTCGGAGGCGCCTCTAGGTGACCTTCCGGACTCCGGGGGCAGAGGGGACAAGGCCCCTGAGGGCTCCAAGTTCGGCCCTCAGCCGAACACCGCGCCGGAACCTCCAGTGGTTCTGGACTCGGGCAGGCGGACTCCTTCCAAGAGGGGCGAGACGCCTGTGCCGGTGACCTCTGTCCATCTAGAGGCATCGGACAATCTGCTGGGAGCGCTTCGCAGCGCTTCCATCGACGAGGAGCACCATACTATTATGAGGGCGGTGGTCCAGAAGGTTCAGTCCGCTAAGAGCGGATTGACTAAAGCATGTGCCAGCCTTCTAACAGGCTTTGAGGTAAGTGTTTAAAATATAGGGAAAATATTACTGCATAGACAATAGCCCCTGATGCTCTGTTCGTTGTTCACGAAGTAAAGCCGAATAGAGGATCAAACAATATCGCAGGAGTCTAATATAAGTATGTCAATATGCATATGCAGGCTTCGCTGCTGGCATCTGCCGCACTGACTGCGGAGGTCGCCGCACTGAAGCAGGACCTTAAAGGGTCCAAGGACGAGCTCGGCCTTTCCAAGAGGCAGCTCGAGGAGAATAAAGGTAAGTAATACCTAGTTTATGGATATGTATAAAAAGAATGCGATTACAAAATGACAGGATGATCATGAATTTGCCAGGGGCCACGACCGAAGTGGAGACCCTAAGGCAAGCGTTGTCCGAGGCCGAAGATAAAGTGGCCAAGGAGTGCACCGAGCAGGAAAGGCATGAGGCTCGGGTGGGCGAGGTGCAACAAGATCTCCAGGCTCTCGTGATGAAGCACGAGGCGTTGGAGCTTGACTCGAAGACGCGAGAGTCTGAGCTTGCCGCGGCCCTTGAGAGCGCAAAAAGTGCCAAGGCCGAAGCCCAAAAGGCCCTCCAGGAGATTGACGCGATAAAGAAAATAGCGGCGGGTAAGGCATTCTATATGCAAAGCAAGAATGTGAAAGTAAATTACCTATTACTTACCCGAATCCGGAGCTCTCCAGGAGCATTCGCAGATTTGCCCCGCAGCGTGTCGGATGCCGCACAGTTTTACCAGGCCAAGGAGGGAAGCTCAACAGAGAAGCTGTTCTGGTCTCAGTATACTGGGACCGAACACCCGGTGCCTATGAGCGACCAGCTGAAGCAGCTGGTCGAGCTACACAAAACGGCCGAACAGGCCATGAAGGGCTTTATAGTCCGGTTGTGGCCTGGCGAAGCCCTTCTGAACAGCTACTTCGGCTTGGTGAGGCGGCTTGTGGACGCCTGCCCACGGCTGGAAGTCGTCAAGCGGTCTGTCTGCATCGAAGGTGCACGCCGGGCTTTCGCCCGCGTGAAGGTGCAATGGGCCAAGCTAGACGCCGTGAAGCTGATCAAGGAAGGACCGCCGTAGGGCAAGGAGGATTGCACCCCCGAAATTTATTATGAGGGTGTCCTGAAGGGTGCCCGTCTTGTAGCGGACGAATGTTCAAAGGATGTAATATTTGAGTAAACTTGCTCGTGTGATCTTGTATGATGAAAACTTGTTTCATATGCGCTATGCAAGGCTTATTTGAATTTAAAATATTACCTTCTGTTTGGTTGTTTATCCAATCTGAGAGATGGCTAGTCCTCGGCTTCTGCCCCCATGCTGCGAGTGCTGGGGTGTTCGGGATAAACCTGAGCACTCGTGTTCCCATTTTTGGGTCCTTCGAGGGAGGTGCTCAGCACGGCGAACAAGGCAACTTGACTAATAATGCTTTATCACTCTCACTTAGCCATATAATTCTATAGTTTTAAATTTCGACGAAGCCCCTGATATTCGGAAGGCCGAATTCGGGGCGCGATACACGCCTTTAAGCCGGACAGGACCGGCTCCTCGCTCTAAGCGGCATAAGTCTTTAGGGACTCGAAACCTCGCCGAACAGCGACCAGTCTCTTGCCTTACCATGACAGTCAGTTTTAGCTTTCTCTACTGAGGTGCTTAGCCCAGCAGAACCGGGGCACAATCGCAGTAGTTCTCCTAGCGCTACCTTAGCCGATAGAGCGGAACGTAAGGTACCAAAACATAGGAGCCGGGCAAACCCAACATTTGACCAAAGACATGATTCGGAGCTGATGCATATAATGCTATAAGTTCGGGGTGCCGCACTTGTGAAAGTGTTCGGACTTCTCACACCATATTGTGGGGTACTTAAGCCCCTGGTGTATTGGTCGTACCAAAGTGTACGGTTGCAAGGCGTTATTAATGAACACATATATATAACAAGAATGCAATAATAGTCGTAATGTTATGCATTGTTTATTCAAAAGGGTGCGTTAAAGCAGAATGATACAGATAGTGCGATAAGCAAAAAGTAGGACTATGTCCCTTCCAAGGGCAAGCTGAGGAATAGTATTAAAGCAAATATTTCACTTGTTATCGTAATCCACCTGGGAATTCTGTGGTGTGACGTAGCTTTCTGCCTCCTTGGTTGCTGCATCATGTGTTCGGCAATCATGCTGCCGGACAGGGTTTACAGAGATTAAAGCCCTGAAAAGAGAAAAATAACAAAGCGGGAAGCCCCTAGTGCGGTTTAAGCCATGTCTTGGGGCGTGCCGTAGTTGTGCCCCCCTCCCCACCTGTGCCCATGGTATTTTTAATGCATAGTTATGTACGTGTGGCACGGATTTTGCCATTTGGCTAGGACTGGGGTGGGGGCCGCATTGCTATCCGAGCTTAGATCGTGCCAGGCGGTCTAGTTGCCGATTACTCCGAGTGCGCTTGAAGGTGTCCGGGTCTTGAAACGCCGAACTGGTGGATTGCCTTGAGAGGGTGCTTTGCGCTTCTGCTGCGAGGGCCGCAGTGTGCTCCTCCGTTCAGAGAGAGCGCTCTGTGTTTCCATTAACTGTAATAACCCCACGAGGTCCTGGCATCTTGAGCTTGAGGTATGCATAATGCGGTACCGCATTGAATCTTGCAAATGTGGTTCGCCCAAGCAGTGCATGATAACCACTGCGGAACGGGACTATATCGAAGATTAATTCTTCGCTTCGAAAGTTATCCAGGGATCCAAAGACCACTTCCAGTGTAATTGAGCCTGTGCAATGGGCCTCTACACCTGGAATGACGCCTTTAAAGGTCGTTTTTGTGGGTTTGATCCTTGAGGGGTCTATACCCATTTTGCACGCTATGTCCTGATAAAGCAGGTTCAGGCTGCTGCCGCCATCCATAAGGACTCGAGTGAGGTGAAATCCGTCAATGATTGGGTTTAGGACCAGTGCGGCCAATCCGCCATGATGGATACTAGTGGGGTGGTCCCTGCGATCGAAGGTGATCGGACAGGAGGACCATGGGTTGAACTTTGGGGCAACTGGCTCCAACGCATATACGTCCCTGAGCGCACGCTTCTGCTCCCTCTTGGGGATGTGGGTTGCGTATATCATGTTCACCATCCGCACTTGTGGGGGGAACCTCTTCTGTCCTCCGGTGTTCGGCTACCGGGGCTCTTCCTCGTCATCGCTATGTGGCCCCTTATCTTTGTCTTTGTCAATCAACTTGCCGGCGTGCTTGAACACCCAACAATCCATGTTGGTGTGGTTGGCTGGCTTGTTGGGGGTGCCGTGTATTTGACATGAGCGGTCGAGTATACGGTCCAAACTAGACGGGCCCGGAGTGCTTCTTTTGAATGGCTTTTTCCGCTGACCGGGTTTAGAGCCTTTGAATCCGGCATTGACTGTCGTATCTTCAGTATTATCGCTGTTAATGCGGCGCTTATGTTTGTTGTGATGTGACCTGCTATTGCCGTCCTTGGTATCCTAAGTACCATGGTTCTTTGACATATTGTTACTGCGAGCCAGCCAGCTGTCTTCTCCCGCACAAAGGCGGGTCATGAGTGTCGTGAAGGCTGCCATAGATTTCGGCTTTTCCTGACCAAGGTGCCGGGCTAGCCACTCGTCGCGGATGTTGTGTTTGAAAGCTGCTAGGGCCTCTGCATCCGGGCAGTCGACGATTTGATTTTTCTTTGCTAGGAACCGTGTCCAGAATTTCCTGGCCAATTCTTCTGGCTGCTGAATTATGTGGCTCAAGTCATCGGCGTCTGGTGGTCGCACATAAGTGCCCTGAAAGTTGTCGAGGAATGCGGCTTCCAGATCTTCCCAACAGCTAATGCACTCTGCTGGCAAGCTGTTAAGCCAATGCCACGCTGGTCCTTTGAGCTTTAGTGGGAGGTATTTGATGGTGTGTAAGTCATCGTCGCGGGCCATGTGGATGTGGAGGAGGAAATCCTCGATCCATATAGCAGGATCTGTTGTGCCATCGTATGATTCAATATTTACGAGTTTGAAACCCTCTAGGACTTGATGATCCATTACTTCGTCTGTGAAGCATAGGGGGTGTGCAGCGCCTCTGTATTGGGCTATATCACAACGCAGCTCGAATGGGTCTTGCCCGCTGTGTTCGACCCGGCCGGATTGACTTTTACTGTATCCGGCGTGATGTTTATCGTCTCTCATAGTGGCACGCCCTCGTGATCCGTAGATCGATCTTGCATGTTTTACTTTGTCCTCCAATACGTCTCGCAGGTCTGGCGTATTTCCCCATGCCTTTTTATTTGAATGGCGCCGAGGTGCACGCTGAGTTTTTGGCTGGAATGCCTCTCTATCACGGCCACGAGGTGGCCGATCAGCCGCGTCGTACGCTTCTTCCTCCAGTCGGGGTAGCAACCTGCATTTTTGGTAACTCTTGGAGGGGCGTTCGAGTTTATATTCCTCGGCCGCCAGGACTTCGGTCCATCTATCAGTTAGCAGATCTTGATCAGCTTGAAGCTGTTGCTGCTTTTTCTTAAGGCTATTTGCCGTGGCTATAAGCCGACGCTTGAAGCGCTCTTGTTCAACGGGATCCTCTGGCACGATAAATTCTTCATCGCCGAGGCTTGCCTCGTCTTCGGAGGGGGGTATGTAATTATCATCCTCCGCCTCTCTATATGCTGCTTTCTCAGGAGGGCTGGCTCCTCCATCCTCCTGCTCTAAATCTTGCTGGAGGGGATTGTTGTTGTCTTCGGCACTATCCGGAGTGTTATTATCTCCTATGCCGGTATCACCACTTTTGCTTTGGCGGGACTTAGAGCGGCGCCGCTAACGTTGCCGCTTGGTTTGCTTCTTGGAGGGGTCATCCTCCACTGTCTCGTCACCATTGCCTTCTTTGGGTGTGTCCACCATGTATATATCGTATGATGAGGTGGCTGTCCAGCGCCCTGCGGGCAGTGGTTCATCTTCGTCTCCCGCATCATCGTCCATACCGTCGATGTCTTCGGAGTCAAAGTCGAGCATGTCGGTTAAGTCATCGACAGTGGCTACTAAGTGGGTAGTGGGTGGGCCGCGAATTTCTTCGTCGTCCGCATCCCAATCCTACCAGACATAGTTCGGCCAGGATCCTCCTGACAAGGAGAGAGACCTTAACGAGTTCAGTATGTCGCCAAAGGGCGAGTGCTGAAAAATATCCGCGGAGGTAAACTCCATGATTGGAGCCCAATCGGATTCGCTAGGAACGGGCGTCGGCGGTTCGAAGTCCGTGGCCGGAGAGAGATCCGGCAGTTTGTCAACACTGCTCTCGTGCAGAGTAAGGTCGATGTTCGGCTCGATCGCCGATGAGGGTAAGGCTCTGTGGCGGGGTCCATCCACCCGTCCATGGACGGCGCAACTGGCTCCGAATTGAGGGTCGGAGTGGCTGCCGGTGCAATCTCCTGAACACTGTTTGATGGTAGAGCCAAATCGTACTCATCATGACCGCGTGACGCACAAGGCGGAGGCTCGAATCCGTCGAAGATCAAGTCTCCGCGGACATCGGCCGTGTAGTTTAAGCTTCCAAACCTGACTTGATGTCCAGGGGCGTAGCTTTCAATCTGCTCCAGATGGCCAAGCGAATTGGCCCGCAGTGCAAAGCCACCGAATACAAAAATCTGTCCGGGGAGAAAAGTCTCACCCTGGACTACATCACCATTGATGATCATAGGAGCCATCAAGCCTAACGGCGACGACACGGAGGAACTCTCAATGAAAGCACCAATGTCGGTGTCAAAACCGGCGGATCTCGGGTAGGGGGTCCCGAACTGTGCGTCTAGGCGGATGGTAACATGAGGCAGGGGACATGAAGTTTTACCCAGGTTCGGGCCCTCTTGATGGAGGTAAAACCCTACGTCCTACTTGATTAATATTGATGATATGGGTAGTACAAGAGTAGATCTACCACGAGATCAGAGAGGCTAAGTCCTAGAAGCTAGCCTATGGTATGATTGTCTGTTGTCCTACGGACTAAAACCCTCCGGTTTATATAGACACTGGAAAGGGCTAGGGTTACACAAGGTCGGTTACAAAGGAGGAGATATACATATCTGCATTGCCTAGCTTGCCTTCCACGCCAAGTAGAGTCCCATCCAGACACGAGACGAAGTCTTCAATCTTGTATCTTCATAGTCTAACAGTCCGGTCGGAAGATATAGTCCGGCTGTCCGGAGACCCCCTAATCCAGGACTCCCTCAGCCACCCTGTTCACTAATGATGAGAGAACTCGCTACTTTTATATCCTTAAAATATTTCCGATCTCATTAAAGGGTGATTCTAAGATATGGTCTAATTCTCTTGATCCTGGTTGTGTGCGTAGTCCCCAGGATATGATTTTATTACTTCTCTGCTAAATATTTCCCTGCTCATAAGAAACAAGCTGCCTTAAGGGATATATATAATTTTGTGCAAATTGAAGAAGAGAGTCTCCCACAAGCTTGGGGGAGGCTTATCCAATTACTTAATGCTTTGCCTGATCATCCTCTTTAGAAAAATGAAATACTTGATATCTTTTATAATGGACTAACCGATGCTTCCAGAGACCACCTGGATAGTTTTGCTGGTTCTATTTTTAGGGAAAGAACACCGGATGAAGTTGAAATTCTATTGAATAATATGTTGACAACTAAAAATAATTGGACACTTCTTGAGCCAACTCCTGAGCCTATTCCTAAACCAACTCCGAAGAAAAGGGGTGTTCTATTTCTCAGTCCTGAAGATATGCAAGAGGCAAAGAAATATATGAAAGAAAAGGGTATTAAAGCTGAAGATGTTAAAAATTTACCTCCTATTGAAGAAATACATGGTCTTAATTTACCGCCTGTCGAAGAAATATACGGTTTTAATCCATCACCTATTGAAGAAACACATGGTCTTGATAACCCAACACAGGTAGTAAAGGTAAATTCTCTCTATAGATATGATAAAGCTGAAATCCCTCCTACTAAGTTTGCTAGCCAATGTTTGGATGAGTTTGATAACTTTATGGTAAGGCAAGAAGACTTGAATGCTTACTTTGGTAGACAATTGAAACAAAATGCTTATATGATTGAACACTTGGGTGATTATATATCTAGAGTTTAAGGTGAACTTAAACTCATTAGTAAACATGCTTCTATGGTTACCACTCAAGTAGAACAAGTACTTAAAGCTCAGAATGATTTGCTCAATGAATTAAATAGTAAGAAAAATGATAATGTTGTTAGAGTTATGACTAGAGGTGGTAAAATGACCCAGGAACCTTTGTATCCCGAGGGCCATCCTAAGAGAATTGAGCAAGATTCTCACAGAAATGATATAGATGCACCTAGTCCTTCTAAAAGGAAGAAAAAGAAAAATGATAGGACTTTGCATGCTTCTAGTGAACCTATTGCTGACACACCTGAGAATCCCAATGATATCTCTATTTCTGATGTCGAAACACAATCTGGTAATGAACATTGAACTAGTGATAATGTTAATGATAATGATCATGTTGATGCTCAACCTAGCAATGATAATGAGGTAGAAGTTGAACCTGCTGTTGATCTTGATAACCCACAATCAAAGAATCAATGTTATGATAAAAGAGACTTTGTTGCTAGGAAACACGGTAAGGAAAGAGAGCCTTGGGTTCAGAAACCCATGCCTTTTCCTCCTAAGCCATCCAAGAAAAAGGATGATGAGGATTTTGAGCGCTTTGCTGAAATGATTGGACCTATCTTTTTGCGTATGTGTTTGACTGATATTCTTAAAATGAATCCTTATGCCAAGTACATGAAATATATTGTTACTAATAAAAGAAAGATACCGGAAGCTGAAATTTCCACCATGCTTGCTAATTATACTTTTAAGGGTGGAATAACTAAGAAACTAGGAGATCCAGGAGTACCAACTATACCATGCTCCATTAAAAGAAACTATGTTAGAACTGCTTTATGTGATCTTGGAGTCGGTGTTAGTGTTATGCCTCTCTCTTTATATCGTAGACTTGATTTGAATAAGTTAACACCTACTGAAATATCCTTGCAAATGGCTGATAAAATCAACTGCTGTACCTGTCGGTATTTGTGAGGAAGTGCCTGTTGTAGTTGCAAATGTTACTATTTTAACAGACTTTGTTATTCTTGATATTCCCGAGGATGATAGTATGTCTATTATTCTTGGAAGACCCTTTTTGAATACTGCAGGTGCTGTTATTGATTGCACCAAAGGCAATGTCACTTTTCATGTTAATGGTAATGAGCATATGGTACACTTTCCGAGGAAACAACCTCAAGTCCACAGTATCAATTCTATTGGAAAAATTCCATCGATTATTTTTGGAGGTTTTGAATTTCCTCTTCCTACTGTCAAGAAGAAATATGATATTCTTATTATTGGGGATGTGCATATCCCCGTTGAGGTAACATAGTGTCATTCGAAATTTCTCTGGTTTCATGTTACTCGAAATGAGTTTGTTAACAAGACTTGATCAACCTTGTTAGTGGATTCCTTTTGATGAGCATGAGATGGATGAAGTTAGAAAGCACAACCTTCTGTACCCTCCTTTTACTTTCTGTTATTTAGTTGAAATAAAGTAAAAATAGTATTTTCTGTTAGTTTTCTGAATTATCCGTGCAATATAAAAATACTCTGAAAATAAAAGTTCTCCAAATGCCTTGCCAATTTAATATGATTTTTTCTGAAATATTTGAGAATATCTGGCACTGAGAACACAGCAGGGGGCGCAAGGACCTGGCCACGAGGGTCCACGGCGCGCCCACCCCCGGGCGTGCCCCCTTCCTCATGGGCCCACGGTAGCTCCCCTCCACTTATTCCTGCACCCACACACTTCTTCTTCCTCCCCAAAAAAATCACCATCTAGCTCAAGCACGAGTTCTAGCTCATTTTGCTGCGATTTTCGATCTTCTTGCTCAAAGCACCTCTCACAAAACTGCTTTGGGGGATTGTTCCTTGGTATGTGACTCCTCCATTGGTCCAATTAGTTTTTGTTCTAGTACTTTATTCATTGCAAATTTGTGCTGCCTACGTGACCATGTTATTGAGCTTGCATGTCAAATTTATATGGTTCCAAGTAGTTCTAATGCATGATATAGGTCCTAGGCACTTGTAGGAGTAGTTGCTATCAATATTGTTGAGCTTGGTTCACTTTTATTGGAAGTTACTAAAAATTTCAGAAATTTTTCATAAGAAGAAATATGTTTAGGAAAATGTACCAAGGTGGTCCTTCAAGGAAGCAAGGACCCAGGCTTGCAATGCATGATGCTGGTGATGAACCACCAAGGGACGCCCCAGTGCGGCCTTGTGAATGGCCTTCAGAGGACTTCATGGATCGAGTGGGAATTAAGGAAGAATTTAACTCATATTTGCATAACGCTGATCTTATGAGCTTCGAGGCAGAAAAGTGCCGTCAGTACCACTATCTCACTAGTTCCTTTGTGCGGAGATTTGAATTTTCATCTTCACGCAATTCTCAAACGGTCCTATTTGATCTCTATGAAAATTCTTATACTATGGACTTAGAGGATTTTACCACTGCTTGCAAACTTCCATAGTGGGGTAGTGCTAGTGAACCTCGCAAATCTGAATTTAGAGATTTTCTTGGTAGTATAACTGTGGGGGAATCTAGAGATATAGCACAAGCTACCATAGGGAGCATTCATTTTCCTGCTATACATTATTTTGGTATCTTCATAGGTAGGTGCATAAATGGTAAAGATGAAGCATGTCATATGTGTGTCCCTGACCTCAGTATTCTTAGGAGTGCTGTGTTAGGAGATAAACATTATAATTTGGGAGCCATTGTTGCACGTAGGTTGCATCATAATAGATTTAATGGAGATTTCTTTGGTGGAATTTATGCAACCCGTATAGCTAATTTTCTTGGTATAACCATACGTGAGGATGATATTGAGTTGCCTCCTGCTTATTTGGATTATGAGGCTATGGTTCGTCATCATTTTGTTGAGAGGAACGATCAGTTCCTCCAGTACCGACTAATCTTTGACAAACGACGCACCTATCATGTCGCTCTCCCTGCTTCTACTTTCTTTGACTTTCAGGCAAAAGGGAGATATTTTATAACCAGAGAGGAGGCGGAAGAGTATAAGAGGAGGGCTGAGATAGCTCGCCTCCAAGCTGCAGCCCACGATGCAATGACCGCTGCATCTCAGTACGACCCCAACTACAACTTTGGATATCCGTCTGGCCATCCGTGGCAATGAACCCACTTAGGCCAAAAGCCTAAGCTTGTGGGAGTACGTATTTCTCACCGACATTACATTTATGTTCACACACTCATTGCTAGATGTCGGTGCTCATACTTTTTCATTGTAATATCCATGCTAGTTTATTTCTTTTTATGCTTTCTTCTTGCGTGTTTGATAAACCTTTAAAAAACCAAAAAAATAGTTGTAGCTTTTAATTAGTTTAATTTCCATGCTTGTAGTAGTAATTAAAAAGAAAACTCAAAAAAGATTTCCCTTTCTTCTTTTGCTTGTTGGGAGCTTTCTCGTGTAAATAGTTTTATTTCTTTTCTTTCCTTTGGGGGTCGATAGGAGAAGACCATGATTAAACTGTTGAAGTGACTCATATATGTATTATTGTTGATTTAACCAAGAGTCCATATTACCTTGTCTTATCTCTTGAATTGAATGCTTGCAGATTCCAGCTTAGTCCAATGCACATGCACTATTATTATTATCCACACTATTAGGTCATGCAAGTGAAAGGCAATAATGATGATTATATGATGAACTTATTGAGATGGGAGAAACTGGTATGAACTCGACCTCTCTTGTTTTTGTAAATATGATTAGTTCATCGTTCCTGATTCAGCCTATTATGAATTAACATGTTTGCAATGACAATTAGAGATTATAGTTGCTTATGCCATGCTTAATTAGCTAGGAGCTTATAATGGTTTACCTTGCATGCCAACATGCTATTAAAATGGTTGTGATGTGGTATGATAGGGTGGTATCCTCTTTTGAACGATTCGAGTGGCTTGACTTGGCACATGTTCACGCATGTAGTTGAAACAAAATCAACATAGCCTCTACGATATTTATGTTCATGGTGCATTATATCCTACTCATGCTTGCATTCGATGTTGATTAATTTTAATGCATGTTCATGACTATTGTCGCTCTCTAGCTGGTCGCTTCCTAGTCTTTTTCTAGCCTTCACATGTACTAAGCGGGAATACTGCTTGTGCATCCAATCCCATAAACCCCAAAGTTATTCCATATGAGTCCACCATACCTACCTATATACGGTATCTACCTGCTGTTCCAAGTAAATTTGTATGTGCCAAACTCTAAACCTTCAAATAAACATTCTGTTTTGTATGCTCGAATAGCTCATGTATCAACTAGGGTTGTCCATATCTTCCATGTTAGGCGGGTTATTCTCAAGAGGAGTGGACTCCGCTCCTCATTCACGAGAAAATGGCTGGTCACCAGGATGCCCAATCCCATGCACTACTAGGGAAAAGCCTATACACAAAATCTTATCAGCAGCGCGCTTTAAAATAAGGCGCTGCTGCTAATTAGTCGTAGCGAGCTCAAGAATAACTCGCTGCTGAAATAAATATAGCAGTAGCGCGCCAGCTGAAAGACGCACTACTGCTATAATTCCCACGAGGCCGCCGTGAGGCTAGCTATAGCAGCAACGCATTATAACGAAGGGCGCTACTGCTACGTAGCATAGTAGCAGCGCATTTCGCCAATAAGCACTACTGCTAAGTTTACTACAAAAATTTAGTCCCACCTCGCTTCGTGAAGAGAGTTTCTACCACCTTAAATATGTTACTTCTCAAACTTTGACAAGCACTTGGTCTTCATTGAACTCTATGTGTAGAATTTGTGGCTGCAATATGAGTCTTCACTTGTACCTAAACTGGTGAGGACTCATATTGACAAATCAGATTGTACACAAAAAGATCGTTGATGATCAATGTATTTTTACATGCTGACACATAGCAGTAGCGCTTCTTTGTGAAAGGCGCTGCTGCTAGGTAGTTTAGCAGTAGCGTCTTTCTCTATAGCGCGCTACTGCTAAGCCATTCCATCTCCCACCCCATCTCCTCTATCCGATCCACTCACAGTCACACACTCACTGGATCCCTCTCTATCCCCCGCGTCGGTCCTCCCCCGTCGCCCCTCCTCCCTCTGCGCCGCTGTCACCTCCTCCTCCTTGCTGGATTCGGTACCGGCGTCCTCCTCTGTCCTCCCTCTCCACTCGCCGCTGGCCGGCCCCTCCTCGCTCCGCCTTCCTCCTCCGTCCTCCCTCCACTGGCCGCCGGCCGGCCCCTCGTCCTCCTTGCTGGACTCGGCACCGGCCTCCTCCTCCGTCCTCCCTACATTTTGATTTAGTTGATTTAGTAGGCTAGTTGATTTAGAACATTTTGATTTAGTTGATTTAGTAGGCTAGTTGATTTAGTTGATTTAGAACATTTTGATTTAGTTGATTTAGTAGGATAGTTCATTTAGTTGATTTAGAACATTTTGATTTAGTTGATTTAGTATGCTAGTTCATTTAGTTGATTTAGAGCATTTTCATTTAGTTGATTTAGTTACTTTTTGGCAAAATGTAGGTGGTACCTTGTCATCTAATATGTTACTAGATCTTAGGATTATAATTGTCCATCAAATTGCTTCTCGCGGAAGAACCAAAAATATCTCATGCTACTTTTTTTCTTTCCTGTGAAGTGGATCGTTAATCCTTTGCTCATATTGCTTTAGGAAAAATGGCGCCACCACCACCACCACTATGTCGACTGTGCAAGTCAAGGTGCGCCAGCAACCTTGTAGCTGGCAAGCTGTTCGGCATCTACTTCCAGCCGGGTTTTCTTCATGCAGCGGTAAGAAATTAGATGAAATGTAATAACTATTTTATTTTTAGTGTTGGCATTACTGCATTGTGTCATTTTGCTTATTTTACATAGATCGTCCCATGCAATGTGAGGTTGAAATTCAACAAGCTGACAGGAGACACTGTGACATTTGAGGCTCCTGGGGGGCCATACACTATGGAGGTCGAGAAAGGATGCAATATGTCGCAGATTGGAGGAGATGGATGGGCCCGTTTCGTCGCTCGCATGCGTCTTACTGGTGATGAGTTGATCAGCTTCTCCTTCAGAGCAGAAAGACCCAAGCTGGTTGTCATTTATCTCAACCTGGTGGAAGATGACGAAGATGATGAAGATGATGAATATAATGAGGACCCACACGATGAAGATGATGAGGACCCACTTCATGAAGCCATCGTAGCTCAAAGAACAAGGTTGAGCAAGGAGGAGGTGTCCAACCTGTGGGACATAATTCCGCCACGTGCTGACTTTGTCGGGGTGCCATTCGTGACCCGCCTGACAAATACCATGGTTGATCGACAGGATATGGTATGTTATACTTACAAATGCAAATTATCCGATGAAATACTTAGTGTACAGTCCAATGATATGGTATGTTGTGTGGAATCTAGTCGATGATATGTTTTAGTGTAGAGTTCGATCACATGCTTATTAGTGTAGAATCTAAGGAAACTGTTAATAGTGTAGATAATCCATATGTACTTATTTGCGAGGCTATTTATTAATTGAAATGTTTTTCTTATTCAGAAATTGGCAAAGAGCATATCTGTGAGTTATGCTATCGAGCCTGATGAAGAAGGCTCAGCTGGACTACGCCTTACTGCAAGGGGCTCCGTCACAACCTGTACTTACCGCGTGGACACGGACGGTCGCACACACTTAAACTCGGTTGGGTGGAAGAAATTCCTTGATGGCAAGAATCTTCGTGTTGGACATGCCATCCTAATTACTATCAGGAACACCAACCGCCCAGGCTTGAGGATGATGATTGTCTTTGATATCATCTAGAACTACATATGTGTGTGTGGCTATATCATCTAGAACTACATATGTGTGTGTGGCTATATCATCTAGAACTACATATGATGATCGTCGTCGATATCATCTAGAACTACATATGATGATAGCCGTTGATACGACCTTGTACTGCTTGAGGATGCATGTTGACTATGCAT
Source organism: Triticum dicoccoides (assembly GCF_002162155.2). Lineage (NCBI taxonomy): Eukaryota > Viridiplantae > Streptophyta > Magnoliopsida > Poales > Poaceae > Triticum > Triticum dicoccoides. The sequence continues at coordinate 641,857,028 of NC_041384.1, read as the reverse complement.
TAAATTGTTATCTAATACTCCCTTCGTTCCAAATTACTCGTCGTGGTTTGAACTAAAACCACGACGAGTAATTTGGAATGAAGGGAGTACTATCCTGTAATGGTTTATGAATTTGATATCTACTAGTGATGAAGCTATGTACCTAGGGTAGGGTCATGGATCTGTCCAACATACCCTCCCCAAGGACATCTCTACAAATAATCAGAAGCAGTCGAAGAGAAACCATCATCCACTCGGACATGAAGATGTGCTCACTCGACCACCTTGAAGACACTCCACCACCTTGAAGATGAGAAGCCCTCCACTCTGCAACGGTCAGGATTTAAACCATAGCTTTATGGGCATTTATAACACTTTATTGTAGACGTTACCAGTAACACCTCACCTTTATGAGCATTGAACCCTGTGTAACGGAGGGGAGCTGGGGTCCTGGCGCACTCTATATAAGCCACCCCCCTCCTCTTGGACAAAGGTTTGCACTTTCTGTAATTCACACACATATATTCAGTCGACCGCCTCAGGGCTCCAAGACGTAGGGATGTTACTTCCTCCGAGAAGGGCCTGAACTCGTAAAACTTGTGTGTACAGCTCCTCCATAGCTAGGATCTTGCCTCTACATTCTCACCCCCTACTCTACTGTCAGTCTTAGAACCACGACAGTTGGCGCCCACCGTGGGGCATGGTGTCTATCAAACCATGTTGCAGACGGTTTGTATCAATTCTTACATCTATTCCCTATTTTATTTGTGATATGTCTCGCGCTTTGCCAAGAACAGGGTCATCTTGGGCCTCATATGCGAACACCATCATCGCTCTTCCACGCATGGTCGCTGCACGTGCGGACAAAGAGGTGAAAGAATCGGCCCCGTCCGACTCCCGAAGCGGCAAAATGCTGTGCCACGCTCGCCCCACCGGCGATGCGCTTGCCGGTGCCACGCCGTGGTTGCAGGCCTCGCGCTACGCACGCCGACCCAGCGTCGTACTCGTTCATCCGGCGACGCGCTTGTCGGCCCAGCGCCGTGCTGGCCATCCTGCGACGAGCCCGTCGGCCCCGCACCGTGCTGGCCGCCCAGCGTTGCGCTTGCCGGCCCTCGCTCACATCGCTGGCAACACACGTTGCCCCATCATCTACACCTCTTTCATCTGCATCGTCTACATGGGAGAGTACATACCCTCTAAGCAAAGTGCATGTCATGGGCCAGTTACCACTTCATTAAGATAATCACCTCATTAAGCGGCCATTAGGCGTCCATTACCTAATTATGGTGATTGATGCTCCCGCCTTTCCCGCAAATTAATGGCTTAATTGCCCATCTTTCAGTTTCTAAACCAATTAATCTATGCATGCATGCATGACCATCCATGGTCTTTACTCCCTACAAAATACTAGCATCCATGCATGCATGCACGGCTGGTCTTTAATCCTTGCAAAGTAGCATCCGTGTATGGACATTTTAGTCTAGCAAAAAAATATTCATGGATGTACTAACTTGCAGGCTTACTGAGACGAACAACGTCAATGGACCAACTCGCCATTTACTCCACTCGGCTGATGGTGTGGCGACCAGATCGCAGCCTAACTGTGGTTCACTCGACCGATTCACCTTTTCATTCGGATGGGCTAGCTCACTCGGACCGAACAGGATCACTGGCGCTCAGCCGTCCACGCGTTGCCACTCGGCCGCCCTGCATGTGGTCATGTAGCTACTCGCATCATCATCAACTTCCCAGACAGATACTCAAGTTCACTCGGCCACAGACCCGAGTTCACTCAGACGGATTCCTCGTTTAGTACCTGAGCACAAGTCAGAGAGAGAGAGACGGAACGTGGATGCATTGCATACTCCTATAGTTGGAGAAACCCCTGAGGCCCAAGCCTTGGAGCAGGCGCGCTTGGCCAACCTGGCTGAGCGCACTCGACTGGAGAATCTCCAGCGCGCGACGCCAGCTTTTTCCTCCTCCGACTCAGGTATACCGAACCCCGATCCAGAATTTGGCTGCTGCTGCCCGAATAGTGGAGTCGATCCAACCCTCCCAGTGAGAAGCTGGTCGAGGTCTGGTGCAGATCCGAGCCTTGCTCCGGGCGGCGGGAGAATAGAATACGGTTGTATCTCAGTCACGGGATAGGATCCACAGCAAATCCGTGATGGCAGACACAGTTCAGTCGGCCCATAGCCCAAGATCGCCTCCGAGGCATGAGGGACGTGGGGATCGACGAGATCAGTACAGAAACCGAGAGTAGTATGATCGCCGAGTCGATCGTGATGATCGCCGTCGAGTGCCCACGCCTCCCCCAAGGAGCGGGTTGTACGTGCCTCGGCAGCATGAAGACAGACGCCCTCATAGTGTCGCGCGAGGTATTCCAATCGCCCCCAGAGAGCCAGGCTTTGATGCGAGATATATTCTCGTGCAGGGCTTGGTCGACAGAAATAGAGCTCACCAAGAGGGCCATGATAGAGATCCACAAACCAGCAACAGGGTGCATGTCTCTGGTCCAGAGTGCTTCAGCAGAGCTATCAGAGCTGCAGTGATTCCCCCCAACTTCAGGTTGGCGTCTGGAGTTAGTAAGTTCACCGGAGAGTCCAAGCCTGACACTTGGCTTGAAGACTATCGAGTGGCTGTCCAGATTGGTGGCGGCAATGATGAAGTGGCCATGAAACACCTTCCTCTGATGTTGGAGGGCTCAGCTAGAGCATGGCTGAATCCGTTAGTGCCTGACAACATCTATACTTGGGAAGATCTCGCCAGAGTGTTTGTCAGAACATTCGAGGGCACTTGCAAACGGCCGGCAGGTTTGACAGAGTTGCAGTGTTGTGTTCAGAAGCCGAATGAAACTTTGAGGGATTATATCCAGTGATGGATCACCCTGCACCACGCGGTAGAAGATGTGTCAGATCATCAGGCAATTTGTGCCTTTAAGGAAGGCTTCAGGTATCGAGAGTTGAATATGAAGTTCGGCCGGACAGGAAATATGACTCTGGCTCGGATGATGGAAATTGCCACCAAGTATGCCAATGGTGAAGAAGAAGAGCGACTCCAGAGCGGCAAGCACAAAACAGTCGCCCGCGAAGCCGGAGGAGGAAACTCCGGTCGGAAATAGAAGCGCAAGGCCGAGCCAGCTGCTCCAGGTGAAGCCTTGGCTGTGGTTCAAGGAAAGTTCAAGGGGAAGCCCAAAGGGTCGTGGAACCCCAAGAAAGTAAAAGATCAAGATGGGAATGACGTGTTGGATCTGCCGTGCCATATCCACACCAAAAAAGATGAAGAAGGTAATTTCATTTACCCGAAGCACACCACTCGGCAGTTTCGGCTCCTAATCCAGCAGTTCCGAGAGAAACAGCCCAAGGAAAAGGAGAAAGAAGCAGACAAGGCTGAGGATGAGGAAGGGGATGACGATGGTTATCCCCACGTGAATTCCACTCTGATGATTTTTGCTGACGTTGTGAGCAAAAGTCGATTGAAAGTCATCAACAGAGAAGTGAACATGGTCGCTCCGGCGACACCCAGTTACTTAAAGTGGTGGCAGACTGCCATTACATTCGACCAGTCTGATCATCCAGTGCACATCGCCACCCCTGGGAGGCAAGCACTGGTGGTCGACCGGTGGTCGAAGCCACTCGACTAACAAAGGTCCTGATGGACGGTGGCAGTGGCCTGAACATACTGTATGCAGAAACGTTGAAGGGAATGGGCATTCCGATGTCTAGACTTAGTGAAAGCCATATGAGTTTCCATGGGGTCATTCCAGGCAAGAAGGTTGCATCCCTTGGTCAGATTGCACTCGACGTGGTTTTCGGTGATTCTAAAAATTACCGCAAAGAAAAGTTGACGTTTGAAGTGGTGGATTTCCAGAGTGCTTATCATGCAATTCTGGGCAGGCCAGCTTATGCACGATTTATGGCTCGACCATATTACGTGTACCTCAAACTGAAGATGCCTGGTCCCAGAGGAGTGATCACTATCTCTGGTAATCGGAAGAAGGCAGAAGAGTGCTTCCAGAAGGGCTCAAAGATCGCCGATGCCCAGATGGCCGTGGTAGAATTGCAAGAATACCAGAAAAATGCAGATTCGAGTGACTTGTAGTGAGCCAAGAAGCCAGCCACAGATTCAGCATTCCAGTCGTCTGGTGAAACGAAGTCGGTTCACATTCACCCGACAGATCCCAATGCTGCTCCGACTCACATTTCAACCTCACTCGACTCCAAATAGGAAGAAACGCTCATCCAGTTCCTCCGTGAGAACTGGGACATCTTTGCATGGAAGCCTTCTGGCATGCCGGGTGTTCCCAGGGGACTGGCTGAGCATCATTTGCGAGTCGACCCGAAGGTGAAACCAGTTAAAGAGCATCTTCGACGGTCCGCCGTCCAGAAAAGAAAGGCAATCGGTGAAGAGGTGGCTCGGCTTTTGCCAAATGAGTTTATATGAGAGATTTATCACTCCGAGTGGTTAGCCAATGTTGTCATGGTCCCAAAGAAAGACGACTCACTTCGTATGTGTATTGATTTCAAGGATATGAATTGGGCCTGCCCGAAAGATCACTTCCCTCTCCCTCGCATCGATCAGATAGTCGACTCGACTGCAGGGTGTGAGCATTTGTCCTTTTTGGACGCCTACTCTGGGTACCACCAGATCCGTCTGTACGGACCCAACGAAATAAAGACAGCTTTTATCACCCCATTTGGGTGCTTCTGTTATGTCACAATGCCATTCGGTTTGAAGAACACCGGAGCCACATTCATGCGGATGATTCAGAAGTGCCTGCTCACTCAGATCAGTCGAAATGTGGAAGCATACATGGATGACATTATGGTCAAGTCACGTAAAGGTTCCGACCTACTGACTGACCTTGCTGAAACCTTTGCCAACCTCAGAAGGTACGATATCAAGCTCAATCCATCAAAGTGCATGTTTGGAGTTCCAGGCGGAAAGTTACTCGGTTTTCTTGTTTCCGAACGAGGAATCGATGCTAACCCAGAGAAAGTAGGCGCTATACTCCGAATGAAATGCCATGTGTGTGTGCATGATGTCCAGAAGCTTACTGGTTGCTTGGCCGCCCTAAGTCGATTCATTTCTCGCCTCGATGAAAAGGCGCTGCCTCTTTACCGACTGATGAAGAAATCAGACAAGTTCGAGTGAACCCTAGAAGCTGATGCAGCGTTTGCAGAGCTAAAAGCCCTGCTTTCCACCCAGCCGGTGCTTGCTGCTCCAATCAACAAAGAGCCTCTACTGCTTTATATAGCAGCCGCTGGACAAGTCGTCAGTACAATACTTACGGTCGAGCGGGAAGAAGAAGGAAAAGCTTATAAGGTTCAACTTCCAGTTTATTATATTTCTGAAGTCCTGACCCCGTCAAAGCAGAGATAACCTCATTATCAGAAGCTTGTCTATGGGATTTACATGGCCACGACGAAGGTTGCACACTATTTTTCGGATCACTCTGTTACAGTCATCAGTGATGCTCCATTGTCAGAGATTCTGCACAACAGAGATGCAACTGGTCGAGTGGCCAAATGGGCGATTGAACTCCTTCCCTTGGATATCAAGTTTGAGGCAAAGAAAGCTATCAAGTCCCAAGCAATAGCAGATTTCCTCGCCGAGTGGATCGAACAGCAACTGCCGACTCAAGTTCACTCTGAGCACTAGACCATGTTCTTTGACGGATCCAAGATGTTGAACGGTTCTGGTGCTGGAGTAGTTCTGGTATCCCCCCGAGGAGACAGGCTCAGATATGTCCTCCAGATTCACTTTGATTCCTCCAACAATGAAGTAGAATATGAAGCACTCATGTATGGGTTGCGCATGGCCATCTCACTCGGCGTCCGTCGCCTCATGGTCTATGGTGACTCAGATTTGGTAGTTAATCAAGTGATGAAGAAGTGGGACGTCAGAAGCCCAGCCATGACTGGTTACTGCAACACGGTGAGAAAGCTTGAGAAGAAGTTTGAGGGGTTAGAACTCCACCACATACACCGACTGAAAAATCAAGCAGACGATGATTTGGCGAAGATAGGTTCCAAGAGAGAAGCCATTCCCAGCAATGTGTTTTTGGAGCATATTCACTCGCCAAAAGTTCAGGAAGATCCTTTTACTGAAGAGCCCCCGCAACCTAAGAGTGCCACAGATCCGACTAAAGTCGAGGTCCCAGCTGTGGTCGACCTGATCATGGAGGTTCTGGCCATTACTCCTAATTGGATGGTGCCCTACATTGCGTACATCCTCAAGAAAGAACTCCCAGAGGATGAAGAAGAAGCTCGACAGATCGTCCGTCGATCCAAGGCTTTTATTGTGATAAGAGGGCGGCTGTTCAGAGAAAGCGTGACTGGAGTCGGTCAGAAATGCATAACACCAGAAGAAGGTCGAATGATCCTCAATGACATCCACTCGGGAACCTGTGGTCATCATGCGTCCTCTCGGGGCATCGTGTCTAAAGCATACCGAGCTGGATTCTATTGGCCGTGCGCAAATGAAATGGCGAAAGATATAGTCGACAGATGTGAAGGCTGCTAGTTTTACTCTGACATGTCTCACAAGCCAGCGTCAGCCCTGAAGACCATCCCCCTCATCTGGCCCTTTGCTGTTTGGGGGTTGGATATGGTTGGACCACTGAGAACTGGCAGGAGCGGCTTCACTCATGTGCTTGTTGCAGTCGACAAGTTTACCAAATGGATCGAAGCTAAACCTATCAAGAACCTTGATGCTAGCACCGCTATCAGTTTTATCAGAGAATTGACATTCAGATATGGAGTCCCACACAACATCATCACGGACAACGGATCGAACTTCGATTCTGATGAGCTCAGAGCTTTCTGCGCCTCTCAGGGCACTCGAGTCGACTATGCTTCTGTCGCTCACCCGCAGTCGAACGGACAAGCAGAAAGAGCCAATGGCCTAATTCTCAAAGGGCTGAAACACCGACTGATGCATGATCTCAAACACGCAGCAGGCGCCTGGGTTGATGAACTTCCGTCAGTTCTGTGGGGTTTGAGGACAACTCCTAATCGGTCGACCGGACAAACTCCTTTCTTCTTAGTCTATGGAGCCGAAGTTGTTCTCCCAAGTGATCTGCTCTACAATGCACCCCGAGTTGAGCTCTTCTCCGAAGAGGAAGCAAAGCAGGCCCGGCAAGATTCAGTCGATCTCTTAGAGGAGGAAAGAGAGATGGCCTTGATCCGCTCGACCATTTATTAGCAAGACCTGCGTTGATTCCATGCCAGAAATGTGAGGGGTCGAGCCTTTCAAGAAGGAGACCTGGTTCTTCAGGTGGATCAACAGAAACCACACAAGCTTGCCCCGACTTGGGAGGGCCCCTTCATCATCACCAAAGTTCTCCACAACGGAGCATACCATCTTTACAGTATTGAGCATCAGAAAGACGAGCCACGAGCTTGGAACATGGAGCTGCTCCGCCCCCTTTTATACTTAAGCACTCGTTCGAATAAAATGTAATAAGAAACACCTTTGTAATTTGTTTATCAAAGACAAGAGCTTATGGTCCTCTCATTTGATTGTGTTGTTCTAATTTACTTCTGAAATCCCCCAGTGGGTGGGCTTAGTCGCGAATCCGTTTTGCCTAAGTTCGAAAGAAAATCCTACCGAGTGGAGAGCAATCCTCCCACTCGGGGGCTTAGCTGCAGTCCAGCACTCGCCTAAGTTCTCTCATTAGGAGACTTAGCTGCAGTCTAGTACTCGCCTAAGTTTGAAAAAATCCTACCGAGTGGAGAGCAACCCTCCCACTCGGGGGCTTAGCTGCAGTCCAGCACTCGCCTAAGTTCTCTAACTAGGAGACTTAGCTGCAGTCCAGTACTCGCCTAAGTTTGAAAAAATCCTACCGAGTGGAGAGCAATCCTCCCACTCGGGGGCTTAGCTGCAGTCCAACACTCGCATAAGTTCTCTCACTAGGAGACTTAGCTGCAGTCCAGTACTCGCCTAAGTTTGAAAAAATCCTACTGAGTGGAGAGAAACCCTCCCACTCGGAGGCTTAGCTGCAATCCAGCACTCGCCTAAGTTCTCTCACTAGGAGACTTAGCTGTAGTCCGGTACTCGCCTAAGTTTGAAAAAATCCTACCGAGTGGAGAGCAACCCTCCCACTCGGGGGCTTAGCTGCAGTCCAGCACTTGCCTAAGTTCTCTCACTAGGAGACTTAGCGGCAGTCCAGTACTCGCCTAAGTTTGAAAAAATCCTACCGAGTGGAGAGCAGCCCTCTCACTCGAGGGTCTTAGCTGCAGTCCGGTACTCGCCTAAGTCCGAAACATATCCCTATCCACGAGGATGACAAGATGCAGGTCGACTGCAACCTCCTCCTTCGGAGCTGCGGCACAAGTACAACGTCCGCTCCATCCCTATCCGCAAGGATGACGAGGTGCAGGTCGACTGCAACCTTCTCCTTCGGAGCTGCGGCACAAGTACAACGTCCGCTCCATCCCTATCCGCAAGGATGACGAGGTGCAGGTTGACTGCAACCTTCTCCTTCGGAGTTACGGCACAAGTACAATGTCCGCTCTATCCCCATCCGCAAGGATGACGAGGTGCAGG